>NW_024412391.1:29719021-29744021 GCF_014898765.1 Herpailurus yagouaroundi
TTTTTTTTTTTTTGGTTGATCATTCTAATGCTCGAACCTACAGAACCTTTGAATCTTAAAACTGTACCATAATTTTATTCAACGCTCCTATTGCACAGAGTGGGAGTCACTTTCCAAGTGTTACAAGTACAGGTAAAGCCAGGACTAGTATACATGCTGGCCTCTGCAATGTTTCTTGGAATCTTGTTATTTCTGCTATCCCATGTTGCCTTCATCAAGTGCACTGAACTTAATTCTTTCTAGTGGTGGCGGTACCAAGTCTTGCCAACTAGGCTATGAACTTCACAGATCAGGAGAGCAATGGATATAGCAAGCACCTAGTAAATATGTGTTGATTGGATAAATGACGTGCCATCAAGTCACTCAGAGTTTCATTTGCACTAATTCTAGAGATTTTCTTAATGTTTATTATTGAGAGAGAGAGAGAGAGAGAGCAAGTAGGGGAGGGGAGAGAAAGAGGGAGAGAGGATCTGAAGCAGGCTCTGAGCTCACAGCAGAGTGCCTGACATAGGTCTGGAACTCATGAACCACAAGATCATGACCTGAGCTGAAGTTGGACACTTAACTGACTGAGCCACCCAGGTGTCCCTCATTTGCACTAATTCTAAAAAAATTTCAGGGTGCCTGGCTGGCTCAGTTTGTAGAGCATGCAACTCTTGATCTCAGGGTCATGAGTTCAAGCCCCATGTGGGGCATGAAGCCTACTTTAAAGAAAGAGAGAGAGGGAAAGTTTCTCTCTGGAACTAAGTATACTTAGAATCCTTACCATCCAGAAGTAGTTCACAAACAAGGTATGAGACCTCGGAAAGATGTAAATAAAATTTTCCCTTAAGGCTACAGTATTAGACTGCTAACTTATTAAAAATAAACTAAAACCAAAGCTAATAATTATTAATACTCAATTTTTAAAATATTTATTGCTACCAGCACAATATCTAAGAAAGAAATAAAAAAGTAACAAGAGAGATTAAGCATCTCAGAGAATAAGATTGTTTGAAAGTTATAGGACCTATGCCTGTAGGTGGGGGGAATCTTTTTCAATAAAAATAAAATTCCACCATGATTATCTCCATTCATATTATATTTCACATTTTTGGATCTCCATGCTTCCATGCTTCATATGACACCTGAAGGGAAATTGAACACAAGGAAACCACATGCCTTTGGTGGGTTGTAGGACAAATAAGGCATTAATCTCTTCTGTGGCCATTAGCAACATCTTTCCCTTTTTGTCCCCATTACAGATATTTTCTTTTTAGGAAAACACGTGGATATTTCTATACTGTTTCTTTCTTTCTTTTTTTTTTTTTTTTTTTACTGTTTGTTCATTTATTTTGTTTTTTTTTTTTTATTTTTTTTTTAACATTTATTTATTTTTGAGACAGAGAGAGACAGAGCATGAACGGGGGAGGGGCAGAGAGAGAGGGAGACACAGAATCGGAAACAGGCTCCAGGCTCTGAGCCATCATCAGCCCAGAGCCCGACGCGGGGCTCGAACTCAGGGACCGCGAGATCGTGACCTGGCTGAAGTCGGACGCTTAACCGACTGCACCACCCAGGCGCCCCTGTTCATTTATTTTGAGAGAGGGGAGCCTGACGTGGGCCTTGATCCCATGACTGTGAGATTATGACCTGAGCTGAAATCAAGAGTGGGGTGCTTAACCGAATGAGATACCCCAGGTGCCCCCTGTAGTGTTCATTTTTTTAAGGTACCATGTGTTAACACCACTGTAAGATCATTAATTTTTCTTGCGAAAATACTCCCCTCCACCGTAGAAACATTTCTGACAATTCAAATAAAATAAAGGAATGCTTTTAAAGAAACACCCTCTCTGTTCAGTGCTCACCAATTCTGCCTTCTGTATCCTCTTCTCCAGTGAAAATATTTTATAGGTTCTAATTACTAGGGTGTAATTTAAAATAGTAAATTATATGTACTTGGTATTTTTTTTTCAACGTTTATTTATTTTTGGGACAGAGAGAGACAGAGCATGAACGGGGGAGGGGCAGAGAGAGAGGGAGACACAGAATCGGAAACAGGCTCCAGGCTCCGAGCCATCAGCCCAGAGCCTGACGCGGGGCTCGAACTCACGGACCGCGAGATCATGACCTGGCCGAAGTCGGACGCTTAACTGACTGCGCCACCCAGGCGCCCCTGTACTTGGTATTTTGATTAACTTATAAGTATAGTATAAAGTAATACTGAGTAATTTAGGCACCTCATTTATCACCTTTGGTCATGTAGCAGTGGTTAAGTGGTTAATGATATAGTGGGCTTTAAGGATAAAATGTTTGGGTTTGAATCCTGGCTTCCTTACGTCCTAGCTGTGTGACTGGGAAGTTATTCTATATGTCCTTTTCTTTACTCATAAAGGAGGAGTAATAAAGTACCCACTTTATACAGTTGTTAGGAGGATTAAGTGGTTTTTTTTTTATATATGTGAACCACTTAGAACAGTGCCTGGGTCATAAGTGATCAATGAATGTTAGATACAGTCATGATATAATTACAACCTTAAATACATTTGGGAGAAGATATGTATAAATATATGATCTAATTTTAAACACTGTATGAGTTTAATTAGCTCTAAAAATATTTTAGCCCTTCTCCCAATGTGAGATTTTTATTACTATATCAGAAAAGTCATAAAAGAATGATATATGTCCCCCACATATCAGATGCCTGGCATTAGGGTTATTAAAGTAATCCTAGTAACAGCTGCGCTTCCTTAAAAGTACATTTGAGGTAATAAAGTCAATGGAACAAAATAACATGACATATTAATATAATTATTCCAAAGAATTATTTACTAATAATTTCCTGAACACAGAAACACTAAACCAGAAGCCCAGGTCATATCTTGGATCATTTTTAGATCAACGGAGGAAAGCAAATTTCAGAGTAGAAGGGCCATCATTGAAAAGCCCTGTACACCGACCTCCTACACTTACTCTCCTCCATCATCCATCCCAGGGCTCATCATTAGCTTGCCATTAAAATCATTAACATGTGTGCATTGAATGGTCCAGGCTTGCCTCACATTTGCTGTGCACATTAGGGCTTATGGAGTCTGATAGTGTATGTTTAGCTGAAGAAACCTTACATAGGTTAACCCAAAGTTGACTCAAAAGTGGACATTTTCAGAGATATAGCAATAAACATACACTTGTTGGGGAATTTTTTTTTCTGCCAAAAATTCCTTTGTGCTGTGTTTTGAGCCACGTCCTCTGTGTCTGTAATGATGTAAAGAACATCAGTCTCACTCTGACAGTAAGAGCCAATAACATGTAACTATTATCTTTTAGTGCCAATAATTAATTTAACAAAAGTGTATGGAGTACTTTCCATATATAAGGCACTGTGGGGGCTTTAAATAGCGATCAAAGAATTTGCAGTCTAATATGGAAGAAATATGTACCCAGATAACTACAAGATTGCCCTCCATAAGTGTACTAAGAGAAGGAGCGATTGAGACAGGAGGAGTTCACAGCTGGGAAAGATGATTTGCCTCTAAGAAGACCTGCAATGTATGTATACTCTTAATGGCATTCTTTTAAGACAATAAAGTAAGAGAAAGTTCAAATGGACAAAAGAGAGAAATCCTTGACTATCCTGATGATAGTTCTTTCTGGGTTTGAGGATGGTTTCGATGTTCATCATGCCGTGTTTTCCTTTCACTGATTTGAAATTTATGTGCTGCTTCCTTCAGGGATGGCTTGAGGTATCGTACAGATTAAACTGCAGTCCTTAACAGAGTCTTTAATAATAAGTAAAGTAGAAGCTACTTCAAACAAATAAAATCAGTTGTTTCCAGGAACAAAATAGATGATATGCATTTGAAACATCAAAATATTAGCTTTTTTTTTTTTTTAACTTATGGACACAATGAAAGAAAGAATAAAACCGGTGGAGTCACTGATTTTTTTATTGTCTGAAAACTTGAATAGGGATAATAAAGAGACGTATTTTTAACATATTTTAAGGCAGGAGTCTATGAAGTCTGGATTGGATGATTTTGCCAGCCACTTATTTAGTTATTGGGCACCTAACACAAGCCAGGCATCTGTATTACTACAGACGTAAGAGTACAAACCTTTGGCACAGGAGGACACAGAAAGAAGGTAATCATGTTTGATAGTCACTGTAGTCGTTCTTAACCTGATAAATACGGCATATTTCTTTAGGTGGATTTGGAAACAAGTTCATCTTTGATTTTAAAGCAAATGATCCATTTGGTAAATAGTGGATATTCTTTCAAACAAGAATCCACAAATTCATTGCGAATGGTTTAAAAACTTTTCTTTCCATGAAATAGATTTTTCTTTTTTTTTTTTTTTTAATTTTTTTTTTTTCAACGTTTATTCATTTCTGGGACAGACAGAGACAGAGCATGAATGGGGCAGGGGCAGAGAGAGAGGGAGACACAGAATCAGAAACAGGCTCCAGGCTCTGAGCCATCAGCCCAGAGCCCGACGCGGGGCTCGAACTCCCGGACCGCGAGATCGTGACCTGGCTGAAGTCGGACGCTTAACCGACTGCGCCACCCAGGCGCCCCGAAATAGATTTTTCTTAAAAAGTTTTTTTTATTTTTATTTTTTGAGAGAGAATGAGTGGGGGAAGGGAAGAGAGAGAGGGAGGGAGATAATACCCAGCAGGCTCTGCTCTGTCAGTGCTGTCAGTGCCAAGCCCAACATTGGGCTCGACTAAGCCACCCAGGCGCCCCAAATAGATTTTTTAAATGTTTATTTACTTTTGAGAGAGAGAGACAGAGTGTCAGTGGGGGAAGGGCAGAGAGAGAGGGAGACACAGAATCCAAAGCAGGCTGCAGGCTCTGAGCTGTCAGCAGAGTCAGACTCAGGACTCAAACCCACGAACTACAAGATCATGACCTGAGCCAGTCAGACGCCAGTCACCCAGGTGCCCCCAAATAGAAGATTTCGAATTCAGCCATTCTGTGTAGTCCACTGCCTCTGATTTTCTACAGAAATGCAGTGGCTTATGTTTCTAGTTTAAAGAAGATAAACCCACCTCCTAATTTAATATAACTTGCATTTGGGAGAACTAGAATGCTATTTGGAATTTCTCTGGATAAAGGGAGAGCAAGTATTTAGTGACTGAGAGACGTAAAGTCTGCTATTACTCTCTGACAGAGAAGTACAAAGTCAGTAAATGAAAGGGAAGTGCTTCTAGATGGATAAAAGTTACTTCTTGTTAAAAGTGAAAAGAATTCAACAGACATTATGTGCAAACCACTGGGCTAGGGGCTGATATGAACAATAGTTCCTGTTTTCATAGTTTCTAATGTAATAGGAGGTACGATGTATACAAAAGTAACTCTGATACCAGGCAGAATGTGATCAGTACCACAGTTGACAAAGTGTTAGGAAAGAGGGGAGGTAAATTCTGGCAATGCAATCAGTGAGTACTTTATGAAAGAGGGAGGTGTCACTTCAGGCAGGCTTTGAAATATGTGAAAATGTTCATAATGCAGAAACGAGGGAAAGGACCTTCTGAGTGGAAATGGGGAAAATGGATAATCTTAAATGTGTTGTGGGAAACCTGAGAGTGTGCAGAGGCCATGGAGAAAGGAGGGTTAGTAATAAAGAAATATGTTAGAAAGCAGAGCAAGGTCAGATGGTGAAGGGCCCTTGAGTTGCATTTTATGGAGTTTAAAATTTATTCTCTGCCAGCTGAAGGGCTATTGATGGTTTCTGAGCCCGGCAGCGAAAAGATAGAAGAGTTTTGGAGGATTAACTTGCAAAGCTTACACTGAGTGTAGGACACTGGAGGGAGGATTCCCAGGTAGGAGACCACTAAAACAGTGTAACAGGTAATGATGGTTAGGACTAAGGTGGAGGGATTAGGAGCAGTGGAGAGCAGTGAAAAATTTAGGCTGTAGGCCACGGAGTAAAATGGTTTTGCATCCATTGATCCTAAATTTATGTGTATGTGAAATAGTTCCCTCCTATGCTCTACCACGGAGCTAGAAGGACCTACATCTATGTCCAAAATTCTAAGTGGTTGGGGCACCTGGGTGGCTCAATCAGTTAAGTATCTGACTTTGGCTGAGGTCATGATCTCATGGTTCGTGAGTTCGAGCCCATTGTCGGGTTCTGCTCTGTCAGTGTGGAGCCTGTTTGGAATTCTCTCTCCCCAATCTCTCTCTGCCCCTCCCCAGCATGTGTGCATGTTCTATCTCAAGTTTAAAAGAAGATTCTAGAAGTTAAAAGAGGAGATGACTGTCTATAACTCATATACAATTTTGACGAATCTTTATATTTTCTGTTTTAATTGCTCAAGGAAGAGAAGTAGATCCCAGAAAGTGGGAGATAGTAGAAACTGGAAGATGAGAAGATATTGAAAATGAATCTCTATAGTACTCTTTGTGATTGAGAGAGCAGTCAGTAGCAGAAATGATCACAAAAACTCATAAAGGCTATTGATACTCGATATTTAGATATTTTATATATTTTTAATCCTTACTTTGTGTTCTTATGTCACCTTATATATTTTTTAATGTTTGTTTGTTTCTTAATTTATTTAGAGAGAAAGAGAGCACAAGTAGGAGAAGGACAAAAAGAGAAAGACACAGAATGTGAAGCAGGCTCCAGGCTCTGAGCTGTCAATGCAGAGCCTGACATGGGGCTCGAATTCATGAACCATGAGATCATAACCAGAGCCAAAGTTGCATGCTTAACAGACTAAGCCAACCAGACACCCCTTCTTATGTTATTTTAAAGACTTAATAAAAATAAAAAAACTTCTTCACAGTGAAGGAAACAATCAACAAAACTAAAAGGCAATCTTTGGAATGGGAGAAGATATTTGCAAATAACATATCTGATAAAAGGTTAGTATCCAAAATATATAAAGAACTTACAAACCCTCAACACCCAAAAAATGAATAATCCAATTTAAAAATGGGCAGAAGACATGAATAGACATTTTTCCAAAGAAGACATCCAGATAACCAAGAGACACATGAAAAGATGCTCAACATCACTGATCATCAGGGAAATACAAATCAAAACTACAATGAGATATCACCCTCACACCTATCAGAATGGCTAAAATTAAAAACACAAGAAAAAACAGGTGTTTGCGAGGATGTGGAGAAAAGGGAACCCTCTTGCTGTCTTGGTGGGAGAGCAAACTGGTGTGGCCATTCTCAAAAATAGTATGGAGGTTCCTCAAAAAGTTAAAAATAGAACTATCCTAAGATTCAGCAATTGCACTACTAGGTATTTACCCAAGGGACACAAAAATACAGATTTGAAAGGATACATGCACCCCAATGTTTATAGCAGCATTATCAACAATAGCCAAATTATGGAAACAGCCCAAGTATGCATCAACTGGTGAATGGATAAAGAAGAAGTGGTATATACGTACAGTGGAATATCACTCAGCCATCAAAAAGAATGAAATCTTGCCATTTGCAAGGACATGGATGGAACTAGAGAGAATTATGCTAAGTGAATTAAGTCAGTCAAAGACAAATACTATATGATTTAATTTGTATGTGGAATTTAAGAAACAAATGACCAGAGGGGGAAAAAAAAAGAGAGACAAACCAAGAAACCAAGACTCTTAACTACAGAGAACAAACAGGGTTACCAGAGGGCAAGTGGGTGGGGGAAAGGGTGAAATAGGGGTTGGGGATTAAGGAGGACACTTGTGATCAGTACCGGGAATTGTATGGAAGTGCTGAATCACTATACACCTGAGACTAATATTACACTGTATGTTAACTAATTTGAATTTAAACAAAAACTTTAAAAACGTATTTGAAAACTGAATAGCGAAGGAAAAGTGCATAAAGTGTGGTGACTTTCTCAAGTCCAAAAACTCTACTATTTCTAGAGATGAATAACAAAAAAAAGAGGTAAGCCTTTAAAAAAAATTTTTTTAACGTTTTTATTTATTTTTGAGACAGAGAGAGAGACAGAGCATGAACAGGGGAGGGGCAGAGAGAGAGAGAGAGACACAGAATCTGAAACAGGCTCCAGGCTCTGAGCTGTCAGCACAGAGCCCGACGCGGGGCTCGAACTCACGGACGGTAAGGTCATGACCTGAGCCGAAGTCGGACGCTTAACCGACCAAGCCACCCAGGCACCCCAAGGTAAGCCTTTTTAAAAGTAGGTAACATATACCCATGAGGGTCTTGTTAAGAAACTCCAAATAATTGGTGATTTTTAAAAATGCCCCCACCCTATCATCAGCTTGGAGGCTAATGAACTCTAAGATAGGGCTCCCTCTGTCCAATCCCATCACACAGGCATTCTCCTCTAGGCTGGTTGCCACACCAAGGCAAAGGAATTATTGCCCGTTCTCTGAATGATAGTCACCTTTGCTTGTAATCCTTAAATCCTTTGCACCTATCTTCTCTTACCTCATCTCTGCTTAATATTAGGTTGAGAAATTTGATTGGTATTTTTGTAAGCAAAATCCATCAAATAGAAATAATTTCATAAAGTTCACCCTAAAAATTTACTTCATGTGAAGCCTAACTCAAAGCTAGAGCTCCCACAAAGCCTTTTCTGATTCTCTGTGTGCCTACACTTAGTTCTTTGAATTTACAATCAGGCTGGTAACTGTCTTCATTCTTTTACTTGGTCTCTCTCACTATCTATGCAGATATCCATTGCTCTACCAGAGTTTTACCTCTTTGTAGGTATAGACCATCTGCCACTTTCCAGCACAGTGCGTTGCATATAATAATTGCTCATTAAATGTTTATTCAATCAAATGAATGAAACTTATTTCTGTGATGTTCAACCTGCCAAACCTCTAGTAGAAGGAAATGCCAAGTAGCAGTTGATTTTTACACTCCAGTTTCTCTCTCACTTTTACAGACCACTCTCAATAATAGTATATATCAAAACACAAACAGAGGCCTAGCTACATTAATAGACTGATTCATTGCCTAAAGGAATGTGTTGGTTCTTTGGTTATGAAATTTATAAGCACTCAAGGCACCAGGAAAGGCAGAAGAAATGTTAATTTTTGCCCATATCCTAAAGCAAAGAGTGAAATTATAATGGGGGGGGTTATCTTTCCAGATTGTGGTCACATAATATATTCCTTAGAGGAATATAAATTGTCTTCATTTTCTTCTTATTCAAGACTAAGTAAAAGATCTGATACACTCGTCCTAGTTTTGTTTGTTTGTTTGTTTTTTTAATTTTTTTTTCAACGTTTATTTATTTTTTGGGGGGACAGAGAGAGACAGAGCATGAACGGGGGAGGGGCAGAGAGAGAGGGAGACACAGAATCGGAAACAGGCTCCAGGCTCTGAGCCATCAGCCCAGAGTCTGACGCGGGGCTCGGACTCACAGACCGCCAGATCGTGACCTGGCTGAAGTCAGAGGCTTAACCGACTGCGCCACCCAGGCGCCCTGTTTGTTTGTTTTTAAGATTAAGAAAGTACTATGAATAAAGTTCTCTTTAACTGAGATGTTCCAAATATATTTAAGTCAATAGATGTTAGATTGTAGAATCACAACAGTGTGTCCTTATTTAACAGTTATCAAATGTAACAATTAAAATATTTATATGTCATTTTTTATGAAAAACTCAGTGGCACAATGTAAATTTGTTTGAGGCTTTCAGAAATACAATATTTACTAACACCATGAAGCTAATGATAAAATTTTAAGTCTCTCTCTTTTTTTTATTTTTTAGGACTAGACATATGGTAGCATTTGATAAATTGTTGGTCATTCAATCAAGAAATTAGGAATTCTCAAGGTTGCTCTAAAACCAGGTTAATTGATCATGTAAAGAATGTGCTAGTTATTTATTGACAGCATGTATCATTATTTTCTATGTATATTTTTTAGTTTGTTTATTTATTTATTTATTTATTTTATTCTCAAGTTAGTTAACATATAATGTAGTCTTGACTTCAGAAGTAGAACCCAGTGATTCATCACTTACATATAACACCCAGTGTCCATCCTAAGGGGACACTTGTTGGGAAAATTTTAAGTCTTAAGTAATATGGTATATGCACAAATGCTTTGTAAAAATTACAATTAATAGCTCATATCTACAATATGGGTAATTTTAGGAAATGTACAGTTACTTTTATCACACATTTGTAAGTCAGAACTAAATGTAATGCTAGATTAAAATTGTTTTTGTGTTTTAATGATTAGGAGATATCTTTGTACCTTTTCTTTAGATAATCCAAGTTATTTCAGAAAAATTATAATATATTTCATACAGTGTACCTACTTAAAAGAATAATAAGCATTTTATATGAAGAGGTATAATACATCTTTTAAAAATCCAGGGGCGCCTGGGTGGCTCAGTCGGTTGAGCGTCCGACTTCAGCTCAGGTCACGATCTCATAGTCCGTGGGTTCCAGCCCCGCGTCAGGCTCTGGGCTGATGGCTCAGAGCCTGGAGCACGCTTCTGATTCTGTGTCTCCCTCTCTCTCTGCTCCTCCCCCGTTCATGCTCTGTCTCTCTCTGTCTCAAAAATAAATAAACGTTAAAAAAAATTTTTTTAAAAATCCAGTAAGAATATTTTTAACCTTTCCCCTTCGTAGCACACCTGAAGGATAAAACATGCTTCTCTCAGTAACTATGAATCATTACTACAAAAAAAATGTTACTCCTGGGAGAATACTCAAAAAACTATTCTCAGAAATAGTGTTAGGGCCCTAATGCTTCAATTCTACTGTGGATATTGATTATATTTGACCCAATATAGCAATATTTATCCAGTAAAATTAACATATTTACAGTACTTTGAGAAACATACTGTATATCTTGAAATATGTGTAGTCCTTAAACCATGCATTACTTCTATTTAATATATTTAGTTTGGATACCTTTAACTTGCATGGTATATACACTGGTTAACTCCAACAGAAAATATTTATAGTCGTACAAATTCTTTACCTCTTTTTTTTATCATTATGTCCTAATTGTTGATTAACAACATTAAAAAATATCAGAGTATAATGAGTATTGCTATAGGCTAATATGCTGTCCATTGATTTGTATAGGTTTTCACTATTTCACCAAAAAAATCAAAATTTGTCTTTTCTTTTTTCTTTTCTTTTCTCTTCCCTTCTTCTTCTTCTTCTTCTTCGAGAGAGAGAGAGAGAGAGAAAGAGAGAGAGAGAGAGGGAAAGCACACAGCACAAGCTAGCAGGGGAAGGGGCAGAGGGAGTGGGAGAGAGAGAATCTTAGGCAGGCTCCATGCCCAGTGCAGAGCCTGATACGGGGCTCAAGCTCAGAACGGTAAGATCACGACCTGAGCCAAAATCAAGAGCTGGACGTTCAATCAACCGAGACGCCCAGGTGCCCCCAAATCAAAATATTTCTAATTAAAAGGAAATACCTGGATAAGATGGGGTTTTCTTTTAGCTATTTATAATGTCTATATTTAGTTCTTGGCACAGAACTGTAGAATGAATAATGATAACTACTAGTATGTAAGCATTATAAAAAAATCAAATTATAAGATTAGCACTTTGTTTTTGTTTTTGTTTTCGTTTTTAATATATGAAATTTATTGTCAAATTGGTTTCCATACAACGCCCAGTGCTTAAGACTAGCACTTCAACTATCAATTTTATATATGCTTGGAAAAAAATTTGATTCAATTAGTTCAAATTTGCTAATTGTGCAATCTTTATGCTTACTACATAAATATCATTGCTTTAACGATGTACAATGAATTCTAAAATATAAGCACAGGATCCTTTATTAAGACACAAAGATTTAGCTTCATGACACTCAATTTTTAGTTTTGTTTGTTACTTTTGAGTAGCTAACTTCTATCAACTGGTATCATAGAAGATTCAATCACATCAAATAATTTTTTAAAAGTCTTTTTTTCCCCGAAAGAAGAAGTTTTAGAGGAAAACTAGTGAGATAATTGATGTACATTTAGAAAGCATATGAAAAATGGAGATTGTGGAAATTCAATTTTACTCATTTCCTTCTAGTATAAATACAAGGAAATGATATAATTATATTTGGAATTTAAGGGTAGATTTATAAAATTTGCAAGTTTAGTTATCTCCATTTGTATAAAGTCAGGTTGAAATGAGAAACAATTCCTGTTTCTTAAACACTTGTAACTTTTAGAGTAATATTTTGTTTAGGAAGTATTTTAGTTTAACATATCAAAGAAATAAGGTAATGAATGAAACTAAAGTTTTAAAAGGAAAAGTTTGATTTTACAAGAAAAAAATTTCCGTTGTACTTTTATTGATTTACTTTGAGAGGGACAGCAAGTGGGGTAGGGGCACAGGGAGAGAGGCAAGAGAGAGAATCCCAAGAAGGCTCTGCACTGTCAGCTCACAGCCCTGATGTGGGGCTTGAACCCACAAACCATGAGATCATGACCTGAGCCGAAATCAAGAGTTGGATATTTAACCGACTGAGCCACCCAGGTGCTCTTCATAGTATTTTTTTAAAATGAGAGATGATCTTAGCCTAATGTGAGTAATTAAACAACTAAAGTTACCTACACTGACATTAAGAAACTATTTGCTTAATTTTACTTAAGATTTTATTCTTTTGATATAATAATCCTCCTTCTGCCAAAATACAGATTTTATTTCCTAAATTAAACACACAGCAGAGAAATAATTCTGTTTTACAAAAGTCAATAAGAAGGCCATATATTAAAGCCACTAGACATGAAAAATTAGCTATAGATTTATTAAAGAAATTACAAAACAGATACTAGTATAGTTAAATTTTTTCCAGTTTATTATTTTTCAAGATTTTCTCTTCTGTAAATTAAAATAACATTTACCACAAAATTTTTTCTGTTGTCTGAATTATCTTTGTTTTGATTTGAATGAGTCTGCACATAGCTACCATTAGAACAGTACTTGCAACTACTACTCCAGTTATTACCCCATTTCAAAAGACAAAAATTCTGCTTATCTCTTGATGAAAATAAAAACATTCCTCCTCCCAGAAATGTGCAACCAGGAAGAGCAAGACAGAACAACTGGAGTGAACAAGTGATTCCTCTTTCCATGTATACCTTGTATCACTTGTTTCATTCAGAATATAATTAGAAAATGCCCTGCTAAATTTCCTACACCTTTTTTGCGTTGGCTAAAAATAAACTGACAAATGAATTTTAATTTTTCATCTTAAGGTCAGAATACAACTTTAATCCTAATATAGTTAATAAATCTTATATCTCCTTTAATCTGTCATCTAAAAATCACAGCCATTTATTTGATTGAAAGGAATATTGTTTCCAGATAACTGTAATAAAAATTTCTTTTCTAAGATACACTGCTAGTCTCAAGGATGGAGTTTATAATTCTATCCTACATCCCAATGGACCTGACCCCAAGATGGAGATCTAAAGTTCCATTTAAAGTCAATAGAAGTTCTAAGAAATATAACAAAAAGGTGGACTAAGGTTAATAAAACATAATTTTATAAATTGTATGCATATATATGTGTATCAAAATTTCTCTAAGATTTCTTGCCCTTACCTTCAGCATTATACTGAAATTTATTCAAATTTATGCAACATTGTTTAAAGGACCTGGATTTTACATGATTTGAAGGCTCGCTCCCAAATGATTTCAGATAGTTTTGCTGCAGTGCTCTTAAAAAAAAACATAACAACAAAATTCATTATGATTTATCATTCTATTTGATTTATAAAAGTAATAGATATTACCCAAACAGCTACAATAAAATGAAAATACAATTGTAATTACTTTGATCCTTGATGAGTATGAACAGATTTTGCCCAATCTCAGAATTAAAACTAGTTGCATGTTGAGATATAATTGGTACTACTCAATTTTGTGTCTCATAAATGGAAACCTTCAACCAACATCTAGCTGTGGATCTAGGATCTTTATATTTCTGATCTGTAGGCCAGTGAAATAAAAGAAAATCTAAATTAAATCTTGACACTCGCCATTAAGGGGGCTTTGCTGCTGCTCCGGAACTCCTTTGAACTATTTATCCAAGAAATGTGTTTGCCTTGTTTCTTGGAATAAGTGTCAATCAAAAATGTCAGGATGGATATAAAGGTACGCAAAATGTATATCCCTGTTCCTAATTCCCTCTTTGATAACTTGGCTTCTGGCTCCTTGAAGACTTTGCCCTCAAAGTCCTATAACTGGGCCCTACGGCTGTGACTAGCCCCCCCCCCCCCCCCAATGTGGCTCACCCATTTTCTGGACTGTGGTCTATTTCCCTTTGCCACATTGCCTGATGGGATGTTGTCCATCCATTGCTGGCCTTTGATGAAGCTCTCTCCTGGATATCTTTACAGAGATTGCTGTCCACCAGGATTACATATGGTTCATGTCATTAGGTCTGTCTAATCTGTGAGACTGGCCGCTCTGCTGAAACTATTTCTCTGCTCAAATTAAATTGTAGTGTTGGCTCAGTGTTCAGTTTTCTCCTGAACTACGCTAAGTTATGCTCTATTAGTTCCAAACACAAGATTGAAATAGGGAATAAAGCCAATAGTTACCTCTTGTTCTAAATCTAATACATTATGTCCTTTTTTAACCTGCAAATTAACAAAAGGAATCTTATTTTTAACGTTCATTTATTTATTTTTGAGAGAGAGATGGACAGAGAGATAGAATGAGAGAGAGAGAGAATAGATGAAGGATGGACAGAGAGAGATGGAGAGAGAGTATTCCAAGCTCTGTTCTGACAGCATGGAGCCTGATGTGGGGCTCAACCTCGTGAACTGTGAGATCATGACCTGAGCTGAAGTCAAAAGTCGGAAGCCTAACGGACTGAGCCATCCAGGTGCCCCAGCGAAGGGCTTATATTTAATGTTGCAAATGCAAATTTTTATAGAGTAAGGTAACATTGCATGAGTATACATTGAATGAATACTGTTACTTCTGACTTTTAAATGTTTTGATGATGTTACTCCATTTTTAGTCTTCAAAGATTCAGATAATGTTGAATGAACACAAGAACATTAGTTTCCACTAGTTATATTAAACTATTTGATCATCTGTTGCTTACATGAATTATTTAATTCTATTCTAATGATAGAAACTGCTTACAGAATAGAGAAACCCAGTAAAAAGTTTTATACTGTAGTTTTGGTGTCAAAATATTCAAGTATATTGTGACACTCATGTTAATGATCAATTTTAAATTCTGATAAACTAGTTAAAATACATATAATTGTAACACATATTAAAATATAATTTTTCATCATGGAAAGTAACTTCACATTAAGTAATATTCTGAAATGATAGCTGACTTCATGTAATAAATACCTTTGGTCATAAAATTCCTATAGTTGCCAAATATACATCCACTTCCCAAACCCCATGTCAAAAGCTGAAGTTAAAACACCATACAGGTATATTAAAATCTTCATTTCACCCTGGTAGTAGAAGTAGGAAGAAATTAATACAGCATAGCAATATTCCTTTTCTAACAATGCAGTCAATGACATTTTGACCCTTAGAGAAAGGAAATTTCTAAGGCTCAACCATGTTAGTGCAAATGAAGATGTTCCTTCTAACAAGGTATCTTCTTTAGATATGAAATAAAATCAGTAAGCTACAGTACTGTCAGCTAAAAGTTTTCCGACACACTTTGCCTAAATGGTGGGGATTCAAGCCATGGATGTCAGATATCATCTGTATAGTTCTATAAAAATCCTTCAAAACCCTATAGGAACCCACAAATTCCCACAATTGGCACGGTAGGGAGACAACACCTTTTAGCTGAAGGCTCTGTACCTCTGGGAGGATCTTTTTATTAAGAGGAACTAGAATGAGTTGTAAGTGCCACATATGGGGACTGGAATAATGTAAAAAAGAACAGCAGCCACTGAGCCACACTTGTAGCACTTAAAAAAAAAAAAAAGATGAGATGATAAAGAGCTGGCATAATCATAAGTTCTGTACAATCACTTTGGAAAGAGATCTCAAAGCTAACTAGCAAAGTTAATGAAAAGTTTAGAGATTAAATAAAAATGGAATTAACTCAGAATGAGAATTATGAGGCCCAGAAATGCTAGGACCAAAATATAAATAAATAAATAAATAAATAAATCAACAAAATAAAAATTAAAGGTGACTAAAAAGTTGTGAATTAGAAAATCTGCAAAAATGTATGTAAAGCAAAAAAAAAAAAAAGAAAGAAAGAAAGAAAAAGGAAAAAAAGCTTTTATGTTTAGAGCTTCAAAATGCTCTTTTTTTTGTTTTGTTTTTTTTTTTTTTTTGTTTTTTCAAAATGCCTCTTAATGATCCAAAATATCAGAAAAAATAGCGTGGGCTTAACCAGCATGAAAACAATGAGAGAGAGCATTCTACTTGCTCAACTTGTCAGTCACTTTCAACTGCTTTCCTCTGAAATACAGAGCCACTTTAATTTTTTTTTTTAATTTTTTTTTCAACGTTTATTTATTTTTGGGACAGAGAGAGACAGAGCATGAACGGGGGAGGGGCAGAGAGAGAGGGAGACACAGAATCGGAAACAGGCTCCAGGCTCTGAGCCATCAGCCCAGAGCCTGACGCGGGGCTCGAACTCACGGACCGCGAGATCGTGACCTGGCTGAAGTCGGACGCTTAACCGACTGCGCCACCCAGGCGCCCCGAGCCACTTTAATTTTAAATGCTTTTGTCCACAGAGAGATCTAAGGTCTGTAGGGATTTTACATAAAATGTCACCAACTAAAGGTGTAGGGTCTGCAAATTCTTCATGTACCTACAAAGTGCAATTTAAATTTTAAGGCAGCCAAGGAGCAGAGAAGGAAGCAAGGCAATATTATATACGCGAATATCTTTATTATGTTCTATGACAAGTCACGATTTATATTTGATTTTCAATACTGTTTTACAAAATGGGAGTCCGGAGGTCCTTTTTAGTGCTCTTTGGTTGCAAAATATAATTGCCAAGAGAGGCTGAAGTTTATCATTGGAATGATACAACCACTGAGGTTCTCAAGAAGCAGAGGATGCTGTAAAGAGGACTAGGACACACATTGTATAGAAAGTTCTGGGGCATGTAGAATACGTGTTCAACATGTTAATCAAAAAGATTAATGTGATCCCTGTTGCAGTCCTGAAATACTACTATATGACTCCTTTTATGTGATGCCTCAGCCTTTGATTTCATTACTCTAAAGTTTTGGCTTCTAAGGACAACAGATTTATTTTCTAGTCTTATATGAACCATATTAACATTCTGATTCTATATGGAAGATCATTAACTCTCGAACTTCAAATATTTGCTTTAATAAGAGGGAGAAAATAATAATCACCTGCAACTAATGTAGAATATTATTAGCGAGTAGAACTTTGAAATGACACAGAGGCTGAAAGGATTCAGGAATGACATGTAAGAAATGATCTGAAAACTCAACAGTAGGAGACTCTAATAATCAGAAAGGGGAACGACATGACAATGGAAGGCTTTGTGAGTAAAGGCCTCAATACAAAACCAGTCTAGGAAGAACATTGATTTTGATCTCTAGAAACAAAATTTGAAAATACAAAAATAGGAATCTCACTTAACATGTTTCAAAAGAGAAAAAAAAAAAGCAAAGATGAACCAACTTATTGAGAGCAAGGAGAAACAACTGATTAGTTAAAAAAAAAAAAAGAACCAAGTTGAACTAAATATGGTAGGTATATCAATAAACTTCTCTTTTTGCTTCAGGTTTACAAGGAGACAGGAAATGGACTGATTCTACCAGTACAAGTTCACCTTCCAGCTCTGCTCCAAATGTTTTCTTATCTTTTCGTTCAGTTATGTTTAACTTGTGGGAGAAGGGAGTAAGTTCAAATTATTTCTGCTTGAACACAGCATCAATCCTCTGTAAGTAGTCTTTTTAAGAGGCGAACATTGATATAAAACAAGTATCTAACTTAATTTTATCCATATTCTGTAGAACTCTAAGAAGTCATGAAGGAGGAAATATTGGCGTGAGGTACATAAGGGAAGAGTATTCTAAAATAATAATGATACACAGCTCAGACTTAGGGGAGGTATTCTTATTTCTTTTAATTTTTTTAAATGTTTATTTTTGAGAGACAGAGACAGAGCATGAGCAGGGGAGGGGCAGAGAGAGAGGGAGACAGAGAATCTGAAGCAGGCTCCAGGCTCTAAGATGTCAGGACAGAGCCCGACGTGGGGCTCGAACTCATGAACCGAATTGTAGGATCATGATCTGAGCTGAAGTTGGAAGCTTAACCAACTGAGCCAACCAGGAGCCCCAGAGGAAGTATTCTCTTTTTTTTTTAAATTTTTTTTTAACGTTTTATTTATTTTTGAGACAGGGAGAGACAGAGCATGAACAGGGGAGGGTCAGAGAGAGGGAGACACAGAATCTGAAACAGGCTCCAGGCTCTGAGCTGTCAGCACAGAGCCCGACGCGGGGCCCAAACTCACGGACCGCGAGATCGTGACCTGAGCCGAAGTCGGCCGCTTAACCAACTGAGCCACCCAGGCGCCCTGGGGAAGTATTCTTTACATTTGTTCAGACCATGATGACTCTATAACTCTTTGACAACAGTATAAAATACATATTTTAAAATCTATTTGGCTGAAAAGAGTCAAATCAAGTTTAAAAAAACTTATTATGTAGAATCTATAATATTCTACCTAGCTTTAACCTTTCTTCCTTTTTTCTAAAATCCCCTTGAACATTCGATCTGATTAATAATGCATTAATTTCAGTACTTTTTTTTCTTTTTTAATTCACCTTCAACAAGATAAATAAAATTTAACAAGATCTGAGAGGACAATCACGAATGAGGTGAAGGGGGCTGCTACTTACTATTCTGATAAATTTGAACAGTTATAAAATACATATAAACTAAATAATTAAAATTCAAAATAAAACTTCACGAACTTTACCAATATTTAGAAAGATCTGTGAGTTCCCTCATAAAGACAAACACTGTATTTAGTCATCTCTTCTTTCTAAAAATCCCTTGTTTTCCCTTTGTCTTCAGGGTTCAGAGAGAATCCTGGATTTCCTCTTGTAGGGATTACATTGTGAAGTCAAACCATTTCACAAAAACTCATCTTCCATGTGATTCTTCGTAATAGTCATCACACAGTTACCAAGTGCTTACTTGATATGAGTTAGCATGTCGGAGGTTTCAAATTGTACGATACATCCAAAACATAGTATCTGTCCTTCAGCTGGGGCTATCTGCAAAGTGAGCACGCAGTAGGCTTGTGCACACATTCACACATAGGCTTTGTTAGTACCAGTAAATGGTGTGTGGAGCAAGCTCTTCCAAAGTGTGGAGCAAAGTGTGTGTCATGATAGCACCGTTACTCAGGAAAGCTTCCTAGAAAAATAGGACTAGGCTCCTAAGAAAAGGCAGAATTTAGGTTAAGGGGAAGGAGATGAAGAGCCAAAAAAGGAAAAGGCAGAAAGACAAGTAGTGAATGCAAAATGAATGCACTAGTTTGGCAAAAGCCTTCATTCAGGGCATTCTAAGAGTAAAACTTGGAGTGAAGAGAAAGTGTTAAATATGGAGCATCAAATTGCAGAATATGGATCACAATTTGACATCTCCTGTTCTCCTAAAATAATTTATAAGAAGCACTAATCTGTAGCTATTCCAATCTTCTAAAACTTCAAAACATCTCTACCAATCCCAGGAGAATACTTCAATATTCTACTATGTTACCATTTGGATTTTGATTATACCATTTTGGAGTGGAATAAAAAGACTAAACAAACAAACAAACAAACAAACAAACAAACAAACAAAAAAGGCTCAGTGTCTTTAATCAAAGGACACTTAGGCTCTTGGATTCAACAAGTAAAATACTGAACACATCGTCTTCCCTCTTGAGCCTTTCCTCTTACAACTTCCAGTTTTCTTTGTGAGCTTCCAAAGTTGCTATGACTTTTCCTAATTTTCCTCTTTGTCCCCAACATTCAGTGGGTTGTCTTATCTGGTCTTTTTCCTCATAATACTTCTTGTATTGATTCCTTGCTCGCCACTCTGAGGCTTGTACGTAAGTCAGGTACTACCTACCACAAGAATTAATCTTCTGCTCTCAGTCTCTCCCAACTCCAGAATATCCTATCAGGTGTGAGTTTCGTTTAGCACACTTCCAGATTACTCTTCCTAAAGCACAGCTCTGACAGTGTGAAACTCAAGCTCATGACATTAAGAGGCTCCATACAGCCTAAAAAAAAAACACCACAGCTTGATATTTAAGACACTCAATAGTCTACTAACCACCACTTCATACATCCTAAATTCTGTTTTCCTTTTTGTATTCTAGATTCCTGTCAAACCTATTAGTCAATGCTTTCTAGGCACATATCATGAGTTCCTGTTCTGGGTTGGTATTATTCATCTGGATTGTTCATTATCTATAACCTCAAATAACATCTTTTTTTTTTCTTTTCTCAAAAATCCCTTATCCTGCTGAGTCTGAGTAACCTGCTCACTACCATAAACTTCTGTGTCATATTGTTTCCTTTTGTGGATTGGCTTACTTCATGAATTATAAGAGGGGGTGAGAGGAAAAGGAAAGGGATGGTCAAGGAAACTAAACACACATTTATGGACTACCTTAAAAATGCATTAAAATGTGAAATATCTTAATATCATATTTAGTTTCGCTTAGAGTAACAATGAGGTATTACAAGATGTAATATAAGCTAGTAACTGTGTGAGGGACATGGGGAGGAATTATTATCTTCCAGGCACTCATTTCATTTGAAAGAATCCTATGAGGTACGTATTATTATTAGTTACCTCATTTTCAGCTGAGAAAACTGAGGAAAGAAATGAATTCTACTCAGCTATTAGGTGCTAAATCTGGGGTTGGAACACCAACGATATGTCACTAGAGCCCATATACCAAAAGCAGCAGGCCTTTCTACTTCTCATTCCCAATTGCATCAGTAGAACTACTCCCTTCCAAAATAACAACAAGTACCATGGCTTTATTTCAGGGCACAGAAATATTCAACTTAAATATTCTCTAACAATTCTTTCACTTCTGTTTAATTTACAAAGTACCTGGAAGTGCATTTAATTATATGTAGCTAAATTTTGATTGAGAGAATCAGATAATATTTTTCCTTTGCCCCATAGTGTACATAAAATGCTTAGCATTCTTTAAGTACAAGCATATTCAAACTCTAAAAAGATGAAGATACAGAATGCTGAAGTGACAAGCCATCAATAATATTTGATGTCCAATATACAAAAAGTTAATGATAGAAGAAACAGATTCGAAGAATGAATGACAAGTCAATATTTTGCAAGATAATTAAAAAATTGATTGTAATTTATATCAATTAGGAAAAGATCAGATTTGGTCTCCCTCGGATTTTTTTTTCCTGAAATCTACTTCCAACAGGCAAGGGAAGCTTTCCTTATACCTCTCTATGGAAAACACACCTAAGTTATTTTTCCACATGCACTAATTCATATGGCAGAAAGCATACAATAAATTGACTGTGAACATTTTAGCTTTATATACCTATAGTGGCAGTACATCAGGCACTAAATCCATAATTTTTATATATTATTTTATATATCCTATGTTTTTGCTGAAATATTTCACAATTAAATTCAACTAAATAATAAAATGAAGAGTCTGAAATAGCAATTGCCAAAAGAAAAAAATACAACTAACCTAGCAATGCCATAGCTCAGCCCAATGACTATTTCAGGTTATAAAATAAAATGTTTAACAAACTATTGGCTGAATCATTAATGTTTATTTCATTATTCTTATCACTGGATGCTCACACTTAAGAAAACAGTTCTTTACGTACCCTTTCCATAAGGTACACGACCACCAGTATCCACTGCATATTAACACAGGGAGTTATATCAGCAGCAGCTTAAACACTTTCATTATGAACGTCTTTCATTTCTCTGAAATACGTCTTTTTTAAAAAGGGGAAAACAGGATCTAACTCTTGTTTGCTCTTTAAAGTTTTATTGTTTTAGCATTTTATACAGAGAGCGAGCACCAGCATACTCAGGAGAACTGCTGAAAGTAAAAGGCCTCAAGCTACCCACTGCCTGGCTGATAGGATAAAGCAGAGGTATAAAAACTTTTGTCTGATTGCTCACTTTCCTTGTTTTAGAGTATTCCTGCTCTCAAGAGCATATATTCATGTTCTTTCTACTTCGAGTTTTATTACTTCTTTTGTATTATTTAATACATCTAAAGACACTTCCAAAAGACAAATTTTTCCATTTTGAGAGAGTAATGGTTCGGAACCTGATAAAACACATTAATGTTCACAGTGTGTTTTGCGCAAAGGTGATAGGGTAAAAGTGCTAGAAAGCAATTAAGCTCATGATCTTAAAGACATTAATATGTCAAAAAGAAGAAGATGTTTAAAAAGTCAACAAAAATAATATCCTAGGAAAGGTCAAATGGATATAGGCGTGTATAAAGACCACATTTCTCATTCGGGTCTTTGACTAGACATTTAATGCAGAGATGGGGGAAAAATATAAAAATGAGAGAAAGTACTAGTCTTACCTCAATAACTTGAAATTTAGAAGTATATGATGTTTAACTCCAGGAAGTATGGACCTAAGTGTTGGCTCATCCTAACAACTGCGTGGTGTATACACTTTATTATTCAGATTATAATTTTTCCCCCAAATGCTAAGTTCTACCAAGGTCAATACTTTTTAGTAAACAAGAAACTGATATGCTTGGCCTACTGAATAAGGCCAGGCATTTTTTAAAGTGTCATACACATTTCTGAAATCCACAAAACATCAATTTTTAATACATCTACTCTCTCAGCTCCATTAAAAAGATGGTAGGGGAAAGATTTTAGAGTAATTAATGATATAGTTAGCTGCTAAATATTAATAGGAATCGTAGTCTTGCATAAAATATAACATATAAACCTTGCCAATACAGACGCACCAGTAATTAAAGTTGAATATGTAATTACACTGATTTATAAGACAGGCAAAAAGTTACACTTTACTAGCTTCTATGTAAACTGTGGCTAACAGTTAAACTTTGCATTTTACGGTTTATAAAAACGGGCAATATCTTGACTACAGTTCATAAATGGTTTAGAGACCTGTAATAGTAGTAAAAATTACGACAACTTATTCCATCATGAATATTTTTATTGCCCCATACAAACCAAACTGTGATAATGACCCATAAGATGTAGACTCATCTTAGACCCTGCTGTACCCCCAAGAGAATGCTCCTAGTGCTAAGAATTTGTAGAGGACTGCTAGTATAATAATTATGGGACATTGGAGAGAATCTAAAAGATGCATTAAGACTGATTTCGATACACTTTTTCGTATCATGAACACGGGGCAATTGAACTCTACTTAAAACTGTATTTTGTACTCATATGTCATCAGCAACTTCAGAAGACTACTGAATCCTAGAAGCATATGCGTACAGGCCCTTCCCGTCGCGGGGTCTGCTAACCCACTTACATGTGCGGCTGCGGTGAGCAGCCTGGACTGCTGTTCCCATTGCTGTCGATGTGATCCAGGGAGCCATTGAGGTCTTCATGGACGGCCTGCAGCAGGCCACTGGATGCGTTATTGATCAGTCCCGGGTTACTAAGCAAAGGCAAACTGCTCTCTGCCAAGGCAGCCTAGTGAAACGAAGAAGGTGTAATACAACTTTGGAACTGCCCTTTAATTTTTTTTTTTTTAACATGTATCTTCTTTTAATGGGTTCAGATCCCAACGAGGAAGTTTTAGGAGCATTTAAATAAAACGCATGGGAAGGACAAAGACTCCCAAGCGGCCACTTGTGGCAGAGATATCAAGCAAATTAAGTGTGATGCGAAAATGTAAACAGAAGCTCACCCAGCAAACTTTTTCACTCATGTTTCAGCCTTCCACATAATGAAATGCTGTATTCCTACATGTCGTGAAAAACCCCAACATATAAGCAGTTGCTCTGCTTTTTAAAAATGACCAGGACTTAGCTCAAAATAAAGAAGTCCTGACATTTGCCTCCTCTGCATAAAAATTATATATTATAATTAAACTTTAAAGTTTTTGCCACAAGCACCATGTTCCCCAACACTATGATGTGAAATCATTTATGACAGCCTGGATAAATATTAATGCATAGCCACATGCATTTGCAAAAGCTTCTATCAATCTAGCATTTGCAGGAAAACCGAGTGTTCCAGATTTTGCCACAGGGTGTCCTTCTTGCTTCTTCACATCAAAAGTAGCTTGAATTAGAACCAGTGTTTTCTACAGTACTAGGTTCTACAACTTACTTGGATGATAAACCAACTCTTAAGAACAATCACAATCCCATCTAAATACAAAGCATGCAAAACAAACAAACAAACAAACAAACAAAGGCAAAAGGCTCAAATACAAGGATAATGGAAAAGCGCATTTAATGCTATTACCTGCAAACTGGCATTAAGAGCTGCTCCGTAGCCTAAACTGGTAGGTATATTTTTTACTAAGGTTGGGCTTCTGGAAGAAAACATATAAAGATGATTTCTAAGTCAAAATAGAAAATATGTGGATATCAATAATCCTAGCTAAAAAAGATACGTTCTGGACTGTTGCCTCACACTACCGGTCCAGAGTGAATGTATCAAAGGCCACAGAAACAAGGTGATAGATTTCCGAGATGTAATTCTCTACACATTGTATATCAACTTGGTCCAGGGATATAGAAACTTTAGACTATGATGTACAGTGGGGCGTGACCTTGAGGATCCCCTAACTCAGTGTCTGGCTCTGTGAAGGTGTTGTTTCCAAGAACAACATTCATATAAAATTTAAAAAATGTAAATATACAACACAATTACCAATTTGATGCAATCAGGAAATAATTAATAGTTAATTTCGAGAACACCGTGAATTAACATAACAAATTACCACAGTTAATTAAATGACAACATAATGGATTAACTATTTCTTGAATGTAGAAATTAGCACCTACTTGACTACAGAAATCAAAAGTGAAGGGCCAACAGTAGATAAAATGCATTAAAGCCATGTCTTCACAGAATGCGGTGGTGGCTTGGAGGAGT
>NW_024412391.1:29746521-29749021 GCF_014898765.1 Herpailurus yagouaroundi
TTGATGTTTCTGACTGCTTTTTGAAATGAAAATAAAACAGTTCACTTAGTCTGTGCTGAGTGCCCTTATCTTTCCAGACGGTGCTCTTTTCCAAAAATAGATGCACAGAACTAACATTTTTTTTAGCTCCTTGTAGGATCCAGACAATGAAGTTGTTTGGACAGGGATATAGATGAACCCTTTTGTCTAAGTAAATAAACTGCATTTATGTTCTGACAGGATAATATTCACTTTACTTTCTTTTAGTTCCAGCTGAGTAGCCATGGCCCTCACTCCTGTGGCAGCTTCAGTCCGTAGGATGAGACATGGTGTGTACAAAAGGCGCGGACCAAGACAAAACCTACAGCCTCCATTTGTTGCACAAGCCAAACAGACATTTTTCAAACTAATTAGCCAATAATATGCAAGAGAAAAAGTAATATCGTGCGACTAACAAAGGTGTTGATGATTGAGTGCTCACACTGTAATTAGTGTGTCAGGCCCTCGTTTCTCTGCCAAGCCTCAGCTATTAATTGCACCAAATTAGAAAACTATATCAGAGGCAAAATTATTCTTTCACTTGTCATTTTGAGAGAGGGAATTCATTCCATTCAAGAGGCAGGTTAAAAAGAGGGGAAGCAGATACTAATCTGCTTATGTCATGTAAATAAATGTTCCTTGTGCTATCTGTAAGGAACTGCGCTAGGCATCTTAAAACTGCCGGAAAAGTAGTTACCTTCCAAGTTGCTGCATTACGCCTGAAGTAAGCAAATGTCCGTGTAAACCAGCTGTAAATTTCATTAAGTGTTAACTGCCTGTCAGATGACTCCATGATAGCCTGAAATGAGACAAGATACATAGTGACATAAAATAATGGTTTACTAACTAGACTAGATGACACTTTCTCATCCAAGCCTTACTTTAAGCATTAATGAATTTTAATTTAATCAGGCAAAGTTAATTTTCCTTCTACTTACCTGCCTTATGAGAGTTGCATAAGTAAATGGAGGTCTGACATCTGCATTTTTATAAAATTCGTAGTTTGGGGCAATCTCTATAAAAATAAAAACTAGGTGTTAATTCTGCTAATAATTCACAGGATCTATAATCGATTTTTCATATTTTTCCCCTAGTATTGGCGAAGTGATTCAGTGAGAAAGCCACTGACTAGTGAAAGCACAAAGGCATGACAGTGGAATTGAATTATATGGAAAAGGCCATTTCTGACGTGAAGTGCAAATGAAGCGTCCCCTAGTTGTTCGTGGTACTTGAGGAACTGTGCGACCAGCTGGCCTGAGGATTTTTTCCAACAGCCAGGTCCTCTTTTAAGCGGGTGGTTTAGGCATGTTCTTACATGGACTTTTGCCCCCCTGCCATAACCTTTGCTTTTCTCATCTAATACTTCTTAAGGAACAACAAGGCTCATCACTCGGCATCTGTGGCCATCTAACAAAGGAAACACAAAATCCTCGCAAGCGCCCATGTTGAAAATAACTTCACTTTTTGTAGAAAGGGGGCACTGGGTTAATAACGGTTACAATGTGTGACTGTGATTATCCAGATGCCCCTGGGCCGGGGAGGGGAGGGGTGAGGAGTGGGGCGGAAGGGAGCGGGAGAGGAGAAGGGTAAGAGAGGGAGAGAAGGTAAATTTGAGTTCCAAGCAAACTTTGCTTCTCATCTGCATCTTAAGCAAAGTGGCGTGTAGGTATTAGGAGCGGTGGTAGCACCTTGATAACGATCGATTCACAGAAAGCCTGGAGTGTCTTGCATAAAGCATCGGTGCTTCATATCCGTCCTTTTAAACAGCTCTTCTCGTATAGCGTTACTCGCAGATGTTGTACCGCTATGGTCTTCCCTCGGAGATCAAAGGACCTCACTGAACTGAGGTGATAATATGGGCCATCCTGACAACACATCTCTCAATGTCTCTAATGGGGAGAGCTTTCTTTCCTGAACAACCATTCAGAACAATTCATCATGATGTGCTTAGGGAATCGCCCCTATCCACATTTACCAGGAATAAAACAATTATCACTCCATAAATCATGACTTGAGTTTCCATGTGCTCTGGAATGGCTCATGTACAGTTGCTTCAACTATAGTTTTCCTCTCCCAAAGTAAAAGAGCTCTACTGAGCATTCATATCCTACCTGATGACATGGGAATGTTGTATTTGTCTGAATGTCGCCTTCGTATGGCTCCCACATTGGGCACACTGGCTGGGGTGATTACTGAGGGTCCCTGGGTAATCGGGGTGACTGGGGCCGTTGGTGTGGTAGGGGTTTGAGGTAAGCTCTGTGGGGATGTCTCCAACATGTTCTTCGACATGGTGACACTAGACACCAGATTTAGCTGCAAAGGCCCAAGAGAAGGGCAGGAAAAAGGTAGAGACAAGAGAAAAAGACTTAAAAAGGTTTGACAAATGAGAGTGGATTCACTTCTACAGCTGTGTTGCCACTAATAAGCTGCAAAAGGAAGCAGCCAATCTCAACTAATTACAGGATGAAATTGTATCATAAGA
>NW_024412391.1:29751521-29754021 GCF_014898765.1 Herpailurus yagouaroundi
CGCTCATCTAAGATTCTGTATTAATTGCCCACCATCAAACGCAATTAGCAATTCTTTCATGTGTGGTTTATGTAATGTAATACTTCAATTACATTATTCATTCAGGTTCTGTTTTGGATTATAGGCTGAAAATTCTTTATTAGTGTAGATGTAACCATGCTGCTGGAGTTTTAAAAAATTTACTGATTGAATAATTAATTGGAAAAGAACAAGCTGCAGATTCCTGATGGATTTATGAGACAATTATTCTGTCTTGTGATTACCTACATTATACTATGGAAGCAATGAGGGAAAAAAAATCTTATTGAAAAGAAAGTCATAAATACAGGATCAAAAAGATTCTCAAAAGTTTATTTTTTAATTAAAAATTCAGAAATTCTAGAGTTATAAAAAGTATGTCAGATTCAAAAAGATACATTTCTCTTTTATTCCTGTTAAAAATGTTTACGATCCCCTACACTGAAACACAGTATGGAGGAAAAACTCTTAATATCTTAGCAGAAAGATCTTAGCAGAGTTTAAATGAATATAGCCGTCAGGTAAGAAAAGGAAATTTTAATAATATTAATTGATGAGTGATCTCAGAGACACTAGGAGTAAAAGCAGACAGTATACTCTGTTATTTCTTCCCCTCCTACAAAACCAACTTTATTTATTTATTTATTTATTTATTTATTTATTTATTTATTTATTTTTATTTTTTTTAACCTAAGGACCTGGAGGGAGGCAAAGCTGGTATCACTAATCATCAGGCTATTCTGGGGGCCTCGTTAAAAAGTATCCCTACAAACTTTCATTAAACTAGAGTTACCCAGTTGATTACTCTAAGTTTCTGTGCAAACGTTAGCTGAGTGAGATAAGGTATATTTTTTTTTCCATAGTCTGCGTATCTGACCACATTATCAGGCTGTACTTAAATCTCGTATGTATTTCGGGGAAACTGCAGTTTTTATTTTGGTAATTACCCATTTTCCTTTGTCTCAAGCTCTCCAAATTAAGGCTGTGTATACTATTCAGTAAAATGTAATCTGTGAAATACATCTTAACTGAAATAGCAACCAGAGAAATAGGACAGAATTGGCTCTAAAAATACTGTGACATTTTCCACAAAATATTTGGTAAAAAAAAATAGATTTATATGTATCTTACGATTGATCGAAGTCCTCTTCAACATACCAGATACCTTTCTATCAGTGATTTGTACTTGCTTTATCATGTTGCTCAAAGTGGGTTTCCTTTCAATATCTGCAAACCTATCACAGAAAGATATTCTCTCTGGCTTCAGCCTCAAGGCGGTGATTTGTGCACTGATAGGTGTATTTTGTTTAGTGTCACCCATGGTGTAGATTGGATAGATTTTGTAAAAGATAGCATTACTTTAAAAGAAACATACAATTTGACAAGCGATTGCATTTTACTTTCATTTTATTGCCATATTTTTCATCACACTCATTGTTTTCTAACTGTCGCTTAAATTGTTCATTTTCTTAGTCTGTTACATTGGTAGAGCTATTTACTGTTTATAAAGCAATATGCACTTACAGGTTTGGGAGATGGTTTGGGCTCTGAGGGTCGCATGTGCAAGTGGGTCATCATTGCTTGAAGACGTTCGCGTTCTTTAGAAAGCTGTTAAGAAAGAGTGAGATCAGAAGCGTTTTAGAAATGACTGATACAGCTATTTTATTGCAGTGATACATCTTATCATTGAGCTTGTCTCAGGGTAATGATTCCTGCATATAAAAGTCTGTGTCGGTAGGAACTTATCTGGGAGGAAATGCAACTTTAGCTATGGAGGGGGGAAAAAACTTTTATAGCTTTCCTTATGTTAAAAGGTCAGAGAAAACAAATAACACTTCATCTTTTTGTCAATAAGAGAATTGAGGTCACACTTGCCTCGACAGTAACAAGTTACTGAAACCATAAATTAGAAGGCCCATGGTGTCTTTTAAAGTCCTGTGGACACTGTTAGCAATGGACTGGTGCCAACAGCTGTGAAGGGGTGAAGGGTTCTCAAAGCGAAGTGCCTGCCAGGATTGTCTACACACTTCATGCATTCCCACTGAGGTCCAGTTAGTGCCCCCTGCAATCTGCCATCATCAATCTAATTCAATAGAGTGACAGAGACCAGGCAGTGTGAAACGCTGAACTCTGCCACGGAGTCGGCATCTACACTTGCACTGGGTCTCATTACAACTGACGGACCTTACTTTTCCATCAGTCAGACACAGCAGAGAAAAAAAAAAAAAAAAAAGGCATAATTGGTCACACTGCAGACTGTCTCATCAGCTAAACTCTTCTGTTTTAGTCTACCTTTTATAAATGGTAAACAGGTTTACAGAAAGCTTTTTGCACTACAGCAGTTACGATCCTTTTATGTGTTCTTGATTATTTTACAAGTCAAAATAAAATATTTTTAGTAGCTCTCCGGAAAAAAGCAACGACATGATGAATTGAAAACAGTTTAAGACGTAGTAATGTGTTTAGAAAAAGAGACTGTGTG
>NW_024412391.1:29759021-29781226 GCF_014898765.1 Herpailurus yagouaroundi
GTAATAAACCTAATACACTTATCTTCATCAACTAACGGCTCTTGACTAGATTGATATTTTTGTGGACACTACTCATTCTGCCTTTCTTCACAGAGAATATTTCTACCTCTGAATCTCGGATCATGTTTTATTTGCTGGCACCTGTGCATGCAGACTCAAGAACACGTCTGCTAACTGGAAAGCTATCTTGTAAACCTTTTGGTTTAAGCTCTAAAAGTCAATCCACTTACATTCAAGCTGACTTAGGTCCAATGGAATGATAATTAATTTTGCAGTCAAACTATGCTAAAGTTTTGTCAGATGTTATTACACTTTGACATTTATAAGACAGTAATGAAGGAGTAGTATGAAATGCTTTTAGTGATCTAGTGAGATCTTCAATTAGTGGTCAGAAAAAATGGTTAGCTTCTGTCAACACCTACTTTACAGTAAAATTCAGAAATGTTCCTAATCACCTTTTTAGCCTGGGCTTTCTTCTTTGTATTTTGGTTTTCTTGCCTTTATCTTTGTTGCTACAAATAACAGTTTCGAACTCAGTCTTAATTCAACAGAAAAGAAAAACTTCATGGAATATTAAAGAATACACATCAGACTAACAATATATATGTACATAAGCAACTGTCCTCTATTAGCTTTTCATTTGGTGCTGGGCAAAAGCAGAAGGATTCTACTAGTCTGTTTGGGATATAATGTGAGAAAGAATTTGGGACTCTTAGTGTATTTTCTACTATCCTTTATTATTTAACATATGTAGGCTAAATAGTAATAACAAATAGATTCCTTTTATTTCAAACCAATGGATAAGTTGTCTGATGCCAAAGTAAAGCTCAAGCTATACATTTATTTTTAGTGCATTTCAGAAATAAAAATGCCACAATATTTTCTCCAAAAACTTCCATAATAAACACTGGATATAAAATTTCTGGGAGAGTAGCAAACACGGAAACTGAGAACTGAAAACCTTTCACAGTTTTTTGGCTTGTCTGACATTCCTCTAAACCTCAACTCTCCCCCATAACGACAAAAGAAAAGCAAAATATCCTTTCCAAGAAAATCTGTATTAGTGGTGATGTCTTCATTTCACTTTCCACACAGACACTACACTGTTTTCTGAATAACTGGACTTAATTAATTTCATAAAATATATTATTTCTTTTTACATTTCCCATACACTTTAATAAAAAGACAGTACCAGTATGGAAATGTATCTAATAAATTTTTTTCAGTATACTGGTATTACATCTATTGACAGAATTTGTCTTTGAGTAAGGGAATCTAAAGCAGATCATAACAAAAATGGACTAAAAGAAAGACCTTACAATCTGCTGTCATTTGTTCTGTCATCTCTATAAAGTTAATGGTTTGGAAAAGTGGTCAGCCTTTGGAACCAAAGTTGATATTTAATTGAAAGGAAATGCTTTTTTAATTGTAATTTCTCCCCCCACCCCCGCACCTCTGTAATATCTTTAGTTTTTAAAAAATACTGGCATGAATGTGAAAAAAGAACCAGGAAGCTAACATGAGGGCCCATGTTCCTCTGCTTGTTAGTAATAAACATTTAGATAAATATTTGAGATGAATAAAAACGTTCCTTTCCATGTGCTATAAAGGAAATCACACTGAAGGGAAGATATGTACATTTTCTCAAAAATTCTTAATTTTGTCAGAAAGAACAATTTGGAGGAATAACATGGTGACTGGGCTACTTCTATTTCTTAAATGACCACATTTACGAAATAGTAGCAACAGTCCTCTTAATGATCTTATGATAAGGAATAACACGACACATTGATAAGGATGAATGTATTCAAATGAAGAAATATGAAATTAGCTGGATCAGTTTCACGTCCAATAAAATGGTAGCTCACTACTGTTTTGGTATAATAGTCATGAAAAATTTATTTAAGGCCTTTTCCAAAAGCCATAGCAATACAGGAAGCAAATTTTCTTTTAGTTGGTCAGAAATGAGAAAAAGTTTAAAAGAAAATCCTTGTGGAAGTCTTACTGTAATTCTGTTATGAAGTTATTATGATGCCAAGTACTTGTGCCTTGTTGTTAAGGTGCTTTTACTCTATACCCTGTAGTCTACCATTTGTAAACACATCTTTTTGATGTTTCTGCCAACATCCTGGCAACAAAGCAGTGCAATTTCAAATGAGCTAATTAACTTAATTGTTGATGAAGCATGAAACAGTTCATTCACCCTGTTAGCTGCTCCATGACAACATAAGAGTCTGAGCCTGTGAAGTTACTCATCTCCATAAACCTATCTGTAGCTCTCTGTTTAGATCTCTTGTATGGCAGAATTGTGCGTGGAAAATGTTTCATAAAAGATGCATATTCTTATTTGAAAAGGAACCTCTTAAAATTAAACAAAATTACCACCGTATGAAGAAATTAAGGACACACAAAGTTTTGATTTTAAGCTAGAGAAGCCATAGAATTTATCATACAACTATACAGCCATGGGTGTTTCGCTCTGATCCTGAGGGCAACAAGTAACAAAGGTAGATGAAATACAATTATTTCTGAAAACTTTGGTTCCTATTAAATTTCATCTTTTCATTCTTATTGTTCAATAAATATGTCAAATATCATTATTTAAAGGAAGTAATCTCAAGTTTGCGATTAAAAAAAATAACCCTGTAAAATATCGGGTTGAGATGTGGATATATTACATGACGCCTCATGTAATTTTACTTAAAATTTTTATTAAAAACTTGAAATTTAAGTGAATCCTGCACACGTCTCCCAATTATTAATGGCACTATTACAGTAGGGTACTATTTTTCATTCTTTAAAAAACCCCTATCGAATGACTTGTAAAATATTTTGATGGAAAGGTAAAGACGGACAGTCGCCTTCGTAGCCTGACTTTGGTCATGCACTTGTTGGAACACACAGAAAACTCAGAGGGGGCTTATGATGGACCTTTACTTCCCCCTTTCAGCTTTCTCTTGTTTATTTTCAACAGTGCGCTTGAAACTCCCCCAGAACCCACCCCCTTCCCTAAAAAAGGTACGAAACCTACTTTAAAAACTGTCCAAAATCTTCACAAATGCTTTCACAGCCTGGCCATTTGCAAACTCCATGGCCGTACAGAGTGTGAGAAGCCCCAGTCTCCTCGTGTGACGAGCTGTAGCAAAAGAACACGGCGTCAGAGTCATCTCAAAAAGCCATAATCGTTGCAGGCTGCTAGCGCCTGTCAGGTTACGATCAGTGACAAACAGGTCAAAACAGGTCAATTCAGCTCAGAGCAGTCAGAAAAATTTAATCGTTCTATTGAATAGTTCAACTGCCAAGGCTAGATGATGTTCCAATTAGAGGAGAAATAGAGCCAAAGATGACTGTTAATAAAGGATGAAAAACTAAGAGGACTGTATAATATCATATGCTAATCTTGCCATATGACCTTAATGTAACATTTACCTCTAAATAAAAAATATATATATTCACATGTGGTCAAGTGAAATAAACCTGTGTTTTTAAGAAGGTAACAGGACATCCACCATAAGATTTTTGAAATGCGCTTTTTAAAGAAGATATGGACCTTTAGGATCATTTAAATTGTTTAATATTTATGTTTGAGCCATAGTTACTAGTTACTGCTGATTTTAAAAAATCTACTTTGGAACAGTATTCATTAGCTATATCCTTCTATAATTACCAAAGACTTTTGATAAGTGAGTATTATATCAGATGGAGAGAGCCTAGAAAAATCAACCAACTTCTGCAGTATATAACCATCAAATTATCTCAATTAAAACAATAGCATGAAAGCATTCAGAAGCATACCGTTTGTTAACGATGAAAACTAACAAGAAAAATTTTTCATGATACTCAAATGAAGACCAGAAACACCACCAAACTACAGCATTCTATTTTAAAGTGTACTGTAATTAAATATAGGTTTCTTAAAAAAAAATTCTTTGTGAGAAAGAATTTGTTACAGCTAGGCAGACATTCATATTACATAAGAGAATACTATCAACCCACTACACTCCAATGTGAAGTTTAGAGCAAAATACCATAGGAGCCTGAGTCACTCTGTTAAGAAACCCTACATTTATGTTTCATCCTTTAAAAATATAGTTTTTATGTTAAGCAATATTCTAGCTTACATATTTTACATAAATTGCTTTAAAGGACTTGATTAGAGAGAGCTACATGCTTGAAACAGGGGCAGTAAATGGACAAGAGCACCTGGGTTCTCCTTTTATAAAGGCAGTTTTTACACAAGTAAAATAAAACAAGAGGTTGAAAATTATCTAACATAATGTACTCAATGTTGGTAACTGAAATCAAGTAATTTTTCCCTATGAATTTTGAGTCAAATTTACTCAGAGTTAGCATCATAAGTTTATTTTTTATGTAATTGCAACTTCCCTCATGCTCCAATAATAATAATAATAATAATAATAATAATAATAATAATGTATACCAGATATTCTGTCTTCTGGTTTATTATGCCTGTAATTGTACCCTCATGTATATGGATTCTCTGATATCTATGGACATGTTCTTAAACATATATTAAGTACGTGTTTTTAAACATTTGCTAAGGGGGATATGTATGCATCTTTAGTTATTTGAAAGGGGTTCTTAAGTTTAAAAATGGTAAAATGTTCTCATTTCAGCAATCCGGCTCATCAAAACAGATTAGCCATAAAAATATGTCGATACAGTAATTCCATATGCACTTAATAAAAAATAACTTTCTTCAGGCCAATTCCCCACCAAATCCATCAAATCCCTGGTATTTGAGCTACTTTCTGTAATGAAAATAATATATAAGGTAAATAACCTAAAGGTTTTTATTTAATTTGTTTTACACATTTTTCCCCTGTTAAGTACAGATCATAATCCTCAGTTGTATGAATGGTGGAAGGAGAGGTTGGCGACAGATAAATATAGAACAAATCTCATGAGATTTACCTGTCCCGCCTTGCACTTAGAACTGAAGACTGTCCATTCACTATGGAATGATGGGTTATTGGTGGTGACGCTTTGGAAGTGGTGGAGGAGGTAGTCGAGGAGGAATTGTTAGTAGTGAGGTCTAGCCCTCCATGTTTAATGCCATTGTCTTCCATACTGTGAACTCCAGTCACTTCTTTCCATAACTGCTGAATCTCAGCAGGACTTAAGCCAGCTACAAAACGAAAGAAAGCCCCACTAATATAACAAGGTAAAGTTCATATAATGAGCTTAGTGTTATTACTGGATTAATGCCAACAACAAAAGTGATGTTACCAGCATAATTAATATACAATAGTAGTTCACTTTACACCATCAGCACCATAGCCTTTCTCATGAATAATCAGTTATTTGTTAAAGACTACCATTTTGGGAATACTACTGGGAATAATAGTATTGAAACTATCAAGGATTAATGGAAGAAGCCAGCAAGTTCTACTTGAAAGTTAAACTATTTAACAGAAGCTTTTACTTATTGCTAGTGTTAAGTTTTTATCAGTAAGGAAATGAAAAAGAAATAGATTTTGAAATGAGATATATCAAAAGAAATGAAAAGAAAAAAAGAAGTAAGGAGGGTAAACAAAAAATTTGTCAGGGAAAAAAAAATGTCAGGGAAAAACAGTAAACATCCAACTCAGAAAAAGAATACATTTGACAATTAACTTTGACAAAGTTACTTTGCTCTTTCTCAGACAGACAAACAAAATAATTGAGTTTCATTTGGAGGTCCTAAATAAGCCAATGTTCTTACCTCCATGGACCAATTAAACAGGTAATATGAAAACTTCATTTTATGGACGATAGAATAAATGAGTACCCATTTTAAACAATGCCCTGTTTCAGATCATGGAAATTTACCAGATATATGAAGAATGAAAACAGAAAATCAAGGCATTTTAGCTTTTAACTCTAATTCCGAAATAAGGAATTGAGAGATTACTGTTTACTTATTATAAGTCAAATATATAACAGTACTTATATATGCCAAGTACTATGCCTTCACGGATTCTTTCCATACCTTATGCTCCTTAATCTTCACTAAATCCAATGAGTTCATAACTGTATTTCAATCAGTTCATGGATAACAAAGCAAAGTGAGGGAGAGGTTCAAAAATGTATCCAAGGTCACAAAGCTTCTATGTGGTAAAGCTTTGATTTAAATCCAGGCAGTTTTATTCGAATGCCTTTTTTCTTAAAATATTACATTAAAAATATGAAAACTATTGAATAAAGATATACAGGAGGAAAGGCAGTTGTAACTATGGTTGCTATCACTTATTGACCATCTGCTGTAGTCTGATGCTTTACATTCATAATCTCAATTAACTTCACTTGAAGCTAGGAATCATTCTACTTGACAGATGAGGGCATGGCATGGAGGTCTAAAAAGATGAAATATGTTACCAAATCACTATGCTCACAACTGGTGGACAGAATTCAAACTTAACGCACTGCTGCTCCAAAATCTAGGTTCTGCATATGTTACGTGCATCTGCAACATCTAACACAAGGACGGAAGTACTAATCCAATACCCCCACTCCCACAACCCAGCACACATCTACATCAGATGCTACGGTGATGCCGATCAATCAAGAGGTGTGGGGGAAGGGAGCAGGATCGAACAGGCAGGGGAAACTAGGGGAAGATAACAGAACATGATGTCAAGCAGAGTCAGCCTGCTCGCCCCTCCCCCTGCAACTAGGAAAACCATCAATCTAGACATAGTAGTAAGTAGCCCAAAGTGACAGAAGAATTCTCACTGCTCCAAACATAACTTCTGGTCAAATTATTCATCACAGTGGTAACCTTAAACTGCTATGCCTATCACAATTTCTTACAGATAGTTTTACTGAAAACTATCATTTTGGTGATTCTGGCTCCTGAAGATTTTAAAACAGCCTAAGACTGAAGAAAAGACTGGATAACTCAGGTTTCCAGTTATTTAAAACTATTTTTTTTTCTACATAAAAGAGGATGGTTTAATAAACTAAGGTATTACTCTGGTTATATGGGACATAATTTCTATAGAAACATCATTAATTATTGCTTTAACCCAGGATTCTGAAACTTACCTGACTGTAACTTTTTGATTACCTGTCTGTATGAATTAGGTGTCCTAACAGCAAAACTCTATTAACCAATCCTTTTACATCACAGCTTTTACACATCTTCTGCATGCGAGCCCTCACCACCTCACTCTGCCTCTCTGCTCCACTGTCCACTCTTGCCTGGTGTGCAGTTACCCCTTCCTGTCTTCCTGCTTTCCCCTTGCCTTGCTATAATTTACTTCTCGTCATATATCAGCCAAAATCTATCTCTTTAAATGTAAATTAGGCAATGGCATTTTCCAGACAAAGCCTCCAATGGCTTTCCAGAACACTTAGAAAAAAACACAAGGAAAGAAAGGGAACACATAACAACAAAAAACCCTACTATGGCCTGTGAGGTGCTGGCATTTATTATCTGGGTCTTGCCTGCCTCTCTGACCTCATCTATTGCTCACTCTGTACATTTTGCTCTGTTATACTTTCTTCTGCATCTTAAAGGCAGTAAATATTTGCTCCCTTTCCAGCTTTTGCTCTGGCTGTTCCCACAGCACGGGCGATTTTGGTTATAGATCTCCTCATGACTTCCTCACTTCACTCAGATGATTCAAGGCTCACCTCCTCTGAGAGGTCTTAGACCATGCTTTCAACTACTGCCCCTCCCCACCTTGCCTTCTAACATTCTCTGTCACCTCACTCTGCTTTCTTTTTCCTAAGAGCGTTGTCAGTCTCTGAAACTAGAATATTTATCTGTTTTACTCGTTATCATCAGTCTCCCTCTTCTGCAATTTAAACTTAAAATGGTAAGAGTAGGGATTTCTTATTTTACTTATCTATCTCCAGTGCCTAGAAGAGTGCCTGGTATGTGTTCAATAAATAGTAGTTGATTTAGTTGATTATAACAGATTCATAGAGTTTTTGTAGGCATTTTGGTTTTCACATGGAAGTTCTGTGGCTCTTGCGGGGCATACTATTTATGAGTACTTGCTATCCTGTAAGGCCAATATCTAAAGAATTATAAACTAGTTGATTCTAAAGATCGAGTGGCTGATAAAATTTTATACCTTGGCTAAAGACTCTTAGATGTTTTTAGAGACTATATCAGTGAGAGATGTTATTAATAATTCAGTTTTTGAATTTTATTAATAATTTAGTTAACCTAAGTATCCACTTACCTTTTAAAAAGCAGACTTCTATTATACTATTCATGTGTATGGAAAATTAGTGGTATCAGCATGATATCACAATGATATGGCAACAAATACTAAGCACATAGATGTTTGATGAATAAATAACCTATTCGTTATCCAAATAATGATTCTTAATTAAACGAGGAAGGAAGTGGTTTTTAAATATTACAGATAAGGGGCAGAGAATAGATGATGTCAAAAAGAGACTCCTGTTAGTAGAAGTGGTTCCCCAAAGTGTCTGCATATTAGACTCACTTGGGGACATTTTAAAATTTCCAATGCCCTGACCACAGCCCAAACCAATTAAATCACAATTTCTGGAGGTAGGACACAGGTATCAGTCTGTTTCTGAAGCTCCACCGATGATTCCAACGTGCAGACAATTTTGGAGGAAAAATTTTAAAAGCAAACTGTCATATTGCTCATGAACAGAGTTTTCACACCTACAATTTACTTAGCTCTTTTCCATGGATACAAAACGATGAATATGAAACAACCAGCCAATCCGTTTTGTACAATTTTGAAAGTTTCATGAGTTTTGAAGTTTTGAGGTTTGCGAAAATTAACCTATTTTCAGGCAGTAATGTAACACATTCAATACTTCCTAAACTGTGTTCTATGCGACAGTAGTCATCTGAACACTTCTAATCAGAGATCTAAGAGATCTCTGGTCTCTATCTTGGAGGCTTATGATTAATGTTAACATATACATCAGTTCCATGATGTCTAGAAACAAAAGAAACCCTTGAGTCTCTTCTTTAACTCTTTGTTTTACAAATCCATTTGAGGATAAAAAGGAAAAAAAACACAACAAACTCTTTTTACAATTGCATTAATTTATTTCAGTTTTAAATAACGGGTGTGGGCTTAGGATTCATCAGGTGCTCTCCAGCCCTCCCATGAACTGCAGGCTGCCTGTTTATAAACTTAAGACTTTTTCCAAAATTAGCTTAGTTCAAAACTAAGCTTCTATTTATGCAGCCCCTTGGAACCCAACTCACTGCTCCAGTAGGTTCCTTTGTCTCTGTTTTGTTAGAAATTTACATGGTACTTCTGATATGCCAGTCACTTTTCTGCATGCTTCAGGTCTAATCTAATACCCTGAGCTACTATTATTCTCCCTATTTTAGAGATGAGGACACTGAGGAACAGGAAAGTTGAGTAACTAGCTCTAGAGCTAATGCACGGCAAAGCTCCTCACCTTTGTAGGTCATTGCCCACATAACCCTTTTTCAGGACTCCTTCCCTGGCCACCCTGTCTACAAGTTCAACCCCTACCGTTTCTAAGGTTTCTTTATTTTTTCCTATCCTGACTTAAAAAAAGAAAAAAAAAATTCCCATAGCACTTAGTACTATACATTTTACTTAATTTGAAATCTAAGTTCTGTGATGGCAGGGATTTTTGCCTGTCCTCTTGACTGCTTTGTCCCCAGTGCCTCTAGGAGTGCTTACAGTGAGTGAAAGCTCAATGTGTATTACTTAAAAGAGTTGTTCAATGACCAGAACAGTAGCAGTGCATAATCTGGGAATCAGTGGACTAGACCATCACAGAATAATAGTCAATTTAAAATTTCAAGTAGGGGCGCCTGGGTGGCGCAGTCGGTTGAGCGTCCGACTTCAGCCAGGTCACGATCTCACGGTCCGTGAGTTCGAGCCCTGCGTCGGGCTCTGGGCTGATGGCTCAGAGCCTGGAGCCTGTTTCCGATTCTGTGTCTCCCTCTCTCTCTGCCCCTCCCCCGTTCATGCTCTGTCTCTCTCTGTCCCCAAAATAAATAAACGTTGAAAAAAAAAATTAAAAAAAAAATCCCAAGTAAAGAGTATTCAGTTTTCTTAGTAACTTATTTCAAGGATACATACATAACAATACTAGCACCAAAAAGTTGTATGATTATGCAATTTTAAAATTCCATGACCACAAAAAAATCAAGAAATGATGATGGATGATGGCTTGGACTGGCTCTCGTTCACTGCCAGTACTACAAATAAGCATTAAAAGGTTTGTTTTTCTAGGAGTTGAATGAATAAGTTGATGAATTCCTAATCAAATTGCATGTAATACCACAGGTAAAACAATTAAATAATATTCCTTAATCCTAGATTCATAGTTTGTGGAGTATCTATTGGGTGAAAACCGCTGTGCTAAGAATTAATTAAAATTTGGTAATTCATATCTAGATTATACAGTCTTGGAGCACACAAGATTTAAAAATTCCAATATTTTACTTATTGGTAAAAATTACATTAGCAGCTTTTTCACACAAAAATAATGTCTTTTCATTTTTTATGTCCAGTAATTAATTTTTAATGTTAAATAATTTTATACATTATGATGTAAAGTAAGTCTACTGTGATTTTTTTAAATTAACTTATTTAATAGTACTCTGCTTATTTTCTAGAGTTACTTATAAGTAAAAGCAATAAAAGCAAATTTTGTAGAAGTATTTGTATCATTCACATATTTTATTGAACTAATTTGATATTTAGTAATTTGAATTCTTGAACTATTATCATGTAATTTTCACTTTCATCTTAAATTTTACATTAAAAAAAGTAGTATATGCACATGGCCAAAATAACAGAATCATAGAGAAGGTTATACATTGCAAAATCGAATTTCCCGAACCAGACCTGACTTCACGGTTCCTAGTTCTCTCCACAGGCAACCGTCATTCTGGTTTCTGGGCTATCCTTCAGAGACCTGTGTTCATTTATAATTTGCCAGACCTAACATATTATGGATTTATATTTGACTGGGGGCCTACTTTAACCTGTAGGTATAGTGCCCATCTTTAAAATGTATGTTTAATGAGAAGTGTACTGAATACATATTTTGCCCAAAAGCTGAATTACAAGGAGCAAAATAGCTATTTGGCTAAAACTGAGACCAAAGGCAAATATCACCACAAAGAAGGAACTTCTGGGATACCAGAATACAGGGTATATATATTATATATATATATATATATATAATATATATAATATATAATATATATATAATATATACACACACACATATATTTATATTTACATATTATTTATATTTACATTTATATATACAATCATACTATGATTTCACTATTAAAATTTTTAGAGGAGGCAGTTTTTAAGCTTGTGATTTATTTTACAAAACAGTAATTTCTCAGCTTTCCTCACCATGGAACTTTAATGGGTCAAAGTTGACATTCTGCTTTTGAGTCTTCCTTCAAGATACAAAGAGCTGACAAAAAGAACTTTAAAAAGACTTATGGCGTAAATGGAAATAAATTCATTTTAATGTATGCATGCTGGTATATGAAACAATTCTGTGACAATTAGAATTATGATATAATTTAATATATCATTACTTACATTTCCTCAAAAATTAACACGCCTAATATTTCTCTATGTATTTAACTTGTTGTGAGTTACTTTTTATACATAAAATTAATAGCATTCATAGTTAACTTTGCAAAGTTTTATTCCTGCAATCATAAATGTACATCTAAACTTCAGCTTACTGATGGAGCTTTAGCATGTAAAACCCCAAAGGAGTTTCCCCTCCAAGTTACAAATTAAAGACTGACTGGTATTTAAAAGGAAATACTAAGATGGTAACAATAATTCTGCACCACATGCCTTGTCCATATTGCGGTGCTGTTACCCTGATTAGATACAAAGGTGATCTATGCAAGCACATGATTACAGGTTAGGCAAAAAAATCAAGATGCCAGAAGTGATGCTGAAGTATGCATTTGGCTACTTATTTATTTATTTTAGAAAGACAGCGAGTGGAGGAGAGGGTGTGAGAGAGAGACAGAGAGACAGAGAGAGAGAGAGAGAGAGAGAGAGAATCTTAAGCAGGCTCCATGTTGAGCATGCAGCCCAATGTGGGGCTTGATCCCCCACCCTGGAATCATGACCTGAGCCAAAAGGAGCAGGATAAAGAGTAGGATGCTCAACCGACTGAGCTTTGACTATTTAGATTTCCATAATCAGAGAATGAGTCAAAGCCAAATACCTGATTTTGACTGAATACTCATCCTAACGACAAACTTCAGCACATTCCTAACTCAGCATAAAGGACATTCTTATACTTAGAAAGATTTCACTTTATTATTCAACAGTTCTTTCATTCCAAACTCATCTAGTTCTAGAAGGTGTTAGTTCAAAATAGTGCTGGCTAGATATTCTAGCATTTTCTGTTTGGTCTTTCAGATTGGTAACAAAAGTGTTATATTTTAAATAGCTTTTATAAATTTAAAAACATGTAGAATGTTGGAATGAAATAAAGTTTTTGCCACATATATTTTAGTCTCCACAGTCATAGTAAGTCTGTGAATATATTGTGTACTGGAATACACTGACTTCTATATCATGTCAAAAACATGAGAAGTGCACGCACAATAATTTCCTATCTTCTAACCTGGAGACAATGGTACTGGGTCATGAAAATGTGTCACTAAATAATTACCAGCTGACATACAAACTGTACTATCTATGGAGTAAATAGCTTCATAATCAGTGTTTTATTTGATATTGATTTACAGATCCATCCTTTTTTTATTTGACTTCTGTATACCTACAGTCACTCTATGTATGATTTTTATTTATTTATTTTTAAATGTTTATTTATTTATTTTTGAGAGAGAGAGAACAGGGGCGGAACAGAGAGAGAGGGAGACAGTATCTGAAGCAGGCTCCAGCCTCCCAGCTGTCAGTGCAGAGCCCAATGTGGGGCTCGAACCCATGAACTGTGAGATCATGATCTGAGCCAAAGTTGGATGCTTAACCAACTGAGCCACCCAGGTGTCCCCATATATGCTTTTAGAGATGATAACTTAATTGCCTAATTTACATCAAAATCCAACAATATAGTAATATTCATGGTGACTTTAAATACTTAATATTTAAAATAATTTAAAGTGATATATTATGTCATTTTGTAACATAGAGAAAAATGTTGACCCATCTCCCACTCCTATCAAAATTATTATAATTTTGTTACTTCTGTCTCATTCTCATACACTTATTTTATATATGGTTGAAGAAGTTGGAACTTTAAAAAGTAGCCTGAGGAAGCTGTGTTAAATCATGGGGGTAAATACTTCAAATATGGCATATTTTTAAAGATCATCATTGTGTATAAATAAATCCTACTTGGTGTTCCTGTGGTTATCATTCATGGCCAATCCATCAGCCAACCAAAAACGTGGTGCAAAGTGAACTGGGAAACTGACAATGAAAATATTTAAAATATTTTTATCTGAAATAACCAAGGGTTAAGGCAGAAATAATTCAAGGCTTCCATTGTCTAACAATGACTTCTTTTCTTTCTCCCATTCAGTTTTGGGATCCCAGCACCACCCCATGAAGTTCTATTCCTCTGCTGTGGCTGGTTTATCTGACACATTCTGTCTGTGTTTGGCTGATGAGTCTCCGCAGTGGCACTTTTCACACTTAGTCATCTAAGCGGTGAAAAACACAATATGACTTGCATGTATTTTGTTTAAAATATAAATATTCTGCTCAAACCCAGATGTGCTTGCAGATTTATTTCATTTTCCTCAATGTTCTCTATCTCGTGTGTGTAATCTCTCACATATTTAATGGAGAGTACAAATAGAAGAAAAGGAAAAAAAAATCTATTTTAAAAAAGCTCAGAAATTAGAGTAAATTTTCATTTGAAAATCATTAAAATCGTTGTATCATAATAAATTTCTTTTTTCAGCAAGATTTTGTATGTTTGCCTTGGAAGAATGTAGTTTAACAAATATATCGCACATAGACTATATTTTACTTCTGTGGACTTCTGAGACTGAGTGTGAGCAAGGGAGGGATAGAGAGACAGGAGACACAGAATCCGAAGCAGGCTCCAGGCTCGGAGCTGTCAGCATAGAGCCCAACGCAGGGCCCTAACTCACAGCCCATGACCCGAGCTGAAGTCAGACACTTAACTGACTGAGCCACCCAGGCGTCCCTCTGTGAGCATCTATTTTAAACTTTCTTGAAATGTTTATTTCAATGGTTTTACTCAAAATCATGGTAGACCTTGCTTCTCTCTATTGAGGAGAATCTTATATCATTAGATCTTAAACACAGATTTTATGTAAATTTTACTGAAAAAAAAAACAATGGTATAAATTTATTGCTTCGGTTTTAGTGTAGTTTCTACCAAAGAAATCCATGTTTATATTGAATTAATTTGTACATACCTTTCTTTTTTTTAAAAACCTTATTTCTTCATTGGTCCTCAAATTATATTTATTTTTTCAAAGAACATAGTTAGTGAATAGAACATTCATTGCTATGGTGACACCATGGTTTATTTCAATTCTCTTTGGAATGGTCTAGAAAAGTGGGTTTATGGCCTTGTTTTTCTTCCACTATTTAATCTTTACCTTTTTTGATTTCCTAGGAGTGATTCAATCAGGTGAATCAGAAGATCTGAAATCAAGGGAAAGAGGGAATTCTAGGGAAAATATGCCATTGTGATAGTAATTTGATAAAAAAAAAAAGTGAACAACATTTACTGTAATATTTTATTTTATTTTACATCATTTTATTTTACTTTTAAAGTTTATTTATTTTGACAGGGAGAAAGGTTGAGAGAGAGAGAGAGAGAGAGAGAGAGAATGAGAGGTGGGGAAGGGCATAGAGGGGGTGGGAGAGAGAATCCCAAGTAGACTCCAGTGCAGAGCCTGATGTGGGGCTCAAACTCACGAACTATGATCATGACCTGAGTCAAAATCAAGAGTCGGACGTTCAACAGACTGAGCCACCCAGGTGCCCCTGCAATATTTTAAGTTTCATGTGCCAAAAACAAGATTATGTGTGTTTTAAAGATAGTTTTTTATTTGCCTAATTTTATTTTTTTTCTATTTAATTGTTCTTGATTTTATTCAGAATATCCTATTGAGTCAGAAAGATGAACATAAAATACTACAACGTGAGCCCCTTTGTAACAAATATAATTAGTCCATTTGGATTAAAGTTTGTTCCAACAAAATCCAAATGCAAATTAGAATATGCTTTTATGAAGTTTAATGATACATGACTTTTGCCTGTACCAGTAATTTTAGCACACAAGGAGTCATTTTGTTTACTATCATTGTTTTAAACTAAGAATGCTTTCCGTTTCCCAAAAGTTGAGTCAAATGATGAATATATACAATTGTATGATTTATAGTGTTGTATTATGGTACTATCTTCTTGTATTATCACAGTACATGCAAAGTTTTCTTATCCGAAAAATAAGGGGTGCCTGAGTGGCTCAGTCGGTTGAGCATCTGACTTTGGCTCAGGTCATGATCTGGCATTCATGGGTTTGAGCCCTACATAAGGCTCTGTGCTGACAGCTCGGAGCCTGGAGCCTGCTTTGGATTCTGTGTCTCCGTCTCTCTCTGCCCCTCCCCTGCTTGTGCTCTGTCTCTCTCTGTTTCTAAATAAAATAAAATAAAATAAAATAAATAAAATAAAATAAAATAAAATGGAAGAAAAATGAATAAGAATACAATTGGCAGCTTTTTGAAGCTGTAATTTACAATATATGCACAGGCAATATTACTTTAGAGAAAATAAGGTCAATATGGTCCCACGATTTAGATGGGATTCTACAAAGTGTAGCTTGGAATGGAATATTCTCTATAGGAATACATAAAGGCTCCTTTTTATACTTAAGAGTGTTAGCATGAAGATTAGGAACTTTTTGGAACTTCTATATTTTTGTTGATTTATTTTTATTTTAGAGAGAGAAGAGTGCGCAGGGAGGGGAGAGGGAGAGAGGGAAAGAGAGAATCCCAAGCGGGCTCCACACTTAGCATGTAGCTCAACACAGGGCTTGATCCCACAACTCTGGGATCATGACCTGAGCCAAAATCAAGAGCCTGGTCTTCAACTTGCCGAGCCAGACAGGCACCCTCTATCTTTTTTTTTTTTTTTTTTTTTTTTTAAATCAGTTTTCTACCCAAACTCCTATCAGCTCACCTTTGTTAAATGGAATGTTGTTAGCCTTCCCACTGATCCAATTCCCTGCAGGTAGGTCTTCAGTGTACATTCGATAGCGCCTAAACTGTGTTGCCCTTATAAATTATTTTCGGCTCTAAGACTAATAAGGACGCACTTAATATCTAACAAAACACTTGGAAGCAGTTTCACTACACACCTGAACTCAGTGTGTAGTAAAATCTCTGAGCCTCAAGAAAACGGGCCATGCAGCCATGGTAACGATCGTGTTTTAACAATAAACCTGAAGGTCATAAAAACAAAACTTCTCGAGGGATAAGGCAGACAGGGCATGAAATGGTAGAAAGTGCCACACGAGGAGTGAAGTGTGCACACTTTGTGTGTACCTTGAGGCAGCGACTGGACAGGAAGTGCCGCCTGGCCAGGTGGGATGGAGATGAGGCCCTGACGCTGAAGGCTGAGCAGGTGCTGCTGCTGCTGGAGTTGTTGCATCTGGAGAAGCTGCTGCTGGAAGACAAGCTGCTGGGCTGCCAACTGCTGCTGCTGCTGCTGCTGCTGGTGCAGAAAAGCCGGCCCCGTAAACAGCAGGGAACACATGGTCTGCACACAGCTCTCATACAGAGAAATGCACACGCTCCTTTCACTGCCCCGGTGAGTTTCTGAATGGGCATCCCATGGTCAACGTTCGAAAGCAGAATGTGAGCAAGTTCTAGATTTTCGGTTGCCTTTCTTTCAAATATTACACAGCAGCAGAGAACCAAGGAACTTGCATGAAAGAGTATGGAACGAGCTTTAGAAAAAGTATGCTACAACAAAGTGTCAGACTTTTAAAAAAAAAATTGGCTTATTGCAGATGATGATAATAAGTTTATCTATACTAAAAAAATAACACTTTATACTGACAGTCAACTTTAACAACACTCTTCTCTTTTTTTTTTTTTTTTTTCCAATTGAGTAAGTTTGATCTGCAGAGGCCCATGAATGTGGTCTCTGGTGATCTATTAGTAAACTGGATGTAGCCTTCATAGGACAGGCCTGTTAGCTCTCTCTCTTCCTCTCTTCTCTTGTTGGAATACATTAAAGGCAGAATTATGTGCAGGGCAAAAAAAAAAAAAAGTGCCCTTATTATAAGGAAAAGTATAACTTCCAATTTCGTGAGGCATTACAAGACAAACCAGAGTTCTCTGGACTCGGGAGGGTATGACGAGGCAGTCACAACTGCAGAGACAGACAAGCTGCTGGGGAAGACCTTTCCTTTTTAGTTTGGGGAAAAGAGAAACTTCTGATGCGCTCACTGGAAAACAGACTGCATAATGGAGCAAGTCATGTGGATTGCCCAGAGCCTCCGGAGAAATAAGGGAGCAATTTCTATTCTGTAGTTGATGGCTGTCTGAAATTCTATTCACAAATCCAAACAGAAACAAAGCCTCAGGAGGTCAAAACTGTTTCCTGTACGTTTGCATAATGGGCAGCTTGAAGACAACGGCTCTGATACCTGCTGATCAATTTAACTACTTCAACATGTTTTGTTTGTATTATGTTTATATTTGATGCAGTTTGCTGACAAGTGCAAGCTCGGCCTGAGAAGCCAGCTTGTCAGTTTGATTTATGAGCATATCAAACTGTAACTTTCTACTCGCCACTCCAAACCTACAGTAGCAGTTCATTAATCAGGGGCCCGTGACTTTGAAATCTGTGTTCCACCGGTTTCTCCCCTAGCCCCCCACCCCACCCCGCAACCACGGGCTACATTTGCATGCATGTTCTCTGAGCTGCACCACTGAGAAAAATAAGGTTCCCTCACCAACTTAGATTCTCGGTGAATACAAGATAATCAGTACTTTGTCCACCACAGAGCTTGCTCTTTGTACACTGTGATTCATTAGTGAACATTAGACGACAGACAGCAGCATTGGATTGTAACTCTCAAGTCCCATGCTACAAAAAAGGAGAGCAGGAGAGTTCTACTGTCACTGTTACTAAGCTGGGTAAAAATGTATCATAATGCATCTTTGACAGGAGAGCCTTGCGCTAGGAAGATCTCAGGCCGCCCTGGCCTGGAGGCACCCAGTCCCCACCTGGCACCGCTGCGCCCTGCCGGTGAGCCCGACGGCAGGTGGCTCCTACCTCTTTCGCCTGCTTGCCAGGATGCGGCGGCGGCGGGGGCGGCTGCTGCTGCTGCTGCTGTTGCTGCTGCTGCTGCTGCTGCTGTTGCTGCTGCTGCTGCTGCTGCTGCTGCTGTTGCTGCTGCTGCAAAAGCTGAAGATGTAACTGCTCTTGCTGTTTCTTGTAAAACTCTTGTAGTTGTTGCTGAATAAACCATTTTGACTTTAATAAATAAAGGCAAAAGTTTCATGTATTATAAATCTCCTAAACTCTTCTAGACTGGCATATGGTAGAGTATCCATTAAGGTTCACCTCCCAAGAACAACAAAAGATATGTAGTGGATGCAAGGAGACACATCTACATACATTTGTTTTTTCCAAGGCAGCTCTGAAATTTTCCAATCCAGAATCCAAAAAAAATCCTAAACAGGAGGGCATAGGAAACCTATATTCTAATGGGCCAGAACCAAATGAATACCCTAACTGATTACATCGGAAGTCCCACTGGGATATTCAAATAGGTTATATACTCTACCATTTATAAGAACCAAATATATGGCTACATAGAATCAGGTTGTTCAATTCTGATCGGGGAAGATATTTTAATCCATCAGACGTACAGAAGAATGTTAGACTTAGAAGTAGAAGCAACTGGCCTGTGGCCATCAGCCATAGGAGACAGCAAAGCGATCAAATCAGTAAGAATCTGGGTAAAGCACATTATTTTCTCTAGGTTAAGTAAGTCTACAACATAAAGTCCACTTTATACACACTCGAGGCCCAATAAGGTTCGTATTGGAAATGCTAGTTTTGTCACTAAAAAAAAGATAACTTTCATGGGTTAGTAACTTGGCTGCTTAACTTTGTTTTTATAAGTAGATATTCTCTATGCCTAAACACCAAGTATATTTTGGGAAAGAAAACGTAGGATGTTACCTTCCCTATCGCAACCAAATGGCCAGTTTAAATCTCATACTTCCACGAACATAAAGGAGTGCTGAAGTGTTAACGAGTTTTCAAAGCAAGAATTATCTAGAAGTCCCTTTGCACTCTTACTGGCAAGTGTACAAATCAAATGCTCCTAAGCATATGAATACTAAACTATTAATTTATTCCATGTTGAAGTTACGCCTCTCTCTGCTCTTACTGTAGACTTTGATGAATTTAAAAAGACCGAGGGATCTAAATTTTTTTGATGTAGTTCTGCAGTCACAATGCGGCATGTATGTTCTTGCATGCTGATCAGCTGTCCCTTCAAGCGGAGAGTGACCGGCAAACATGCCCACGGCACTGTCGTCAGAGGCGCACACGTGCGCCACATGCCAGGACACCAAAGCAGGTAACCCACATTACCTGCTGCAGCATGACTGCCTGCTGCTGCTGGAGGAGGGCTTGGAGCTGCTGAGGAGACAAGACTTGCTGCTGAAGAATCTGCTGCATTTGCTGAGGGGTGATCACCTGGGGAGTCATCATGGCCACCGACACAGGCACCTGGGCAGGGACAGAAAGAGAAGGGGTGATCATAACCAAACGTCTGCTCACCGACTTCACAGCTACAGGTCACCGCTAGTAAATCCTTTAGAAATGATGGCTCACTGTTTTGATATGATATCTGCATATTACTTAACTCTTTGAAAATACTATTAAAGTACCACAGCATGTAGACACTGGCCTCCCAGAGACATCAGATGCTATCTTTACGTTCCTTACTTACCTCACATGTATTACGCTAAGATGTTGGAGCTTTGACTAGCATCGTGAAAAACAAACAATTAAATGTCAGGGTTCTCAATACTTCCTAATCGATCATCGCACCGATGTCATAGTGTTATCAACGGAAAGCCTTTGGCAATGGTTTCAAGGTAGGATTATGATAAATAATAAAGATTAAACAATTTGAAAAGTATGCATATACATATCTGTTATCAAAGCTAGTAAAAAGAATGTATGTAGAATGTACTTACGCATAAAACAATCACCATCTTCAAAATTTTATGGATATATGTATATCAAATATATAAATATTAGAAAAATACGTATAGTAATATATATTACTTCACGAGTACATGTCTCAACTCATATAGGATGTATATACACATGTGTTTCCACAAAATAGCAACCCAGACAGGTCCTCTCAAAGAAAAAATCATAAGCCAAGTATTCTTCTCTAAACATTTTCTTGTTTCGAACTAGCTAAACTTATACTAGGGGGTCTGGAAGTCTAAAGATTATTCAAAGGTGATTCATTAAAATTAAAAAAAAAAGTATTTTTGCTTAAAATTGTCTTTCTTTTCAAGGTTCCGAGAATTATGGCGTCAAAAGGAAAAGCAAATAAGGAGGAAGAGAAAGAAACAGGAGAAAGTGGGGGAGGGGGCAAGGAAGATACAGAGTGAGAAAGAGCTAGAGAGGAAGTTCTAAGGAAAGAGAATGGCAGGAGGGATGAGCGGGACAAAACCTTGTATGAAAGCCTGTGGTAGATGGTCAGCCCGGCCACAGTCCTGCTGTTGGGGGGCGTTGCTTGTATTAACCAGCATGGAATCAAACAACTTGTCAACCTGCCCAGTTTGCAACCTTTGAAAAGGCAATCACTTTCTTTCCTAGAAAGAACAATCTACTTTTACTGTAAATAAAACCATGTATTTACATAAATACTGCTTTAGAACAAATTCATGGGACAACAATGTGTCTTTGAAACCAGAAAAAGATTAATAGACTATTTTAAATAGTCATTTTAACATAGTTCAAACTTTTCTGGCACTTCATGTTATAAGGAAAGGAGAAATCAATAATGAAAAAGAAGGGAGGAGAGAAAAAATAAAAGAAACCTGGGGTGGATAAAGTACCCACCCCCAAACACAAACACTTCATATTTAATACTAAGAAATAATTTTGTCTTGTCTATCCCGTGCTGATATCTCAAAACATGGATTGATTAGATCTAGTTTTATGACAAAAAAGAAGCACATTGTGATGGGAAAAAACTCAGTGATTATCTGAGTATTTCTGGATTATTTTAGAACATACTGACATGTTATAGGTTACTACATTTGAATTTATCATAATAAAAGGCATTCTGAAATGTGTGCTATAAAATTAATTGACCCAATGGGTTGCCCAAGTGTTTAGTTTTTAAAACCTGAGTGGCCAGTTTACTTAACTGTTTATTTCTCAATAAACAAATATAATGGTTAGGTAAGTAGTTTAAAAAAAAAACCTACCACAAAGATGACTTTTCTTCCACCAATTATTTACCTCCTACTATCTCTAAATAACAAGGAATCAAACGAAAATTAAGAGTCAGGGTAAGACAGAAATGTTAAGCTTCAAAAAGGCTGCCAATCCAGATAGACAAAAAGACAGACAGATACTACACATATATAGACAGATACCACATATATGTAGATAGATATTATGTATATGTAGATGGACAAATACATATAGATATACATACACATAGATATATACCTTATATAAATTCAATCATGTGATAAAAACTTGCCACACTTCTCTCATCGAAGCCCTGTATCACTTTTTAGCATATGGAGAGCTTTCACTTAATTATCTCTACATCTGGGGCCCCTGGGTGGCTCAGTCAGTTGAATGACCTAGTCTTGATTTCAGCTCAGGTTGTGATCTCACGATTCATGGGAATCAAGCCCCACATCAGTCTCCACACTGACAGCACGGATGCTACTTGGGATTCCCTCTCTCCTCTCTTCCTGTCTCCCTCTCTCTCAAAAAATAAACTTAAAGATTATCTCTATATCTATAATGAAATGTACTTCATATGTGACTGATATCAAATGCACTTTTTGAGAAAAGTTTTATGAATGGAGGACCTTCATAATATACTGCAAGTTAGAGTTAGATTTAAGCTTATACAAACTGTAGGACTCTTTAAAACACACACACACACACACACACACACACACACACACACACACACAC
>NW_024412391.1:29781236-29783736 GCF_014898765.1 Herpailurus yagouaroundi
ACACACACACACACACACACACACACACACACACACACACACACACTTTGGAGTACCTGAGTGGTTCAGTTGGTTAAGCATCTGACTCTTATTCTTGGCTCAGGTCATGATCTCACAGTTCGTGGGTTTGAGCCCCCCTCAGGCTCCATGCTGACAGTGCAGAGCCTGCTTGGGATTCTCTCTGCCTCTCTCTCTGCCACTCCCCTGCTCATTCTCTATCTTTCTCTCTTAAAATAAATAAATAAACATTAAAAAAATAAAAAAAAATTAAAGAACACAAACTTTATTAAAAGTAAATAAATGTATTATATATGTACAGAAAATTATCTGACTCTATAGCTTGTTGCAACAGTGACTCCTGGTGTACAGGCAAATTTAAGTAAGTATTCTACCTTTGCATTTTATTGTATTTTTATTTATTTAATTTTTTTTCTCAATGTTTATTTAATTTTGAGAGACAGAGAGAGACAGAATATGAATGGGGAAGGGGCAGACAGAGAGAGAGAGCCACAGAATCCAAAGCAGGCTCCAGGCTCTGAGCTGTCAGCACAGAGCCCGATGAGGGGCTCAAACTCACAGACTGAGATCATGCCCTGAGCTGAAGTCAGAGGCTTAACCGACTGAGTCACCCAGGTGCCACACAGACTGTATATATATGACAATATACAGGCATAAAGATAGGTAGAAAGACAAGCCAACTAACACATAATGAATTGAACACTCTATTTCCATAAATATGTACTTAAAACAGTTTTTCCTGTAACAAATGTTAAGTTAGATATTATATGTATTACATGTTACAGGTAGACAACTCCACTTGCTTCTTCAGAAATTAGTAATTTTCAAAATGCAAAACTTCTCCATTTCAAGCAACTCATTTTAAGTAACACATTTCCTTTGCTCCTCCTATATCACTTTTGTTACAACCTCTGTGCACTTCTTTGCTATTCCAAACTACTGGAAGAATTCACTGACAAAGATGGATAGAGACTAACTGAGTACATGAAAAATCTGTTTGGAGATTATGCTACTTGATCTGGTAAAACAGGCAAAACCAGCATCATGTTTGAAAATACATGGATACCTTTCCGAAAAATACATATCTTTGTAAGTCCAGTGTTAGGCTTAAGAAAATATTCTCCTCTGGATATATAATTTTGTTCATGCAAATATCTTAATAAGGGACAAACATTTAGATACATCATGAAGCAGGGGAGGGAGAGGTTACCTCAGGTATTATCTGGTGAGAAGGCAAATAAAAGTCTGGTAGGGTCTAAGAAAACAGGAAACATTATACAGCCACCAAAGGGGAGAAACAGCTGGTTCTGAATGGCTGTCCTAGGAAAACTGTAGTCTGGCAGTTAAAATCTTCAAAAGTAAAGGAAGGGAATGGAGTCAACTTTGGTTAGGAGATTTGTCTTTCTCTCTTGGTATTTACTATACTGACAGAACTAAAATTCCCCACAAGGATGGACCAAGTAAGGGTTTCCTTTGCCCTTTTTTTATTTTCTTATAGGTGAATTAAGCACACATCTGATGTGTTGTTCTGTGTGCCAAGAAGTACTGGGTAAATGGACATAATGTTGTATTTTCTGAAAAGAGAGAGGAAAAATTCTGAAGCGGTCCTGAAATAAGTCCAAATGGTAAAAAGTCAAAAGTATTTAGGTATTATCCTAGAACAGATGATGACTTTAGTTTAAAACATTATAAATGTGTTTATATTAAACTTCTGAATGTACCTCACTGAAGGAGTCAAAAGTTATAGAGACAAGTGCAAAGATCACGTCTCACCTCAAATGAAATCTAAAGAATTATTATAAGAGTTATGAAAATGGTCCCCAAGTTTTATTTGCTATAATAAGCCCACCATCTTTTTACATTTTAGTTCAATTGGAGCATTTCTGAATATGTTGGGTTTGCATATAAGCACGCCACTTAATTAAACATCCTGAGTATATGTGGGTGATTTGAACTGTTCTTAGCATAGTATCGGTCTAATTCTTTCTTCACTCAATGTGAATTAGGAGAAAAAAGAAAAGTCACAACCTATAGGTGAGGTTTACAGTAAAAAACAAAAACAAAAACAAAAACAAAACCCACATTATTTCCTTGTTAACAGGGTCTGCTAACTATCGGTTCATAGATCCCTTCATTCTTCGCTTAAATTTTGAAGACAAAGGAAGTCCTGACCTCCAGGCCCTGGTGTTTAAGGGGGAAAAAAAGTAACTCTATTAGGATTAACTATTTGTATAATAAATGTAAAACTGGTTTTCAAGTTATGCCATGTGTTCCCATTTTAAGCAACTATTGATAGGAAATATTGGGTTGCATGTTCTTTGATTTTTCTGTTCACTTTTTTCCTCTCTACAGTATCTATATCTATAGTTTATTTTAACATAAGAAACTATCGTATTGCATTTCCAGCCTCGGTCCAAATTCAAGCCCTGGTAACACATATAATGTCTATCATGATAATAGCCTTCCAAAAGCTTCCTGGTTT
>NW_024412391.1:29788736-29893736 GCF_014898765.1 Herpailurus yagouaroundi
TTTGTTATAAATTACTGTTTCCTTATTCTCTTTTATATTATACCTAATGCAGATTTAAGTTCCTAGATTCAGAACACACGTTTCAAATCCAATATAAACTGTTGCAGTGCCATGAAAACACAGTTAAAGACACTGTACTTTTAGAAGATGTATTAAAAATCATTACTCTTTATCGATGAGATCTAAGTGATAATACTGGACCTACTGATTGAAGATATGCCCCTCGTTTGGTTTTTCACAGATAGCTCTTTAACGATTAGTGAATATAATACAAGCAGTCTTTGCAGTTTCTTTTGACAGGTGGCCCTTTCTTTTTTCATACCATTATACCACACCAGAGGGCAATCAGATCATGAAAATACAAATACGTCTTCTCATGAATGACGATGAAAACAATACTAATGAAGATGGAAATAACAACAAAAAGCCTGGTTGCAGTGTCAGACTTTGAACCCAGAAAAATTAAAGTTGAATAGTGGGCCTCTCATGTGTTTGCTTTGTCCTTTGGTCAAGCTATCTAATGTCTCTGAGACACTATCCTCTGTCAGTAAAGTATAGGTAAGAACATCCATTTCACTGGGTTATTCTGCGGATTCATTGCGATAATACATGTACATATATAACACACAGTAACCGCTCAAATGACCTTCTTTCCCTTCTTCCCTCTTTACCCAGATCAACTCCTTCTGAGACTTAGTAATACATAATAGTTTGCCTCAGTTTATTACAAGTGGAATGCTAAGAGAGGCTGTCTCACCTGTATTCTCTACTCAGACTTAATATCTAAAACCATTAAAAAGTTGGGATCTCACAATCTACACTGAATTCTAAAGGGTTTACATCAGAAAGGAAAAAGAAAAAAAAGTGGTACATAGAATCTGTTAACAGTGTTCCATGCATACTTTTATGCATTTTAGTATTTATTTAAAAACATTATTCCGATACAAAGTATATGCCAAATAAAAGGTTTTGGTTTTGTTTCTTGTGCGGTAGGAAAGCTTCGTCTGAGCAAGCATGTCTCTAACCCCAACAGTCCCCTAGGCCCAATAGGCCCAATAGGGCTACGATACAACGGGTTTTACTGGTACCCATTGTTTGGTTTCTACATGTTTCAGTTTTAACTCCTGTTCACGAGATTTTCTGTGTCTTAGTTTCCATTCTTTGTTTCTTGCTTTGTCTGTACTAGTAATCCAGGCTTTGTTTTGTTTTATTTTGGTATCTAAGTTTTATCTCTGTCCAACTCTGGCTCTAGGTTCTTACCAGTTTCAACTGGGTAAGTTGAAGAACAAACCCTCCCATAGTCATTTATTCCAACCAAAGTTTGCTAACTTCTGGTGGTGGAGGGGAAGATAAATAACTCATAATTGGAGTTCAGTCCTGCAAGGGTTATGCCAGATGGATGCAAGGGAGAAACAGGATGGGTATTAGCATGGCATAAAGAGAAAGGGCTTTCAAAGAGGAGGCAATGCTTAAATTGAGTTGTAATGAATGAACAGGAATTAAGAATGTGAAAGGCTTCTCCAGGCAGAAGTGAGGCATTAGTAAAAGCAAGATTTTTGGGGGCAATGGCAACTCATTCCTTGTGACTGGGGTCTGAGTATGGGGTACATATAGCACAGGGAGGTAAGAGCCAGGCTGTGAGAGGTCCATGGCTACTAGATTCAGAAGTTAAACATTTCTTCTCTAACAACTGCCTGAGTAGAGGGTAAAGAAACGTGGCCATCCTGCAGGATTGAAGAAAAATGATATGAACAGATTTAAATTTTAGCAATATCCATGGCAACAAGATTAGTTAGGAGGTTGTTACAGACAGTTTAGACTACTTGAATAGAATGGAGAGGAAGAGAAGTTGCTAGTTGTTAAGGAATTTGAACATACAGGATTTTTTTAAAGTTTTTAATTCCAGTTAGTTAACATACAGTGTAATATTACATTCTGGTTTATAAGTGATCCCATACTTCCAAACAACACCCGGTACTCATCAAAAGTGCACTCCTCAGTCCCCATCACCGATTTCATCCATACCCCCACCCACCTTCCTAGCCCTAAAGTTATCCCTCTGGCGAGGTCTCTGAACTGCATGATCACAGGCATACACCCTCATACTGTCCCTAACTCTAACCTTTATTCTGGCCCTAAACCGAACCCTAATCCTACATGTGGTACTATATATATATATACATATACATATACATATATATATATATATACACACATACATATATATATATATAATGTGTATGTGTGTGTGTATATAATATTATATGGTTGATAATAATATTATATAATGACATAATTATATATAATATATGTATGTGTGTATACAATATATTATTATAATTATTAATTATATTATTGATATTATTAATTATTAATAATTATAATAATATATAATATATTATATATGTCGTATATATTATATGGAATATTACTGAGCCATAAAGAAGAATGAAATCTTGCCATTTGCAACAACATGGGTGAAGCTACAGAATATTATGCTCAGAGAAATAAGTCAGAGAAAGACAAATATCATATGAACATACAGGATTTGATTGATTATATGTAGAAACTGTGAAAGAAGAGAAGTCATTTAGATGATTCAAGGGAATCTGAGCAGAGGATGGCCTTATTTATTAAGGTAAAGAACACAGGAAGATAAGTTTTGAGTGGAAAAGTGATGAATTAAATGTTGAGCATGGTGAATTTAAGGAACCTGTGATATCTCTTAGTAGAAATTTCCACTAGGATGCTCTTTATGTGGTTCTTGAACCAGACAGTAATGGTCTCAGGTTTAGATTTGGGAGCCATTAGCAAGTCAATGGTAGTTGAAGTAATAGTGTAGGTGAAGTTACCCATAAACATGGTGAGGTTTGTAGAATGAGAAGAGCAGAGGGCTGAGGACAGAATTCTGAGAGTTGATTTCCTAAGCAAATATTTATTGAATACACATAAATGTTAAAGTCACTGTGCTAGATGTTGAGGACATAATGGTGAACCAGTGAAATTGATATCCTCTTTACTTCCTCCCTTTATCTTTCCTTTCTTCTTTCTTCTCTCCTTTTCTTCCTCTTGTCCTTCCATCAATAAATGTTTATTAGTCACCTACATAATGCCAGATACATATACTAAGTTCTAGTGGTACTACAGAAACAAGATGTAAAAGGTCTTCATTCTTACAGAGTTTATATTCTAATGGAGAAGGCATAAATTAGATCATTAAACTGGTGAAATAAATAAAATAATTATAAACTTTGATATATTCTAGTAGGAAATAAATAAGGTGTCAGACACAGAATATTAAGGAAGATTATCTTAGATAGTATGGTTAAGGAAGGTCTTTCCGAGAGGTAGCATCTAAGCTAAGACCTGAAGAATGAAAAGGGGCCATGTATTGATAGGATCAAAGAGGGCTCATACTAAAGTAGAAAAAGCTCATACAAACTTGACCTTGACTTGATCTTGACCTGGAACAGGGGAATGAGGTGGAGATGAGGTAAAAGAACTTAGCAGGGGCCCAATAGAGCCCTTGTTTACATCCTAATAGAGGAAATAGGCAGAAAATCATTAATTATGCAACTAAATGGTAATGATAGAAAGTGATCTAAAAGGGAACAAACATCAGAGGAGCACTGCCATTTGAAGGCAAAGAGAAATCAGTGCCTGGGAAGGATACTGAAAAGGACCAGCTTGAGAAGTCTGGTTGGAAACCAGGAGAATGGTACCATAAAATCTGAGAAAAGAGTGTCTGAAGAAAGTGATCATGATAAATAAAATCAGATGAAGCAAAAAGATTAAGATAATGATAAGATAATGCTCTGTGTCTTGGTCAATTTGGACCAAGACTAAATGGGCTAAAATAACCTCATGGTGGTGGTGGGTGGGTGGGAGGTTGGTCAGAAGTCAGATTGTGGAAACAAGAGGGATAAATAGGTAGCAATAGATTTGAGATAGACCATTATTTTAATTACATATGTTATGATGAGACTGAGTGGTAGAATTGCCAAACTAAAAGAGTAAGTGGATTGTGTGGAGGCTTACTTGTTTAAGAGAGAAGATCTGGGGCATGTTTATGTACTGAGTAAATAAATTAGTTGTAAGAGAAGTGTTTTGGGAAAGTGAGTAAAAGGCAGAGCAAAGTCCTTTGGCAGATAAGAAGGAGATGATGCCCAAAGCAACAAGTGGTCCATCAACAAAATAAAAAGCCAACCTATGGAATAGGAGAAAATATTTGTGAACAACATATCCGGTAAGGGGTTAACATCTTAAATATACAAGGAACTTACATGATACAATAGCAAAAAAAAAAAAAAAAAAAAAAAAAAAAAAAAAAAATCAATTAAAAACTGGGCTAAAGGTCAGAACAGATACTTTTCCAAAGTAGATATATAAGTGTATTAATGGCCAACAAGTGCATGAAAAGATGTTCAACATCACTAATCATCAGGGAAATGCAAATCCAAACCACAGTAAGAGATCACCTCACACCTGTTAGGATGTTATAATAAAAAAGATTAAGAGATAACAAATGCTAGTGAGGATGTGGAGATAAGGGAACCCTCATACACTGTTGGCGGGAATGTAACTGGTACAGCCAGTAAGGAAAAGAACATGGAGGTACTTCAAGAAATTAAAAATAGGATACCATTTGATCCAGAAATTCCATTTCCAGGTTTGGATCTGAAGGAAATGTAATCAGTATTTCAAAGACATATTTGCACCCCCACGTTCACTGCAGCATTACTCACAATAGCCAAGATATGGAAGCCACCTAAGTGTTTTGTCTAAAGACAAATGGATACAGAAAATGTAGTATATGCATACAATGGTACATTATTTAGCCATAAAAAAGAAGAAATCCTATCATCTGGGCCACCATGGATAAAACTAGAGGCATTATGCTAAATGAAATAAGCCAGAGAGAGAAAGACAAATACTATATGTTATCATGTATGTGTGGAAAGTAAAAAAAAAAAAAAAAAAAAAAAAGTCAAATTCATAGAAACAGAGAAGAGAAGAGTAATTGTCGGGCTGGATGGTAAAACGGTGCAAACTTTCAGTTTTATGATGAATAAGGTCTGAGGATCTAATATACAACATGTTGATAACATTGTGTTGTGTATAATCAAAATTTGTTAAGAGAATAGAATGGAAGTGTCTTCACACACACAAAAAGGCAACTATGTGAAGTAATGGGTGTGTTAATTAATTTGACAGGAGTCATCTTCTCACAATGTGTATGTATATCAAATATCAAATCATCGTTTTGTACACTTTAAATATCTTACAATTTCATTTGTCAATTTTACTTTAAAGCTGGGGAAGAAAAGCAGCAGGATGATAAATATTCCTCCACATTATTACTTTAGTTTATTATTGATGATGATGATCATGTCTTCTGAGGCAATGCTTTGTGTCTATATAAAAATGCTTGCTACCTCACAGCTTACATTAGGATAAATTCCAGTAGATGAAAGATTTAAATGTAAACAATAAAAACATAAAAAATTCTAGGTAAAATACATACAATAACTGTTTTATAATGTTGGAGGAGGAGAGGTCTACGAACAATGGCATAAAGCTCAGAACCCAGAAAAGAAAATATCAATAGATCAACTGCATCAAAAAAAAAAAAAAATCTGCCCAGTAAAAACCAAAGGCAAAGTTAAAAGTAAATGATAAATGGGATACTAATTGCACTCAGAATTTTCCTAATATATGAAAAGCTCCTATAGATCAACAAGAAACAGACTAACAATCCAACAGAAAACATGGGCAGAATAGTTTGCAGAAAGAGGCATTAGAAGCCTAACGGGTTCGGAAAGTTCTTATTGTTAAATATAATATTGTGTTGGTCAAGTTGTAGAAAACATACAGTAAGTTATGGAAATACAAAATGGCAACAGATCCATAAGTAGCGTTTAGGTAATATCTATCAAAATTACAAATAAACATATTCTTTAACCCAGAAGTTCAGTTCTGAATACTTATCCTCAATTATACTCATGCATATGTCAAATGACACATGTTCAGAGCTATTCATTGATGCATTTTTGTCAGTAATAACAAATCAGAAACATCCCAGGTGGTAATCAATAGGAAACTGGTTAACTGACATCATCCTTCAATGGAATACTTTCTAGTCATAGAAATGAATGAGGAAGCTCTTTGTGGGTTGCTAAAGCAATGACTTCCAAAATATATTTCTCAGTGCAAAAAGCAAGATGCAAAATTGTGCACAGAATGCTGCCATTTGTGTAAAATAACCACAGTGCTTGAATATGCACAAAGTATTTCTAGAAGGTATCCAAAAAACTGATGATATTGGTAATCTCTGGGGAAGGGAACTGTCTATGGGACAGGGGTAGAAGAAATACTTTTTGCTTCTTATGCCTTTTGAATTTTAAAATATGTAAATATATTAATTCAAACACTAAATAACAATTTTTTAAAACGCAGTTATAGAACACATTAGGATTATAAATAATTCACAGCTTTTTAAAAGAAATATTTTCCAAGAATAGTGCTTGTAAGAGTCAATCAAGTGCAAAATGCATGATAGTAAATACTTCCCACTACTTTTAAATTATTATAAAAAAAATCCTCTGAGCAAAACCACTGACATAATAAAGTAACTTAGCGGTGACCCTAGTACCACGGTAATGTCTAAAATATTTTGTCAGGCTAGTGAGGGTTTCCAGCAGAATATATAGAAAAATGTTGCAGAACAGTTTTAATAAGCAAGAATTCTGATTTAAAATAAACAGGTGAGAGGAAAATTAGATAAAATGTATCAGATCTCTCCAGGAACACCATGGGAATATAATTTACATCAGCAAGGTACTTTTCATCTGTGGATATCAAAGGCATGATAAATGCTATTATTTTATACAATTGACAAAACCTGAAAGTGGTAGACAATTACTACTCCTTTGGTTATAGGAATATCAAAAATGCCAAAGTGTGTATCAAGCCCTGTATTCTGTCACTTAACAGTAACACTATTTCAGAGTCAGGCTTCCTAACGTTCCATCACATTTCTCTCAAAAGACTAGGACAGCACCTTCAACACTCTTAACCTTCTCTTGAACACTGTTTCTGAGTTTACTAACCGGGGATTAATCCAAACCCTCCTGCAACTCATTAGTTCACTCATTCACTCCCTGAGAAAAGGCAATAGTTGTTGCCAGCAAGTGCTTCCTGAAGCCTCTGAGGCTACGATTGTCTGACCATAACTTCCTGATCCCAGACATGCCTCTACAGCAGATGATGTGAAAGAATAAGTCCTGTGTTAGAAACATCAGGAGAAATGAAGGGTAAGAGAATACTAGCTATTCTTCCCAATAGGGAAGCGAGTTTCCAGATCCTTCCTTTGTCTCTGGAACCTGTGAATGAAATCTAGGATATGAGACCCTCAGTTCCTAAGACAGGCTCTTTTCACTTTTGCCATGTGGCACTAAGAGGAAAGAAACATGCTGGTTATCTGCCCCGTCTCCAGGCATTTTTTAAGCTCTGCTATAGTGTTTTTTCATATGATTAATTTTATAGAGTCCCTAAAGAGTAGCTTTGAACTTTTTCATATTGAATCTAAAATTGCTCTTTCACTCTCTTTCTATTCTCAACCCCCTTCTCCTTTTCGCTCCTCACCCCCTCACTTACCTCACGGTCTCACTTCCTCCCTCTCCCACTTTCTTAACTATTGTTTATCTGTATACTTCTACCCATGAAGGCAGTGTGATGTGTTTACACTGAGACCATCTGGTAGCCATCCTTATCACGATGTTAGACCAAGAATCTCTAAGGATGTAATCGTCACAGTTTGGTTACTGCCGAGGCACCACCCGTAAAGATGTTTTCCTTCGGAAAGAACAGAAAAGAAATTGCAATTGTGACTAAATACCAGGTTTAGGTTGGGTGGGGTGGATGCACAGAAAAACTTCCTGCAGACCTTTTAAGCAGTGAAAAAGTATTCAACATGGATCTAGGTCCTGTGAATTTAGCTATAAATGCATTCTGCTTCAGGTTATTTCTTCCTAAGCTTTGCAAGGAAGCTACACCATCGTGTTAAATGTTGTGTACTCAGGGTTTAATGTGGTATTTGGCACAAAATAGATGCAATCAAAAAATATTTTGAAGAACAACTTAATGGGGAATGCTTCTCCACACATCAGCTATATGTTTCCTCTGAGTGGTGGTGTAGGATGTGGTGTTTAGGAAATAGGAAAATCCTTTAGAGATGTCTCTGAGGGCATCAAAAGTACAACATAATACTTTCCTTATGGTTTTTTCAATACAATAGCCCTTAAATACTAAAGAGAAAATGAACAGAGTTGAGATTTTATTAAAATTTTTGAAATTGTTCAAAAATTGGGTGCCTCAGTAAAAATTCCTGTTTCCAAATAGGAAAGAAAAAAGAATCAGAAAAAAACGTATTTCATATGTTTTCAATAATGCAAATAGGGTTTACATACATGTTTCTTTTGGCATATCCACAAAGAATCACTGAACAAGATAACTCCACTGGCTTTTTGATTACTCTTGACTAACTCACTATCGATGTCCAAAGATACCAAGTGACATATTTCTCATGCTTTAACCACAGACTATTACACAGTTTATTTCAAATTCTTTCTCTTCACAGAAACCTCAGCATTGAAATAATAATAGTATGAGAAGAAACAAAAAAGCTAAGTGTTATTAGACATCTTTCATTTTCAATGAATCAGTTCACATTGGGAAACCTCTGATTTCTATAATTATTGCTCTGTCCTCTGTGCTGTAACATATAAAAATACTTACTATGCCACTTTTAAATTCATCTGTTTAAATATGTCTCTCCTTACACAGTAATGTTCCTTAGGACATAAAATATGCCTTATTCACTTAGGTATACATGACCTCTACCATGATTCTGGTATATAATAAGTCTCAATAAATGTTTATTGACTAAATTATACCATAGATAAATGTAGGAAAAAATACAAAAATTCATCTATCTTTAGAAGTGTTTCTTTTACAATCGTATATGTAATGTATCCTCAAAGTCAAAATTTAAATACTAAAATATGGGGGCACCTTGCTGGTTCAGTTGGTAAAGGATATGACTCTTGATCTCAGGGCTGTGAGTTTGAGCTCCACATTGGGTGTAGAGACTACTTACAAATACATTTTTTTTTAATTAAAAAAAGGAAACTTTGAAACATGAAAAAAAATCACCTATGATTTCATTATCTTAGGTATATTATTTATCTTCATTACCATCAAGAGTTGGTATATTTTTGATATTTATAATACCCATTTTTAACATGAAGTTTATTTTCTTTTGTTTAAAAAGTAATACGCACTCATTAGCATTCATTTAAAAAAGATAAAACATAGAAAAAATTCTTTTGTAGATATAGGTAGTCTTTGCTTATTGTGCAAACAATTTAGTTGCAATGGTGTAGTTAAATAACCATGTCCCCCAGCAGCATGGTTCAGATTTAGTTACCACAGCATATGAACTATGAATAACTACATAAAGTATACACTTCACTGCTAGATGTTCCATCTGTAAGTTACTATATAAGTAGTGCATATATACATCATGATCCACAGCAGAAGTTGATTCATACTCAGCCCTCCTGGCCCACAGAAACAGTGACATGAAAAATATGTTGTTATAACTTGCTAAGTTTTGGAAACTTGTTAGACAATGCTATAAAAGTAACACACGATGCATAAAATTTTTGATTCACAGACTTTTTTTGTTCTTCAATATTCTGTGGATATGGTTCCAGTGTATTCAGGCATTTGTATTAAAGGGAAAAAAAAACCCCAAAACCCTGAAGTCGGTTCATTTTGCCCACTGATTTGTAGGGAACCTTTTTCCCTCTCACTGAATAATTATAAAATTACTTCCTTTGTGCTTATTTTACAAGAATTTTGCCAATATCAAGGTATAAATTTCTCTCTCTCTTTCCCTCTCTCCATGTCTCATTTGTTCTGAAGTATAATTTCTTGGGTTTTATGTTATATCCTTGTTTCTCTTTCAAATATTCTGATCTCCTCCCACTCAAGAAATGTTTATATTCAGAAACTCCCATTATTTTTATGTTCAAACACCATTCTCTGCCCTATTACTGCCTCACATTGTAGCACTGCCTCTGTACCTTTTTTATATTGTGGAGAATAAAATTTTCTCCCCCGTATTAGGTATTTCAGAGTGTCGGCACTACTTTTAACTACTATATCTCTAACGCGAAATTTAATTCTGATACTGCATTTTGATTTCTCTGAAATCTTTATTCCATCATATTCCTTCTTGAAAAATTTTTTTAGGGGCGCCTGGGTGGCTAAGTCGGTTGAGCGTCCGACTTCGGCTCAGGTCACGATCTCGCAGTTTCTGAGTTCAAGCCCCGCGTCGGGCTCTGTGCTGATGAGCCTGGAGCCTGCTTCGGATTCTGTGTCTTCCTCTCTCTGTCCTCCCACCCATGCTCTCTCTCTCAAAAACAAATAAACATTAAAAAAAAAACTTAAAAAAATTTTTAAATGTTTTTATTTTTGAGAGAGAGAGAGCAGGGGAGGAGCAGAGAGGGAGACACAGAATCTGAAGCAGGCTCGAGGCTCTGAGCTGAGCTTTCAGCACAGAGCCCAATGCGGGGCTTGAACCCACGGACTGCAAGATCATGACCTGAGGTGAAGTTGGATACTTAACTGACTAAGCCACCCAGGCACCTCTTTTCCATCATATTCTTATCTCACTGTCTCCAAACTTATACCATTGTCTTTTACCTCAACCTGTTCTGAACTTAGAGCTTTCTCTTTCATAAAACCCAAGTTTTTCTGAATTCTACTGAAGATGCCAAACATTTTTACATTTTTTTCTTTCAGATGATGTAGTAAAGTGTTCTGTGATGCATTCTTCTTCTCAGTTAGTAGAAAAGATTTCTTTTCTTCTCTGTTTTTCCTCCTTCTCCTTCTTAAGTAGTGATCTATCTAGCCTTGCACCTGTCAACAGATCAGTTTGGTAGATTACAGTTTATTTACCAGAGTCTCTATCCACACCTATAAGGTTGAATCTTCTCTGTTCTGCATCCACGGCTTTATTCAAATAAACAGACACTAGCCCAGTCGTCAGCAGGGTTTCATCTAGTGTAGCTCTAGTGGATCCAGGTAGAATTCTTGCTCTTCTGACGTGTTCACGCAATAACAGAGTAGTGTTGGAGGGGTAGGCCCTAGAGTCAGCTGGGTTGGATGAATGACCTGAGTTAAGTCTCACTAGCAATGCTAATGTGGCCAAGTCATTTAAACTCTCTCTGCTTCAAGTCCTTAGAATTAAAAATGGAAATAATAATACACAAATCCCACTAATTGTCAGCTTTAAATGAGACAATGCATATAAAGGGCTTAACACGGTATTCGGCACTTTGTAAGCACTCAGTGTTAGCCTTCCTCTAATTTGATCATTATCGTACAGAAAACCCAATCCCTGTAAATATACTGTTACCAAGGTTCGTTTGTTCACTCCAACCTCCATGTCTTTATTTGGAAGGATGGCCCTTCCTGAATACAATGCGTTATGCTACCACAGGCTCCCTCTCTACAGCACCCTGCTCATTTTCCTAATCGGGCTGCTGTTCCTGACTGCATGTACAGGGCGGGAACAAGGAGAAGGCAAAGGGAATAGCATTCAGGTTGCTTCAAAAATTAGCCACATGCAGTTAATGAGATGAGTCAGTTTTCTGATTGCTGCAGACCCCATGGTTCAGGATAGATAGTGGCAGAAGGGTAGCTCAGGTAGGCCTCCAATTTCACAAAATGTTTGAAGTTTTCACAGGTCTTCAAAACAGTGAAAATTTCTTGAAAAATTCTAGGCATGGCCTGACAGCTAATTGGCTTTGGCAAAATTATCTTTTGGCCTAGAAGGCACACACACCTATTTTCTCTGAGTTTAAGATCTGAAAATAAAACCATCAGTTGTACATGTACAGATAACCAGACATGGCCCAAACCCCAAGTTCAATCCTGAAACTGCAAAGCTGCTTCTCCTACTGTGGATCTTGTCTCAATGAATAACAGCATTCCTTTCTCAGTCAGCCAAACTCACTACTCCAAGGTAATTTCTACTCCTTCCTCCACCTCCATTCAGTTTCAATCAGTCAGTAACAACTGCCCAAGCATTTCTACAATGCCTCTCTGGTCTGCTTCTTTCTTTTCCATCCACACTTCCTCAAGACTTCATTCCATCCTTCACTGTTTTCATGTGGACTCTTGTTCCCATCTTTGCAGTGGCCTCCAGGCCTTTAAAGCCCTCCGTCTATAATCAGTACTATTTATTGTTGCCAAACTTACCTTCCCCAAATACAAATCTCATCATGTCAAACATGAACAAGGCTTCCCAAAATTATAGGAAAGAGTTTATTTCCTTACTTGCAATCCAAGGCCTATCACCACTAAATCCCACTTCCTTTCCAGGTTTATCTCTTCAGAGACCTCTGCAGGGCAAACCTTAGAACCAGTGGACCACCTAACCATGCTCTGAGCACATGGGGCAATTTTGCTTTCTGAGAGTTTAGATTTTCATCTCTGTCAGCCTGGAATGCACTGTGTTGGCAACCACCTCAGTCTACTGACGGCCTCCTCACGTTCAAGGCCACCTCTATGAAATGATACCCAGGATGTTCGGATTAGCAATAAATCATTTCTTTTCTAGGTATTCACTTTAATTTGCTTATTCTATTCTATTTATTTCATTGTACTTAGACTAGGGAAATGATTTGCTTCATTTACTCTGATCTATAATCCAGCAAAATGTTTTAATACATGATAGTGGTTCAAAAAAATTTCCCTGAAGTTATTAGGGTTAAAACTGAGACAAGGAAACTGGAAAAACAAAAAACAAAAAACAAAAAACAAAAAACCATGAAAGAGAAAGCTGTTTTTTTTTTTTTTTTTTTTTTTTTTCCTTTGCTTCTTTTCCTGCTTCTGTTCTTGCCAGGACCTGTATCCCCACCCTATATATGCCTTACTGCACGTAAGGGAGGAGTTAATGGTTTCTTTTCAGTTATCTATCACAATAGATAATATGTAAGGAATGACCAGGGGAAGCCATCATGGGCATATTCCAGACCACTGGCACTAGAAATCGCGATGCCAAGACCCCGTGATTCCAGGGAAAAAGTGACTAATGATGGATACCTGGACCCTGTTCTTGTTCTGACCAGTTCCTGGATGCCTGAGAGGGCACGTGCACCAGACCACAATCCTCAACAAAAACCCCAGCCCCCAAGAAAAAACGAGACTTTTGCTCTTTTCCTTTCTGAGCCACCCAGATACTGCGTATCTGCTCTCTCTACATCTTCAATAAACTCTGCTTTCACCTTCTCCCAGCTCATCTTTTCTTTTCACCCTGTGTGAAGTCAAGGACCCTCTCTTGGCTGATCCTGTAGGACCCCCTCCCGTGGGGAGGGGGTTTATTTTCCTTACTTGCAATCCAAGGCTTATCACCACCTAAGTCCCACTTCCTTTCCAGGTTTATCTCTTCAGAATAAACCCTCTAGGTCCTCGAACCTGGCCTACCTGCATCAAAACCTCTAATATGTGAATACTGCTTTATTATAATTATATTATAATAAGCATTAAAATGCTCACATTTCATACAGAAATGACAATGAATAAGCCTATAACCTCTACTTTTGGCATCCTCCAGTATTTTAGGGTCAGTTAATCTGCTATGAAGGTATAATAGCAAGATAAAATATGTAAATATAAGTTTCCAGGGCATAGATTGCCCTCCTGCATAGTAATAGTACTTAATTTAACCCTGTATTCTTGAAAAGTACAACTCTGAGTTGAATCATATTGTGGGTTTGTTAAGACTATCTGTATAGCATTTTAAAATTTACAAAGTATTTTCACATTTCTTACATAGTTAGGTCATTTGTTAGATAACACACATCTTATTATCCATTTTTATAGGCTCGGACAAGCTAAGAGGTAAGATAATAAATAAGAGAAATAATAGGACACCTGAACTATTTGTTTCCCCCCAAATCCAAGGTGGTGTTCACCACCTTAGCTATGGTTGAATTTTGTTGAATCTTCAGTGTTCCTAAGAGCCCCATTCTCTGAGTATCAGGATTTATGGGAGTCTTTATTAAAGACCTAAGCAGGCCTGGCTACCCATTGGGGTAACCAGAGAATTTACTGGGATATGTGCAAGAGTAAAAAGAAGCAATATTAATAATTACCAGAAGAGGCCAATATAAACCAGGATTGTCTTGGGCAAACCGAGAAGTGCGATCTATGTACTGACCTTAAAAACTGAGAGAACCATATTTTCTCTCCTGTAAAACCAAAGCATAGAAAGTTATCCATGAATTTTCTATCCTGAAATATTTATTAGTCTCTGTTAGAAAACTGCATTTTATAGCAATGGCATTTTAAAAATAAAATTTACTTAAGAGACCTTAAGACACATTCAGTTTGAAATAAACTGTAAAAATGTTTATTTGCTAGTTTTGGCTGGAAAACTTGCTCCTCCTCTTAAAACAAACATAAATAAACAAACAAACACATCAGAAACCATTCTGAGAAGAAAACTCTTAGGCATACTTATTCTGTACTTAATGTTGCAAATGGTCATATAGTTGATGCCAGACAGTATGTTGAAAGCATCCTTGAATCTCTGGCATTACCAAAGTTTCCCTTTCTCTCTCTGTTTTGCAGATGCATTTTTCTTTTTTTGGTTGATTTCTTTTTTGGTTGATGCATGTTCCTTTTGACAAATAAAAGCTGTATATATTTATTTTTTTTTCAACGTTTATTTATTTTGGGGACAGAGAGAGACAGAGCATGAACGGGGGAGGGGCAGAGAGAGAGGGAGACACAGAATCGGAAACAGGCTCCAGGCTCTGAGCCATCAGCCCAGAACCTGACGCGGGGCTCAAACTCACGGACCGCGAGATCGTGACCTGGCTGAAGTCGGACGCTTAACCGACTGCGCCACCCAGGCGCCCCGTAAGCTGTATATATTTAAAGTGCACAACAAGATGTTGATATATGCATGCACTGTTAAATGATGACCATAATCTAACTAATTAAAATACCCATCACTTCCCATTGTGTACGTGAGTATGCCGAGAACACTTGAACTACACTCTCCTAACAGATTTCAAGTACATAACACGTTATTAACTATGGTCACTATGCTGTACGTTAGGTCTCCAGGGTTTATTCGTCTTATAACTGAAAGTTCTGTTCATTGATCAATATTATTTTTTCCTAACTAAGAACTTTTAAATACCATACAGGGGAGCCACAGACTACAGATCAATTTTTAACAAATACCAATATATAACTTGGGTTTTTATAGTTTGACTATTTAAAGGGATTTTGCTTTTTAAGGTTTTAAGTTCAGCCTTACTTTTCCTTGGTAAAACTTAAGTCACTTATAATAATCTAAATTTCTGTAATCAAAATCAATCATCCATTATAGAATATATCAGCTGTAGGCTAATCATTCTTACTGAAAAGTCACTTAAAATATTAATTCTTTAATTTTATAAAAATTCCAACTTGCTAGGGGTGCCTGGGTTGCTCAGTCAGTTGAGCTCCAACACTTGATTTCAGCCCAGGTCATGATCCCAGGGTCATGGTATCAACTCTGCATTGGGCTCTGTGCTGAGCATGGAGCCTGCTTGGGATTCTCCCTCTCTCTCCCTCTGTCCCTCTACCCCTGTTCTCACGCACTGTCTCACTAAAATAAAAAATAAAAAGTAAAAGTAAAAATAATTACAACTTGCTAGTTTCTGTGGCACCCTGAAACTTACCTGTTAACCCAAAATGATAAAAAAATCTTTAAAGAACAATGTTTTACTCCTGTTCAGTCACCATATAAACTATGCCTGCAGTGATGCAACAGTTCAAATCTCTTTGTTACTAATTAGTTGGTTATTTAGGCCAACACACATTTATTGATGGCAGAAAAGCCATCCATAAAAGGTGAAAGATACTTTCATTCTTAGGATGAAAATCAAGTTTTCTTGAATTCCCTTAATCTCAGTTTAGAGAAGCAATTTAACACCCAAATAATCATAATTATTAAATTTTAGTACACATCAAGTGCTCTAAGAGCATTTTGTAATGCTCGGCAATTAAAGGACCCCCTTCTTTGGTTTTATAATAGTGAGTAACAAGTTGATATTAATGAATAATACTCTGATATCTTTGCACTTTGATGAGTCTTGCCTTTAATGACCTCATATCACACTACTTAGTCTTTGGCATTGACTATCCTGGGCCATAAAGCAAGTGCCAACAAATTTCAAACATTTGAAGTCCCTTTTGTTTCCTAATGTGTGAAATTAATCAGGCTTAAAAATAAGATATCCTAAAATATTTTGAAATTAAACAATCTTGAATAATCTTATTAATAATCTTATTAAATAATCTTGAGTTAGAAAAGAAATCATGATGGAAATGAGAAGATATTTCAAAGTGAATGGTTATGAAGCTATGACACATCAAGTTATAGAATACAGCTAACCCTGTGCTTAGAGGAAAATTTATAGCCTTAAATGCATACATTAGAAACAATGAAAGGTTAAAAAACTGATGATCAGAAAATTGACCTTGATAGGTTAAAAAAGGAGCAGTAAATTAAAGCCAAAGAAAATAAAAGAACATAAATAATAAAGTTAAGGAAAGAATTAATGACATTTAAAACATGCAATTTGGATCACAGACATAATGTAAAACTTCTAGAAGGTAACACAGGAAAGTCTAAGTGACTTTGGATTTGGTAATAAGCCTTTATATACAGCACAAAAAGCATAATCCATAAAAGAAAAAGGTTGATAAGTTAGACTTCATTAAAATGAAAAACTCCACAGACTGGGAGAAAAAAAAAAAACACATATCTGATAAAAGACTTCTATCCAAAATATACAAAAAGTTCTGAAAACTCAACAATAAGAAAATAAACAACCCAATTAAAAAGTGAGCAAAAGACCTGAAAAGATAGCTCACTAAAGAAGATATACAGATGGCAAATGAGCACATGAAAAGATGTTCAGAATCATGTATCACTAAAGGAATAGCAAATTAACACACTTAAAAGACACCTCCACACACCTATTAGAATGGTTAAAATCCAGAACACTGACAACACTGAGTGATGGCAACTATGTGGAGGATAGAAACTTCCACTCATTGCTGATGGGAAGGCAGAATGACACAGAGAATGCAGGAGACAGTTTGGCAGTTCCCTACAAAGCTACACATAGTCTTAATATACAATCCAGTAATCATTGTCCTATGCATTAATCCAAAGAGTTGAAAACTTATGTCCACGCAAAACTCTGCAAATATTTATAGCAGCTTAATTCATAATAGTGAAAACTTGGAAGCATCCAAGATTTCCTTCAACAGGTAAATGGATCAACAAGCTGGTACATCCATACAAGAGAAAATTAGTCAGTTAAAAAAAAAAATCTGTTTTTGTTCCATGAAAAGACAGAGGGAACTTAAATGCATGTTACTAAGTTAGAGAAGCTGATCTTAAAACACTATAAATTGTATAATTCCAATATACATTGTTCCGGAAAAGACAAAACAATATTAATGTTAAAATTTGGACTTTAGTTAATAATGATGTGTTAATGATGGTTCATCAGCTGTAACAAATATACCACACCAAAGCTAATAATAAGGGTAACTGCGGGCAAGGAGCAGGGAAAGGAGTCTATGGGAACTTTACTTTCTCTTCAATTTTTCTGCTAACCTAAAATTGCTCTCAAATGTAGTTTATTAATTTTTTTGAAGTTCAGCTGTGCCCTAAAAATGCAATGCAGGAAAATCAATAAAAAATGTTTCTTTTTTCTAAAAAGAACTGATACAATTTTATCAATGCTGATCTTATAAAAATAAATATTGTAAATGAAAAAAGGATATCATTACAGATCATATAGGTATTAAAATATAAGAATATTATGAAAAATTTATGCCAGTGAATTGAATATTTTAGATGAATTCAACAAATTCCTGGAAAAACCTTAACAAAAGCAGTAGAAAATCCAGATATCCCACATCTATTAAAGAAACTGAATTAGAAGCTTTCTCACAAAGAAATATCCAGGTCCAGTTACTGGTGAATTTTTCTAAAATTTCATATAGAAATAATACCAGTCTTTTTAAAATTTATTTTTTTTTATTTCTTAAGTAATCTCCACGCCCAACATGGGACTTGAACTTACAACCCTGACATCAAGAGTCATATGTTCTATGGACTGAGCCAACCAGGGGCCCCCAAATAATACCAATTTTAAACAAAATGTTCCAGATAATTAGCTTAGCATTTGAAAATCAACTAACATAATTTATCACAAGAATAAAATAGAAGAAAGATAATATGATAATCTAAATATATGGGGGAAAATAATTAAAATAATTCAACACCTGTTCAGGATGAAAACCTTTGGCAAATTAGGAATAGATGTGAACTTCCTTAATCTGAGACAGTAGCTACAGAAACCTACAGCAAACATCATACCTGGTGGAGAAATATGGAAAGTCCCGCCCCCACCCCACAATCGGGAGATGAAACAAACATGCCCATTATCCCCAAATTTATTAATCATTCTACTGAAAGTCCTACACAGTACAGTAAGTCAAGGACAGCCTAATAAATCAATACATCAAGAAATAAAAGTATCATTATTAGTGAAGAACATGCCTGTATATGTAGAAAATCCAAAAGAATCTACCATCTATCAGAATGAATAGTAAATTTAGCAATGTTGTTGGATCCAAAGTCAACACCTAAAAAAACAGTTGTATAGAGTAGTAACTGTGACTGAGAGAGGTGCCAGTAATGTTCTATTTCTCAACATAGATGCTGGTTACATGGATCTTTTCACTTTGTGCAAATCTATAGCTGCACACTTCTGATACAATATTTTTTTGGTGTATATTATACTTCAAAAAAAGCTTACCTGATGTTGTTTGATGGATATAAAGCTTCAGTTTGCAAGATAAAAATGTTCTGGAGATGGGTTGTACAATAATGTAACTATATTTAACAGTATTGAATTGTACACTTAAAAATAGTTAAGATGGGAAATTTTGTTACGTGCATTTCACAATTAACAATTTAAAAATGTTTACTTTAGAAAAGAATGGCATGAAAATTAATATTAAAGATGGGTGAATCTAAATAACACAGGAAAAATCAAAGTCAAACTTGTAGCCCACTATTAGAGAAATTCTGCCTCCCTCCATTTCAGGCTGAGCAAAATTGTCATTCATACTGATAACAGATCGCACGCCATACTGAGAAATCACAACTCTTCAATTGTTAGGTAGTATTCATCATAAGATATTTCACTGATTTTATAATAGCTTTTGGGTGGAAACCTCACCATGTTTATACTCACTTGTAGACATATCTGAATAACAAGAGTATGTGTGCCTCACAATAGAGAAAGTGTAGGATGACTAAAAATGAAGAAAGACGAACTGGTTTGTCTGTCTTTGGAAAGTCAATCTATTGCCTCAAGGTAGAAGTATCTATCCATTTAAGGGATCTTGACCACAAGAATACTTATGATTATGATAACAGAATCCAAAGAACACCAGCATTATAAGGGATAAACTTTATTCTAGTATAGATTTATTTATATATTGATAAAATAAGCATACACACAAACTCTTTGGTAGGTTTTTGGAGATACAAGATTATGAGAGTAGTGTCAGTCTCTGAAAAAGGTGGGGTTTACAGGGATACCGTGTTTGTATTGTATCTGAGGTAGAAACATCCACTATCTACACTGGCCTGACTAGATGAGATTAATTATTTGAGTAAGTGTACATGTGTACATTTTCACAGAGAAAACACACACACACACACACACACACACACACACCTATTCAGTTCCTCTAATCAAGTTGACTGTTGCATGCCTACTGGTTGAAAGGAGTCTGTATGTTTTGTACTTGATTTATGGCTATTTATCCTGATCAAAGGGCCAGGACTAATCCACAAAGTACTTCTGGAATCTTTGGACAGATTTAGTCTTTCAGGTGTATGGCTAAGGGAAGAAAGTAGGCTGAATTTTGGCCCTGATTGTCTGGTAACCTGGTGCTCTTGTGTAGGACATACACTGGTTCAGTGGTGAAACTCAGTTACCATCTTTTCTGGCATTGATGGTGGTACCTGCATGTCAGAGCCCCTTGCATAACATAATCAATATGTGATGATATATCCTAATGACTGGCAAAGAGATAGAGGCTTGAGTGTAATGTAGTGACACTGGAAATAAATGTTACTTCTGCTCCATGGATAAGCAATATTTGTTTTTAAAGAGATTTTAAAATACATTCTATGAAAATATATTTAGAATAGTTGAATGGGTTTGCTTTTAATGAATAGTGGAAGAATGGAGAGGAGGAGGCCTTCGGGGCCTCAGGCATAGATGATACTCCTGCCAGAGAAGCATACTAATAAATTATGGTACTTTTCTATGTCCAGAGTGGGTGAGTATAACCTTTCAGATTTACATGTAATAAACTGACTTTTTTTTAAAGGCTGTGCACAGAAATGCCACTTTATGTTTGCAACCATGATTTCAATTATATTATTTATAATTTATATCTTACAAATATGAGCATTGAGAGGAGCCCCCAATTTTTCCATTCAAAAACAAAGGGTATGAACAGCTTGTTGTTGTTTTTTTTTTGAACTGTAATGATTCTGAATTATTTTTGATTAACAAAGAAAATGTTCTGAGACTTCAGTGTCTGTGATTACATTGCAAGTACAATAGAGAAAGGTCACTAATGGGTACCTCTGAGGTCAGGACTGAGATTGTAGTGTTCAAATTAGTTTATTAATGAGCCCAAGACAGGGATGTCCTTCTAGGATGCCACAATTTGTGAATAAAACAAAATCTAAAGTACTGTTAAAAACACTACACAACCAGACTATCTAAGAATATTATCCCAATGTACAGCCTCTGAAATAAGCAAGCCTCTTGCAAATGCCTGAGACATGTATGGAGCGGGAGAACTTAATCAGAGGAACTGCCACTCTCTCATCAATGGCAGGAGGAAAATGGGAAATTCAAGATGCAGAAAGGAATTACTGCAAATATATGTGCACTTTTGGTCACTGCTTTTTGATGAAGAAAATATTGTGCATAATAACTCGAGAATGTATTTAACATAAATTATATTTGCATGAATTATGTTTATTCATATGGTCAGATACATAATGGCTTGCTTGATAAATGGCTGATTAGTCTTATAATCAGCCCAAGAGGGACCTGCTTCAAAAAACTCTCTCCTGGGGGCATCTGACTTTCTAGATATTTTCCATTTTGCCTTTAAATAGTGAAATGTGGCTAGATTCGGGTACCCCAAGTCGTTTATTTTCCAGCTACCAGTCTACCATCTGGGCATTGCTTCCTCAGGAGGGACTGTGTAAAGAAATTAGACAATTGATCGTCACAAACCTCAGACACAAAACCAAGGGGTCAGTGCAATACCCACTGCAAGGAAAGGTGGGTTTTCAAAAAGAGGAAACATTCCAAGGGAGTCATGATTTCTTTCTTTAATAATATAAGGAAAATGTGGTATTTTTGATGAAGAGAAATAATTACTGCAGGTACTAATAGCACTTTTAGCCACTGTGTTTTAATCCTGAGGCTACTGACCCCACCCGACACCCTACATGGGACACTTAGATGTGGAACATGCCTTCAGTACTACAGAAAAAACAAAACAAAACAAAACAACAACAACAACAAAACTTAAAAATATTTTCCTATAGTTAGGTAGCCTTATTCTGGTGTAACAGGTCTTATATTTTTACTTCAGTAATATATTTTGCTTCAGTAATATTCCCAATCATTATGACTAACTCCTTCTTCAAACTGATCTCAATTGTCACATATTCTAGAAAGTTTCACCTGACTGACCCCCACCCAGACCTCCCAATCTGGTTATGCAATCTGCTTATACATTCCAATATCAGTCTGTATTCTTTGGTATTGTTGATTATACCGTGTAAAAATGATCAGCATATTTGTCAATCCTTACACCTTTCTTTTTGGTTTCCTGTACTGTAATTTTTTTGGGATTAGCCTGGTGGATCGTTTCCTTTCAGGCAAGGCTAAACTGAATACCTGATCCTTATGTGGCATTCAACTAATGGGGAATAAAAAAATGAAGTCCTTACAAAGCAATTTGCCTCTATTATATACTAACATAAATATTTCTACCCTTTGTTTACTAAACTTGATATTTGGGCATTTATTCATCTCTATTCTTGCCATTATCATAAATTCCTTTCAGGAAAGGAGGTAAGTCAGATTGTGAAAATAAGAATCTTCAGTATTTTTAGGTAGAAAGCTCTGAGATGAGTACTATTTCACTGGAGCCAAAGATCTGTGTTCAGCTAAGTGTTTAATACCATTCTCTTTCTGATAATATAATGAAAAAGGTTTGTGGGTTCAAGAAAATAGAAAAATTAATATAGACATGTAGTGGTTAATTACAACATGGGAAGTTAATACCATAAGGCCTGTAGCAAGAAGGTATTATAATTAAGATGGAGAAATTCAAATAGCATAGGATTTTCACCTTTCTCTTGGTTACTAGGCAGGAATGACCAATTAGGGCAGGTATTATATAATCAATTTTATGAATGATAAGCATGCCAATTCCTTATTATGACTGTTTCTTCATAATATAAGTTCATTATATTGTAAATAATAAGCACTTGCTCCTTGCAAAGATGAACAGTCTTAAATGTCAAATACTAGATTTAAAATCACTGTTTTAAACAAAATTTCTATGGCTTATGGTATCTGCCATTTCTTGATTTTGACTTTTTTAAAGCAGTTTACAACCCTAAGAAAATATCTTTATGTACTGGGGAAAAAAAATCCAAGTGTAAACAATGCAGGTTAAATTTTACCTGATGGCATTTAAAAACTAAGTAGGGGTTAGTAAGTAAGTAAGTAAGTAAGTAAGTAGGGGTTAGTTAGTAAGTAAGTAGTCGGTTGAACATCCAACTCTTGATTTTGGATCAAGTCATGATCCCAGGGTCCTGGAATCAAGCCCTTTGTCAGGCTCTGTGCTAAGCATGGAGTCTGCTTAAGATTCTCTCTCTCTCCCTGTGTCCCTCTCCCCTGCTTGTGCTCTTAAATAAATAAATAAATAAATAACCTCAATTCAGGTTTGGAATTTTAACAGAAGTTGTGTCCAAATAGGAGATATCAACAACATAATTTATTTCAACATATGCATATTCTTATGAATACAGACTTTGTTTAAATACCTGTCGCCTTTCAGAAGCCTTCAGTGAAACATTGGAAGCAAAGTTTTTACTCCCCAACGCTTGGGTTTTAAATAATCCCATTATTAGATTTGTCTCTCGCTTGTTACTTTCTGTTTCTGCAAACTTCTGGTTTATTTAGTACACCTTTCTCATTTACTTTATTTATAAGTTATGTAACAATGGAATAGCTTCAAAGTGAGAATACTCAACATAGTCAGTATCTTTCCTTGCTCAACAGTACATTCAATCTGCTATCCATTTGCTAAACTTCCTTGAAACAAACCACTGCTCAGGCAGCTGTGAAAAATGTATAACAATACTAATTGTGATTGACAGACTAATTAAGTTGGGGGTGGGGGTGAGGGTAGAGTGGGCATCCCAATGTAGAGGATTTGCCTAAACTGAACTTCCCATTAACCCCACAAGCCACTTAGCAAATTTAACACGTAGACTTGAGATTCTTTTTTCTTAAGAGTTTACATTCTATATAATTCATTCTATGGAGGAATTATGTAGGAATTGTTTAAATATTAGAAATAAACTGATTAGTGGAGAATGCCTGTTAACATATATTGTCAAAATAGGCCACATTTTGACATATAACAATAAACCAACTATGTTATTTATTTTTTCAAATCTATGTATATGTATATATATATATACATATACATATATATATATACATATACATATATGTATATATATATACGTGTGTGTGTATATATATATATATATATATATATATGTGTGTGTGTGTGTGTGTGTGTGTGTGTGTGTATCTTCAGTTTTCTGAAAGATTTTATTTCATAAAATAGGTCCTTATAATTTCACCCAATAGCAATGCTTCCAAAATAGCCATGGAAACTTTTTTATATACATTTAAGTGAAGACATTCATAATATTTAAAGACCTGACTTGGCAGTGTTTAATGGGTCAATTAATTGATTAAAGGTTATTTAGTGTCTATACTTTTTTAGCATCATATAAGTAATGAAGAATAGAATCTAATTGCATTGCAACCTGCTTCACTATAATCTAGTGCATTTGATTGCTAGTTGAATTCTTTTTAAAGATTCTGGCAATTGAATATGGTATTACACAGTGTAGAACAATGTTTTCCAAGAATGAGTTACAGGAGAAAAGATGTTCTGCATAAAAGGTGATCTGAGGCCAGATAAAATAGGTAAATGCTCCATATGTGAAGATTCAAAATGCATATTACCACATCTTTGGTGTATCTAAAGAACTACAAAGTCTATAAATATGTTAGACTGTTTAACTTCTTTAATAGTAAAGAACATGCAAATTAACACAATGATAAGAAATAATTTTTTGATCAGTCATATTAGGGAAGATAGAAGAACAGACAATCTTCAGTTTTGCCAAAGATCTGGGGAAATGGGCATACCCATATATAAAACAGGCAAGCTTAGCTGGCTGTTCTATAAACTGGTGCTAACTTTCTGGCTAGGCGTATGTACCAAAAATATGTTTACATTTTGATCCAGCAATTCTTTGATGACTGCAACCTAAAAAAGAAATAAAAATTAAGGCTGTGAGTGCACACACATGCACACACACACACGCAGTTGGAATTTTTTTCTGGGCTATTTTAAACCTGTGTGGTGAGATATGATTTTTTTTTTACTTACTTTTATTTTCTGCTTTTCAAAACTAAAGTTTTTAAAGGATATATAAAAATTCTTTGGAAAAAATGCTTGAAATGCTTTAACCTAAAATTCAAATCTCTTGATTTTTAATAGTCAATATTCTGAACCTTATCGAATTTACTGATACAGAATCTAAGGACCCAGACAAAGACAGGTTTTTACAACCAAGTGATCAAAGCCAAAGACAATAAAAACAAAGAACAGCTAAGATGACCCTCAAATGTTTTATCATTCAGTCCACAAAGCTGAATTTGGTGCCTCAATTTGTTGTAAGGATAGATGAGAGCTAACTCATTATTTGAAGAAACCACTTGAGGTGAATGGACATTCACAGAAATATCAAACTGGTGTCAAAAGATGCCAATTTTAACATAATAGAATGCTGCATTACTTTCATCTTCTTAGATATGTTACTTGTACTTTTATTATTGTAATATCCATTGTTCTAAAACAATATATCCTTAAATGTAGAATCCTTAATAGTCCAAAGGGACAGGTTAAAAGTAGTTACAGACTATTACCACTACTTGAAAGTAAATCTAGAGAAGAAAGGCTAATCAAGGAGGGCAATATTTACAGATTTGGATTAAAATAGATCAGTAAAGAAAACGGAACATGATAGGTTCAATAGAAATGGGGAGTGATGCTGTCTCCTGAGAGGCAAAGAGGGGAATATAAATTAAGAATAACCATTTGTATCTGCTTAAAGAAAAGTCTTTCCACATAAAAGGCATTATGTTTGTGGGAACTCTTATGTCTTGTGGTATGTATTTAGTTTAAAATCAAATTAGGGCATCCAACAGATTATTCTAGTGCTCTAGATAAGCACATAGCTAAACATGAACTCAAACTAATAAAGTAAAAATATTACTGATAAGAATAATACACATGAAAATTATTTTTAAAATTACATAAATAGGGGCGCCTGGGTGGCGCAGTCGGTTAAGCGTCCGACTTCAGCCAGGTCACGATCTCGCGGTCCGTGAGTTCGAGCCCCGCGTCAGGCTCTGGGCTGATGGCTCAGAGCCTGGAGCCTGTTTCCGATTCTGTGTCTCCCTCTCTCTCTGCCCCTCCCCCGTTCATGCTCTGTCTCTCTCTGTCCCAAAAATAAATTAAAAAAACGTTGAAAAAAATTTAAAAAAAATAAAATAAAATTACATAAATAATGAAGACAATGTCTCTAAATAATGTCTATACCAAGAATGCCACGTATCTGTAGAAGTGTTATGTCATGTATCATAACTTAAATTTGGAAAGTCTTTTTTTAAATGTAGAGAAATGTTTTACCACCCAGACTATTATCTGATTCAAATCTCACAGTAACTCTTTATATCTGTATTTAAGAAACAGTATATAATAGCGTTTCAGTTATTTCCATCTTCTCCCTATGTGGTTCAATATGGTAGACACTAGACACATATGGTTATTTAAATTTGTTTAAGTAAATTAAAAATATATAAAAGTAAACATTCATTTCCTCAGCCACACTAGCCATATTTCCAGTGCTCAATAGCCACAGATGGCTAGTGTTTTCTCTATTGGACAGTACAGATGCAGAATATACCCATCACTATAAAACATTCTGTAGGCAGGGCTGCAGAGAATGCATGGGAGAAACACACAGCCTCTTAAGCATCTTGTAGACTCGGCAAGAAAAGCCCATATGAATGACCAAGGTGTAACCCTATGTAGGTTCTGGGATCATGATACACAGTGTGGTGAGTCAATTCAGGAATGATTATCCCCATCCTATAGATTAAAATTCATGCTCAGAAGATAAAATGCCTTTGCTGAGGTATACGTAGTATATATATAGTACAGGACATATACATGGTGCATGACTGACCCATGAATCTAACACTGAGCTCTCAGTTGGTCAGAGATCACTCTCTGAAAACAAAATCCCCATGTAGCATCCACTCAAAATAGAAGTGAACATAATTCACTGCCATAATTTTTCTCAAACATTTTATGATCATATTACCAAAAAACTACAGTGCAGCCACTAAGTCAATCTTAGGTAAATTGACTAAATATAAACCATCTCCAAAACTACTTTGTACAAAATGTTAGACAAATGCTCAGGGGCTAACTGTACTGATCAACATAGAATAACACTAGAAGTGTAACAAATTCAGTAAATCAATCATTTACACACCTTCTTAACTAGTTAGATAGCTTGAGTGATTTGCTGTAGTTGTAGTAGTAACAGGCATAAGGGAGTTTAACTTATTCTATTTAAGTTGGGAAAATATTTTTAGGAGATTGTTGAGATATGTGGAAAGAAGATGGCCCTCACATTGGTTTGAGCATAAAAAGCATTTTGAAAAAAAGGTGGTGTGCTAATAATAGTAAAATAATTTTGGAAGATGAAGAGTCCTGAATTAACTTTAAAGTTTCTTTTGTTACTTGAGATTTCTGAGTTTATGATTTCTCTTGAGGAAGTATTAGTATGATCATAGTATCATTTATTAAAAGCAAAATAATTATGCCTTATTTAAAACAGACTGTCTGAATTTTCTCCTCTTTGTCCAACTGGGCGTATCCTGCATGGCCAAGAAAAAACACATGTATCTACCCCTTAGCCTCTTCTCCCCAGATACTAATTTGCCCTCCTTCTTCTTAGTAGCCTATCATAAATGCCAGCCCTTATCATATTCTAACAAGTAAGTGCTCCATATTTCTATTGCCAAAGCAAGAAAGGCCCTCAAAAATCATAAATGGCTCTAATGGTTCTCTGCATATATCTGCATATAAGAAGCATCACAATTGGAAAGCACTTGGAAAGTTCACACAGAACCCCCTAGGCAGCCTTCAGGCAGCAGGAGAAAAGCCTGAATCAGTATAACCCTGTGAGGAACTTTCTGGTCCTGATCCATAGTTTGGAGAGTCAGGTTTAAGAAATCCAGGCTATAGGGTTTACTACAGTACACATAAAAATAGCAAAGCTCTTCCGTCCAATATTCAGTCAAGATCACAGATTTAAATTTTCTTGATAGCCTCACTTGTAGGCAGAATTTCTTTGGGTATGATTTTGATACTGGGAAAGGAAAAAAGTAAATCGAATTGTTTTGGGGAGGAATCAAAACTATCTGAACTATGTGAATTAAATGAATAGCAAGCAACATTTGAGCTCTACAAGGGATCCTGAAAATCTGTAAACCACAGCACATTCTGCTCTTTAGGTAGGGGAATGTGACATCAGAGTCCATTAGATGGCATTTCATAACAGGGACACATACGTACACAGTAGGTGATCATGAATATCTATTGCCCACATGGTATTAAAATATAAAGAACTACTGACTTCTGGTTTAGTAGAATAGAATAAGCACCTGAGTCTACTTCCCTTCTTTCCCTTTGTTTTAGAAATAATAAAATTATATCAGTGCTGGGGAAAAAAAGGAAAGAAAAGGTACTAGCTGAAGACCAGAAAGTTTGACAAACCAGGTATAAAGTGAGCAGATGAAAGGGCACAGATTGACCAACAACAATATGGAAAAAAGCTTCCTAAAATAGCAGAAGTAAATTCTTACTTCTCACAGAACATAAAGGGCAAGGGTGGGCCATGGTACAATCATCAGGGGAATTAATTAAAATCCACCATCAAGAATAGGCAGGCCTATATAACAGCTACTCCTCCCACACCCTCTCCAAGTCCTAGAGCAAGCCTTCTTATACAAATGGCTTTTGCCCCCAGGATAAAGTGAGAAGTGCATTATTAGTCTAAGAAAACAAACCATCTGTCTAGAGAAAGCACCCTATATGGGTGTAGGAATGCAAAAGATAAGCAGAGCAGAGTTTAGAGATAACTTCCACCTTCAGTTACAGACTTAAAAGTTAAGTCAGTCCTGCCAAAGTAACTCCTGTGGTCTTTGCTTTGGCAATGGTGGCAACTGGTTCACTCAATTCTAAAGTGAAGACCCTAAACCGAGCCTGCCTGCCCACATCCTCCCATTTAAAGGAGAAGCTTATGTTGAAAGAAACCTACATAACTATGAAAAAAAAAATTACCCTGCTACTAATCCTATTAATCAGCTTCATTCGATATTGAACCAACAACTAAAAAACATCAGACATTTGAAGAAAACCGGTAGCATGAAATAAAAAAGAAAAAGATTAACAAATGTAATGTGTCAAGAGATGAAACAGACAATTCAAAGAACAGAAGAAAGTTTTAAGAATCTTCTAATTTGTGTCTTCAGAAATATTTATTGGCTCCATAAAATAAAATAAAAATAGCTGCTAGCTGGTGTTTTAAAAGAGTCATCATTTTTAGCAGAGAATCAATATGGAAAAAAGAACCGATATTTAAGTTAATATTTGAGTAATAAAGATAACTGCCAAAAGAGCTCAAAATAATATTAGAATTAGCAAAAATTGGTAAGTGGTGAAAAATTACTAAATTTCTAATCTTTTTTTCAGTAAGAAGTGAACATGTTCAACCTATAGTTAATAAATCAAGAAATAGAAATAGTGTGTTTCATATATAAATACTGTAGGAGTTCAGAGGAAACAACCAGTTACTTGGGGGCAAAAATGACATTGCTTGAATTCAGTTTATTTTTAAGAGTTTGTACGTGAAGATAGCCAAGTCAAAACGTCCTGTTTAAGAAAAATATTCAGGACTCCTTTTCAGTTAACGAACAGGCACATCAACTAGTATGATAGGGAAATATAAACAAAATAGGCAGAGAGGGACAGGATTAGGACCTGAGGTCCCCGGGTGGGAAAAGACACACATTTTGGAACAATGCTGGGAATGTCTGACTACAGCAAACCCCCTTGGGCTCAAGGTTCCTCTTAAGAACATGACAGACCCCCACCTACTCCCCCTCAGGTTTCCCTCAGGAATTTGACAAAAGACATAAGTATGGCCATAGGCCGCCCCTCATACAATGGAAAGGAGCCAACCAGCAATGGAGGACCCAGCACGTAGAATTAGTTATCCAGCCAATCAGGATAAAACCTGAGAAGGAACATGGGGAAAGGGAAGGGGGAGGGTGACCAGAATTTTATAAAACAAGGACCCTTGCCTATAAGTCCATGGACATTCACTTTTGAATGTCTCCCTTCTATAAAGAGAGATTTCATACTATTTTTACTTTCTCATCTTATACTCTAATGAACTTTTGCCTGTTGTTCATTTTGTGTCCACCTCTTCATTCTTCTAAGTGGCATGATAATGAATCCTGGGTATTGAGGTAAAAAATCCTGCAACACTAGCATTTATTCAATATGTTTGGAAATCTTTCTAATGACAAATCTAAAGTAGTAAGTAACTACGTGCTTACTGGCAAATGTTACAGAAAAGCATTGCCCTTCAGATCCCAGAAAGCAATAAAGCAATAGTCTTATTTCTTCAGTGTTTCACTTTTACATACAAGAGAAGAGAAGAGAAGAGAAGAGAAGAGAAGAGAAGAGAAGAGAAGAGAAGAGAAGAGAAGAGAAGAGAAAAGAGAAGAGGAAAGAAAGAATGAAAGGGAAAGAAACTGTAAGGAAAGGTGCTTTCTTCTAGGGCTGGGGGTGGAGGGATATTTCTTAATGTTTTTGACCATTTCGTGTATACTTTTTAAATGTTGTTCAGGAATTATTTAATTCCTTTAAAGTAGTTTTTTAAAAATCTAATTCAACTATGGGGCTGAGACTAGGTGGTTCAAAAACTGAATGAGCTTAAAATAAATAATAGACATATTCAAATGAGGATGAAAACTTCAACATCAATAAGACACCAAGAATGACAGATTTTATTATCTCATGTTCACCAAATTGGCAGCTGATTTGAACTTTGAAAAACTATTATGGAACTAGTAAGAGAACCATTTCCTCTTCCTATTCAGGTTTAGGGAATACTTCCAAATTTCTACCCTTGGCTATGCCTTTTCTCAAGTATTTATTCACATGTTGTTGAAAACACTGACAATATAATCCAAACTGAATTAGCCACAGTTTTAAGAAACACTATGCTTTGGTGTGTTTAAAGTTGGTTCATTTGAACAATTGTATCTGGAACTTACTAACAGTAATAAAAAAACAAAATTTTTATTATGACTTAAATAATGAGTGCCTACTAAACTCAGTATTTAAATACTAATTATTAAGTAGGCTTTAATAATACTAGTACTTGTAGTACTTTGTTATAAAAACTTCCTTTACTAGTATGAACTATGACTTACAGATGCACTGCAATACCAAGAAATTTTATGCTAATTCAAGAAAAATTGTTTATAGTAAGCAATATATTGTTAGAAATATATATAAGCAGATACAGAAGAATAAGAATATGAACTATTGTTTGGAATCCTGACATCCTGATATATTTCAAACGACTGTTCTGGGGGGGGGAAGCTTCATTCAAAAATCTCAGTTAAAATGGAAATACATCCAATCAAACACTGATATATATCACCATTCAAGAATCAAGAAACAAATTAATGAATAAAACACATGGAAGTACTTTACTTTAAAAATATTCAATAAAGTCGAAGAAATGGTTAATGAGGAACACTATGACAAATCATTATTAAACGTATTACAAGATGCAAATATTGTTAAAATATATGTGCATATTTAATGTATGAATTAAAGTCATCAAGCATTCTGTATAGTGTCATTTAATTTAACAAATGTTAATAAGGTATTTATAAATGGAATCTTCATAGAAGAGTAAACATCTCTAAAAATACTTCCAATAACTCACTCTAAAGTAGATCTCTTTATCCTCCCTATATCCCACAAATAATCATTTTACTCCTGAAATACTTACAGGATGTATCTGGTATTAAGTGATATACAAATGTTTTAACTTTATACTGTAAGTTTAACCATTGTATCTATCTGATATTCACAAATTACCAGGTGAAAAATTCAGTCCAGCAAGTTAGTAGCATTTTGTAGACAGAACTCTGGAAGTATTTATATTAGTGAAATCATATTACTTTTAAACTCAGTTTACTCAAAATAATTGGTTTGTGTAGACAGTTTTGTCTTTCCCACACACATACAAAACAACAAAATAAATAGCTAATACTGTGCTAAAAGTAATCATAGAGCATAAAATTGTTTTCCCCAGATTTGTAATTATTATATTAAACATTACAGCAAGCTATAAGGATCCCAAACATTTCTTTAAATTATAAATGCATCAGTACACTATCTTGTAGCACTTTGTTTATATACATGATATTCATTTTCTAGTAGTTGTGCTTTAGAACAGTACTTCTTAATCTTCAGCGAACACATAAATTAGCTACGGATCTTGTTAAAATGTAGATTGTCACTCGGTAGGTCTGGGGTGGGGCCTGAGAGTCTGCATTTCTAACCAATTCCCAGGTGACCACTGCTGGCCCATGGAACACACTGTGTGGAGAGGCTCTTAAATAATTGTTTCCTAATCTTGACTAATCCTCAGAATCATTCAGAGCAGTTGGCAGAAATTCACTGAAAATAATAAATCTCTTGTTTGGGGTAAGATTCAGAAAATGTGGCCAGATGGCTTGCCTAAATTTGAAACACTGATTTAAAAACTAGTAAACAACAAAAACTCTCGGCAGTTTTTAATGTCTCACTATTTTCACCAATATTTATATACTTCAGAAATTTTTCCTGATCAGTCAGAAAAAACTACCATTACAAGAAAAAATTGGAGAGGAAAAAACAACAACTGAGTATTGCTTACCATTATGTTTTCACTCATGTGTATCTCCTTACTGATTCTATGAAGAGATATTTAGATTAAGTACTATAAATGACAAAAAAAAAAAACCCACAAAATTTCACAGAAGCAAAACAAAAGGAGACTGCACTTTAAAGTATTTATTATATGCCAGATATTCTGCTAGAAGTACTTTTGTCCATTTCTCATTATGTAGGATGGGCAAATGAAACTATTTTCCCAAGGTAATGAGAATCTAGAAGAGAAAAAGGTGGAAAAGCTTTCCATTCCACACAGATTTTATGGTAGCAAGTTGAAACGGCCTTATTCAGGACATGGAATGGACTCTATGAAATCCATTACCCCAGGTAGTAGACAGGAGGGAGAGACTTGAGTGGTCAAAAGCATAGAGGTGGGAAAGGCTTGGGCATATTGAGAGCAGAGTGAATATTTTGATTATTATGGAGAGTCAGTTAAAAATAGGGAGTAACAAGACACATGGCAGGAGGGGGAGATCTTAGAAAAATAACAGACTCAGCAATGCCAAATAAGTGTTTCGACTGTCAAACGGAAGCGATTTAATGAGAATAGAAGATTTAATGAGAGTAAAGTGTTGGATCAAGAAAGATAAGGAAATGTAAACTAATATGAGAAATACAGAAAGTTGTCAGAATGGAAAGAAAAAAAAAAACACCAACAATCAAATTTTTGAGACCATGAGTTGGAACGATGCCTGGTGATTGTCAAATCCTTTTTGTGTTCTTGTCTTGGGTGGAGCTGAAAGCCCCGATGTATAGGAGGTGGAGAAAAGTGAAGTCAAAGTGTTCCAGGCAGCTAATATGATTCAAATATTCAGGCACTCTTCTAATGTGGGAGGTGGGGGTGGGGGAGCTTCCTTATAAATGATGCTAGTAGTAAAGTAATTAAACCCCCCAGAAAAAGCCACAGGTGGTATAACACAAAGGAGAGATCCTGGAGTCAGAACCAAATATGAATCTTGACTTAATCATTTGCTAAAATGTGACCCTGGATAGATTATTTTACATCTTGGTTAAGCTCAGTTTCCTCAATAGAAAAAAAGAAATATGCAAATGCCTATAATAACCCCTGCAAAGGGTTGTTATGCCCTAAAGAGGGGCTAGGGCACCTGGCTGGCTCAGTCAGTTAAGCGTCTGACTTAGGCTCAGCTCATGATCTCACCGTTCCTTGGTTTGAGTCCAGCGTCAGACTATGAGTTTTCAGCACAGAGCCTGGAGCCTGCTTCATATTCTGTGTCCCCGTCTCCTTCTCTCTCTGCTCCCCCTGCCCCCCCAACTCACACACTCTCTCTTTCTCTAAAATAAACATTAAAAGAGAGAGAGAGAGAGAGAGAGAGAGAGAGCTTATGCCAAAGAGACCACATTATGATTTTGCCTCATAAAACCTGACATAATTGATACTTTCACCAAAGTCCCAATAAGGGCAAAACAGAAAAACAATTTAATTGAGTTTGGAAAACTTCAATATATTTGCCTAGCAGAGAAGTGAAAAATTAAAAAAAAAAAAAAAAAAAAAAAAAAGGAGAAGGATTTGAGTCAGCATGTTAAAATAAATTAGATTCAGTAACAATGATGTAGGGCTTCCTGGTCAGAAGTCATGGAACCATTTGGGGAGGATATACTTCACTCGTTTACCACCAATTCCTGAAATTCTACTATTTAAGGTCTCCTTGGTAAAGCAGAAATATTAGCTGCTGGAAAAGGCTCCCAAAGCAAGGTCCTGTTGTGTCTTTCTAAATTTTCCTTATGCTTGAGTTCTGATTTTAAGAACAAAAAGGTTTTTTGTTTAAGGATATGTTACCCTGTCATACCTTTGTATCCAAATGGTGTAGTACTAAGTGCAGAATTAGGCAGTTAAATGTATGTCTAAGGGCAATTTCAGTGGTTGATTTATTGGGTTGTTCTTAAATTTTAATACTGTCAATACAGTGAAAAAAAGACTATCATAATATTTCTGCATATATTTCATTCTGGTTACATGCTCGGCTTTCACTAAAAGGTTTTTCTAAAAAGTGAAAAGCTTTATTTTATTAATTACTAAAAATTAACCAATTACTTAAAAGTTCAAAATCTTAATGTATCTAAATGTTTCATAAAATAATTAATGTTCTTCAGATGTATATTAATCCATCTTAACTTCTGAAAGGAAAGAACACTCAGACTGTGCCTATGCTATTAGCCTCTTAAAGAAAATCATTGCTAAATTTAAACTGATGAGTAGTTATTCTTCTGGCTAATAACATAATGTATAACTAATATGGTCAGAGTAAAGCTGTCATAACTAGAAAATTTTAACAACCATGAATATACTCTTCCCTTCTTTTATACAATTTGTCCTAGAAATAGGAATCCCTAAAAGTTGATGTAGAGGTCAAATTTAGATATCGTGAGAGGCGGGGGGAAAGAAAGGGACACAATGACAGTCACAAGGTTAAACAGATTTAACAAATAATGTAAGAGGGGTAATAACCTAGCTGTGAGTTTACTCATCTTCAAATTTCCATCCAATTCCAATGAGAGTGGGTTTGTATTCCCTTTAAAGGACTGCATCCATCTATGCTCTTGAGGCCAGCACCCTCCCCCCCGTCATCTCTCAGGCCTTTTTTCAAGTATTTATTATTCTCCTTCTTTCACTTTTAATCTTTTCATCTCCACTGCCCCCTTCCCCCAAGACCTCTCCTCAAGTTCTGCTCCCTCTCAAGCCCCTGTCCTATCATCTCCTTTTTAATCAGCATTCCCCCCAAAGGACTGGTGTTTACATACAAGTTGTCACCTCCACATGCACTCTTTCAGTTATCTCTCAACTCACTGCCACACACTGTATTCTGTTGAAAACACTCTTGCCAAAACTGTAACCTGCTTCTTGTCTCATCCTAGTTTTAAAACCACCCTTCAGTCTGTGATAATGTTTTGTTTTTTTTTTTGTTTTGTTTTAAATCTCTTAGCTTGTAAAAAAATCTCTTCTATTGTCCTCTGACTCTTGGCTCCTGGTTCTCTGTTGTCTTACTGATTCACATCCTTCACTGGTTCTTTTTTTCCCTTACCTAATGCTTTGGCTTGTGACCTCTCTGTGGTTGTCTTTCTCTTCACAGCCTCCTTCAAAACAATGGACTCTAATCTTCTACATATGGTGTGAATTCCAAAAATGCACCAACTCCAAATCATCACTAACTGCCTGCTGAACACAGATATCCTGATGGCAGTGCGAATAAACTTCGCAAACAACAATTTCAACACCTCCAACTTCCTTCTGCCTACCACCAAACCTACTATTCTTTCTGTATTCTAGATATCACCAGGTTCACAGTCAACCAAATATAAATATCTAGGCACAAATTTTTATTGTTTCTTTAATTGTCAGCATAACTTTTGTATTCTCCCTTAAATCTGTCCCCTTAATTTCTTTCTCTGTCCTTCTCCTAGTTAAGATCACATTATTGTTCAGGGACAGCGTCCTTTAACCTAGACACACAGATTTCAATATTGTTCTAGTTCAATCACTTCTTCCTACTGTTCCTAAGGATATATTTAAATGGGATAGTCTGGTTAAGTTATGTTCACTTCCTTGCTCAAAAGCTTACAGAGTATTTAAAGTTATTTACAAAAAGCCATTTGAAACTTCAAATTTTGGCGTTGGTCCATTTATTTAAAGACTACGTATACCAACCTTTCCCATAATATCCAGTTCTGCAGATGAAATACACTATGCTCCACCTTGAAAACCACCTATCGTTTCTCTCTTCTGTAACTTTGCTTATTTCATTCCCAATGCCTAGAATGTTCTCTACACTTCTAGTGTGATGAATTTGTTGTGATATCTTTTTCTTCAAAACTTCACCTCAGATAAATCTCTTCCATCTACCTGTCCCTATTTCCTCAGTACAGTGATTAAATCTTTCAATTTGCTTGAGCTTTGAGTCCTAAATTACATACTTCCCATTTTCATGGTCTACACTTCTCAGATATAGGTGATTACTCATTATTCTACTGAAAATTTTTGTTTCATTGTGAGTTATACATAGTTTATGTTTAGTGAGTATGTGTTGAATGGAACCCTATCAAAGGGCTAAGAATAATTCCAAAATGTGGATTGGATGAGTCTAGACATACAAGATCAAAAGAGGGATTAATCAATGTGGACTGCATTGGTGAAAAAGCATTTATGTGGGATAGTATTGAACTGGGCTTGTATAGCCAGTAGAATCTGATAAGCAGAAAAGAACAGGGAGGATGATAGAAGTGATAACAACACCAAAAAAAGGAATAGAAAAAAAAAAAACATTGTATGTTTGGGACTTACACATAGGTACATCAGTCAGGACCCAATGTTTTTGTTTATGAAATAATAGGGGATAAGTTTGGGAAAGAAAAAGCCTAGTTTTGGGGAAGCACATGACTGTAAGGCTAAGGTTTATAAAGCTTTATCCAGCAGACACTGGGCAGCTCTGAAGACTGTGCATGAGTTATGAGAAAGAGGAATAGGAACAATTATTTATCTTACAATGGTATCAGTTAAAAAAAAAAACAAACAGTATGTACGAATTAACAATGGTAGAATTGATTATTCCAGACTTGGAATAATATTGACTTTTCTAGAACCACAATTTCTAAACAGAACTCAAACTTTGTATTGACATCTATGGCTTTAAGTAGTCCATTTACAAGTACTTTGAATATATTTTACAGGATCAAAGTTGTGTGTTACAGACTTAGCATATTAGTCAGATTAATTCAAGCATCCATTCTGAACTTACCTATTTAAATGTTTGCTATTTCAGTCTCATACCTGAAGTATTGTCTTCTTTTCTTTCTATTTTAAGATAAGGATGGGTTAAGAGACCTACTAATCACTTATTCTCAACTGTTAAGACACAATATTTATCTGATGGAGAGTAAACAGACAATCTTAAAAGCTGGGGGAAATCTCTTTGGTCATCTCTACAGAGCAACTGATCTTGGTTGGATGTGTCGTCTAAAGCAACAGAAAATGACCATAAAGAGTTAAGATTTAGTAACCATTAAGTTTATTCCTTTAAACATTAGGAACTAACTTTGGAATGCCCTGTATACCAAGGTAAGTGTTTCATGTCTTTTTTCTAGCTGAAATCCTAATTAAAAAATGTAAGCAATAAGTCAATTGTCTTAGATTTCATGATTCACTTTACAATGTTTCTGGGGGGAATCATTGGAGATCCTTTTCTTTTCTAACATCTCAACCTATAAATAAAACTATCTCAGAGATATGACTGAGACCTTAAAAGTGTCCTCAACAAGGGCGCCTGGGTGGCTCAGTCAGTTAAGCATCTGACTTCAGCTCAGGTCACAGTCTCACAGTTCATGAGTTCAAGCTCCACATCGGGCTCTGTGCTAAAAGCTCAGAACCTGGAGCCTGCTTCGGTTATAATTATAATATGTATATATTATAATTATATGTATAATATAATTATTATATATTATATATTATACACAATATTATATTATGTATAATAATTATTAACAATACAATTATTACAATATATTGATACAATAATTAATACAATTATATTATTAATAATATATTATTATTAGGGGAGTCACTGAGATATTTTATATATATATTAATATATGTATATATATATTATTAGGGGAGTCACTAAGATTCTTTATCATTGTTTTCTGAAATGTAAAATAAAGGATTTGAATGAGAGGAAACACAACGGTCTTTTTAGCTAGAAGCCATAATATCCTCTCAGTCCATATAGGATGGAAGTACATGTTGGGTATCCATCCCCTTTCTTCATTTGGGCAATGCAGTAACAGGGCGTAACGCTTCTAATACAGCAAAATAACTACCCAGATCATAGATAAAGAGACAAAGGCAGGCATGCAAAAAAAAGTATATTTTTCAGCTTTAAGAGAGTATATGAAATATGTAACTTACAGGGGACAAGGATTTAGGGAGGTACAGAGATACAACAACAGTGTACTTATTATTCATATGATTTTATTTTTTTAATTCAGCTTTGTATTAATTATCCATGCATCAGAAAAATATTCACTAGGTATGCATATATGATGCTTTAGGAATATTTCAGCTTGTGTATCAAATTTTGATGACATAATTTTGACAACACTCTTTCCCCCTAAAATTACACAGTCACATATGAAGTCATGGATTATACTTAATATCAGATAAATTTATCCGCTGCCTTCCCTTCACTGAACCCTTAAGTTCTCTTATTCCTAGTCTACATTGTCTGTTTCAGCCAGACTAAATATTTTACACACTAAATTCTAAATTAAAATTAAGGTATTGTATTGTTACTCTTAAAATATTGAATATACAACCTATGTAACCTGGAGAGAGATGTTATAATTAGCACTCTGGATTTGAAAGGTAAATTGTTTCTGCCAGTATCACAAAATATTTCATACTATCTGTCGTTAGAGAGAACAGGAGGAATATCTGCTGGAGTGATAATCACAACTTGAGGAAAAAGAGCTTAGGGACATGGTTGCAAGAGCCTAAGCATTTCATGTTGTTTCTTAATGTTAAATATGGCAAAAGTTGCATCTTGAAACCTTTAACTTGATGTTTAAGACTTTATTCTTTATCTTACCTTAAGGTGAATTTACTTGCACCAAAATTATCATTAGGATAAAGAATATGATTAATTGGAAGTAAAGATGTGCAATTTCATCTAAGATGTATGAATCATTATGTGATGATAGCATGACAGAACTTTGATAATGTAAGCTTCCTGAACTCCCCTGCATAAAGATTTAAAGAACAGAGTGCAGTTTTAGGTTTAAGTCTTAATGTCAATGGGAATTATATGCTGCTTAACATGACATCCTACATATTGAAATTATGTGAAAACTCCAGCTATATAGAAATATTTTTGAAGTAAATATAATGCAGCATGAATGGTGTCAGTGATAAAAATTCGATTTCTATAACTTGTTAATCCTATGCATAACTACCTCATTTGACTAATAAAATTTACAAATGTAAAAGATCTAACTTGAAAAAGAAGTGAGTTGCATATAGAACTCAAAAACACATACACATTCTTTTACATAATGGATCATTTAGATACATATATGAATATGTGATTTTGTGTGCATGTGTGTGTGTGTATGAGCCATAAAGATTTATACACGAGGATGAGTTGGTTTTTTGTGCTTTATGCTTATTATTATACTAAAATAGGATGAATTGGAAACATACAAGGAACAGAAATACAAGTAACAAATATGGAATATACATTTTATAAGTCTTTAGAAATACGCAAAAACTATAGAGCGAACTGTTAGAAGTTAGTGCAGATTATATTTCATATCTGTAGAGACTACGCTAATAGCTCATTACAAATAACTAAAATGCAAAAAGAAAAATACAGTCTATCTCAATGGGCACCGTAAATTCACATTATTGCCACATACATATTCTAGTGTGTGTATCGATTTATTTGATGAAAAATATATTAACAACAACAAAACCTGATAACTAAATAAATAATCCTTTCATCAGCCCCTGATTTCTGCCTTACTAATGCTTTGGTGAATCATCGAGGGGAGTAAATTATTCATTATAAATTTCAAAGAGGAGTCTCCATTGACAAAGCTCTGCTACTGGTCCTTATCGGAACCAACATCAAGAGAATTCATTGCAATCTCAAATATTGCAATAAAATAGAAGGTGAGAGGCAATCACTCAGGAGAGGTGTCTAGAATGAACTGAGCTCAGGGAGCTACATCCCAGCTGAGTGAGGTGTGTAAAGATAATTATTAATATTTTGACTTACACTTGGAAAGAAAAAGATTAATCAAGAAGTTGCATGCAAATGTCAGCCAAGGTTTTAAATACAGAAATCTTTATTCTATTTCTGATGAAGAATCTGAAAGGTTTTAACCATAGCCTTAAACACGGTCACTATATTATAACTTTATGGCATTCACAAAATCAGTTATAGAAGTGTTTCAAATATTTGATTAGCTTAAGGCTTATAACAAAGGACCTAGTACAGTACCACCACTATTGTAATAGTAAATAAAAAATTAATTAACAAATCTAATTTGTACTGCTTCATAATAAATTCAAGTTTATGAACAATGGAAAGATATTAGGGGAGTCACTGAGAGTCTACCACAACTTTATACTAATAGTGAAGAGTTAAATCCTGTGATACAGATTTTGTAGGAAGGATTCTCTAAAAAAGTTACCACAACATTATCCCCGGTTAACTGTCTCCAGCATGTTAAAATTGTCAATACTACCAATCAGCAATACTTCATCTTTAACTCTTGGTTAATTTCTGCTAATAAATGAATAATAGAGAAGGAAGAAAATATTGGAGGTCCTTTGGCACTGCGACATATATCGCCCAACTTCGTATCTCATGTGCTCTAGCTAGATACAGACAATTAAGGGGACAGTCTCATTTCCTAACATTCTTTAGCAATAATTTTCCTTGGCTGCCAGAAGGACAGCATTTAGATCCGGTGAGGAAGGGTTCTTTCTCTTCCACTTAGCTATCTTCCATTTAGCAAATCATAAAACATTTGGGTGACACTGCTTTTTCTAAGCCAGTGTTTAACTTAAATTAATAAATATAAAGACTTTCCTCTCGTTAAGGGACATTTCCATCTGTCTTATTCACTATTCAAGGTATAATGTCTAATGATTCTCATTTAATGTTAATACCAAATATGTATCTAAATTTACATAAAATAGAATCACCCCTTTAGTCCAACCAAGAGTGTACGGATGCTACCTGCTACAGCTACTGACTCAAATATCTGTTGCACACTTTCTATGTGTTAGTCATCAAGCTAAGTACTTTGCAGTTATAAAATTTAATTCCCATTACCACCCTATAAGGTAGATAATACTATTATTCTAATTTTATAGATCAAGAGCATGAGGCTAAAAAAGGTAAGTAATATATCCAATATTCAATTTAGGAAGCTGATTCCAGTGCCCATGCGATACATGATTTGCTGTGGGGTAGAATTCATGGAAAGCCTAAAAAGAGAGATGAATATGGATAGAAAATAAGAGATTTTTAAAAACCGTCACTATCCTCTTTCCCTTATTTTCTCCAATCCACGATTCTCATCAAAATGAAAGCAGGAGGCAATAGCTACAGAATAAAGATCTGTAAGGGTAGAGATTCAGTGTGGTCAATTCAATTTAATTTGAATGGGTTATAAACCAACTGGGTCAAGGCCAGCCAAGTTTCAGTTTTGGTTTTTATAGGTCCAACAAGTTTTGTTCATCAAAATACTCATTTGACCCAATGCTAAATGTTTTGAAAATAAGACCCAAAAGACAAAGACTCTAAGCATTTAACATAATTGCCTTAGCACATGAAGCTAACAGGAGAATCCTATGTAAAGTAGTATTCACTTAGGTGCAAAAACCTGTAGGCAAGACTAACAATAAGATTACCTGCAGGTAGGTGTTAATGAGGCCATTCAGACAGATGAGGTGTCAACAAGGTCTAGTTATTGGGGAGTGAACTTGGGTTACTATCGTGTGGTGGGGAAGCAAATTCAGGATCTTGACAGCCATTCGTAAAGCTGTTTGATATATCAAGCTGTTTGATATATCAAGAGGGAAAAAAAAGGCATCTATCTTATTATTAAAGTTTGAAAGAAAGGTAAAATAAGTGAAGATTTTTCCAGATTAAAGTTAAATATATACCACTGGCAAAAAACAGAGTGTGAAAAGGAAGTGTTGAAAAGTAATCTCTCACAATGAAGTGCTTTTACTCTCATACTTCTGTCCTTTAAAGCCAAAACTTAATGCTTTCCCCAATAAATTCAAAGTTATAACAAGGATTTTATATTGTTAGAATGGTAAACATACAACCTATGCAGACCAAACATTTCTTTGAAATACAACAGGTAGATAGAATTTAAGATTACAGTTATCAGGTAGAGATGACACAAGTGAGCATAATTATTACCTGGTACTGCAATAAATTAGTAGAGGCACAATAAATATAATCTATTAGTGGATACATAAAAGTACCACTACTGGGGCGCCTGGGTGGCTCAGTCGGTTAAACGTCCGACTTCGGCTCAGGTCATGATCTCACGGTCCGTGAGTTCGAGTCCCGCGTCGGGCTCTGTGCTGACAGCTCAGAGCCTGGAGCCCGTTTCAGATTCTGTGTCTCCCTCTCTCTCTCTGACCCTCCCCTGTTCATGCTCTGTCTCTCTCTGTCTCAAAAATAAATAAAAAAAAGTTAAAAAAAATTAAAAAAAAAAAGTACCACTACTATTCAACAAATGTGATAATAAAGAAACACAATACTCAGATGACAGCTACCGTCTGGTCGCCACTTGCATACCAAAACACCAGAAGATACTTCTCCGAAATATATTTTTATTGCATCTTTTGTTAGTAACTTGATAGAGTATATGCCTGAAAGAGGATGGTATGATAGAGAACTTCTGACATATGTTTAATATCAAATATATATTATCACTTATTTCTTCAAGGTAATTTGGGCTTTAATTCCAAATGGATGTTTTCCTCCGAAATTTATGGGACTTTACTTCTAGCTTGTTAATAAGCTTACAGGATTTTTAGTTTTTAAGTTAAGGGAGGGGGGGAGTAAAAATTAATATAATCTGCCAATTTGGAACATTTGTCCAAAAAATTTTGGCTTATTATTTGTGAAGGTTGATCAATTACGGGTGCAAGTAATATGTATGATATTAAATTAGTCCACTCAAAGGGATGTATGATCTCTTAAAAATTTTAGAATCATTACAGTGATTCACAATTTATTACAAATGTCAGTTGAACAGATTATAAAGGAACGTGGCTGGCTTTCGGTACCTCTATCTATATTTTCTACACCTTTCTTCCTCTTAGCCCACTAGTTATGGTGCTCCAGAACTTAAGTGAGTTTCACCCCAGCATATTGGTACTTATGAAATTTACTAAAACAGAGCTATGCCCATCACACAGACATTGTCAGCTATGAATAACAGATATAATTTGTCTTAGTTTGAATCTTGATTTTAAATTCCATTACGTAGCCGTTTTAGCTTGCCAAAAGTTTGTATCTAATGTACAATAAGCACCTACTGAATATTTAGTGTTTTCTTTGTGTGGGGAAGTCAGGAAGCATCATTTGCAGAGTCACTCAGTGATTAATTTGAAGTATTAAGTTTGGTGCACTGTAGGGATGGCAAATACCTGGTTCATGAACTTCCATACTCCTTCTCCCCATCAGCCACAGCAGACCTCACTACTTCATCCTAGTTCTCTTTCTGTTTTAGATAGTAACCACAGTCTCAGACACATGTAACAACCTCAGATTCCCCTTCAGCAGAGCACTCAAGGCAACCATGAACAATCTGGTATATCCTTGGAAAGACTGATACCCTGATGATCACAGACTTGGGGTACAAATTCAACCTTGCTGGGGCGCTTGGGTGCCTCAGCAGGTTAAGCATCTGACTATGCTCAGGTCATGATCTGGCAGTCCATGGGTTTGAGCCCCATGTTGGGCTCTGTGCGGACAGCTCAGAGCCTGGGGCATGCTTTAGATTGTGTGTCTCCCTCTCTCTCTGCCCCTCCCTGCTCACACTCTATTTCTCTTTCAAAAATAAACATTAAAACAAACAAACAAACAAACAAACAAATAAATAATTTCAGCCTATGTGCCTTTCCATTGAGGAGTTAAATGGCCTCTGGTGAGTCATTTAATTTCTCTGTGGTCTGTTTTCATTATGAAAATATGTCAGTGAAAATATGAAGATCTGATGCTATAAATTTATGTTTACATCAGAATAGAGAATGATTTTTTTTTTAAATGGTAGAAGTAGTTTTGGATAAAGAACAAACACTATTAGTAGTTCAGTCAGCTCACTCTTCAGTCTAATGAAAACAATTTTTCCATTGGGATTATTTTAGGGAAAAGTGCTACCAATTAGAAATACTGCCTTTTCCATTTTTAATGCACTATTTTCTTCAAGTATATTTTTGGATGAATCTTTATTAATAAGTTAAAGTACACAATTATTTTTGAAGTTTATCTTAAATTTATCTTCCTACAAAATAACAGAGAATACCTAGAAAATAAGATTAGTCTTCCACATTTCAGCAAAACTTATCACAACTTTTTAATTTCTGGTATTTTTTTCATTATTGTTGTCAAGAAAGCTCAGGAGGGGCAAACTCTTTAGGATTAAAATGAATGGAACTCAAACTAGATAATTTCAGATCATTACAAAACTTGTTATAATGTACAAAATTCACTACCAATCCTCTGCATTCACTATTTCCATAAGATAGCATGCTGTTGTTGTTTCCACTTCTATTTCTGTTTTGCATTGAACATTTGAAAAATGTCTTATGTTTAAATATTTTCCACAAAGGATAGCATTCCATATTAACTAACACTGTTTTTGCTAAGAAAAATATTCTTTTTTTAAAAGAGCCAAGGTATAAAATTAGAAATTTCTTCTTTATTCAGGAATTCACTGACTATGTGCTTATAAACGTCTTAATTGTAATGTGTTCTATCAATTATAAATAGGAAATACTAAGTATACAGTCTTAAAAAATAAATTCTGGGTGAGCCAATTTAGGAATAGTCTAGTCCATGGAAACTAAGTATGTACCTCAATTCTTAAGGGAACAAGCAAAAATTCTACATATGAAAATATATGACTTACATATTTAGAGATCCCTTAAGAATATAGGTAGTATCCATGCTATCTAAAAACATGAAGTCACTCTATTTCAAAATTCTTGAATGGCCGCTTCAGGATTGTTATTCTTTTCCAAGGCTAACTGGTATGTGAATTGGGTCATGAAAGCATTTTTTTATTGAATATTATAGTCTAAGGAAACAAATTGTACTCTAGTGACAGAATATGTAAAAAAAAAAAAAAAGGTCTTGGCATATTTATATGGTAACTTGCAGACATGGAATGTCAACTTTTCCCTAAAATATGTAAATATGTATTGTATCTATCCATAATTTCTACTTAATTTTTGCATATCAGCACTATCTCATCAAACGATTCCTAAAAGTTCAAGAAAGGTGTAGTGGTGAATCAACCATATGCCTTTATATATTTCAGGTAAATTTTAATGCCATCAACTCATAGAAACAGTGAAGTGTATACATGATGAAATATAATTGAAGAGAGAATACAAGAAGTAACAGAAAACCAACTAATTACATCAGTATCTTAACATTAATCATCTCTTGATTATCTGCATCAATGAAAGGGAGTGGCTAATAGAAAATCACAGATAATCTATTTAGTGGGATTGGGTCTCTGGCTTTGTGCTTAGTAGCCGAATTTCTAATTGCCCAGTGTAACTTACTGCAAATGTGTTGTGAGGATGCCCATCACCAGAAGAGTGGCCACAGACACATAATTTTGTTTCTGGAAGCAATTCCTAGATTAAACAAAGAGAATCAGGAGTTGGCTTTTTTTCCCTCCAATCTTAATGCTCAAACTAATAATGTACAATATCATTAAAAAAGATTTTTGGATTATTATCTTGGTAGGTGAACATAGATGAGATTATTCCATCTTTGTGTCACGGTTAAAAATGGTATAGATTTAAAAAATAAAAATAATTTGGCAGATACAGAGTTGGATATTTGAACATAATGAATTAACCAGTAACCAAAAGTAATTTGTCTGCCATGATCTTGACTTAGCAACCTCACTTCCCATTTCTAAGCTAAAATTATGGCCAATGTTAATGAATACTCCTATAAATTTAAATGATACTGTGATTTTAGAGTATGGGGTGGTATTTATCCTTAAAACTTTAATTATGTGTTTTTGAAAAAGCTAACTGTTGACTTGTACTCCATTATAACAATACAGATGAACATGAATCCTGTCTTGTCATGAAATGTGAGGATAATCACAGGAATCTCTTTAAGTAAACTGCCTTGGCCATGCATTACTATTAACACAAATGTTGCCATTAAATATATATTTGAGACCACGGAGCCAAACTCTAGAATCTCTGTGAAAACCTGTTGAATTGAACCACTTGCACTGAGAACTACTCTATACACTCAAATGTATAGTTTGCATTTCTATCTGTAAAAGCAAAGTGATTATTTATTGATAAATGACATGGAATGTCATTTTTTACCTAAGTAGCATGAGACATTTCAAAGATTTTGTCTGAAGGGCAAAAGGATTACACTGCATTTGAACAGACCATGTGACAACACATCCTTAGACTTCACGTATGATATGAAAGGATGATCCCCATTCATAAGATCCACAAGGGAAATTATATCAGAAAAGAAGAAAAGCAAGGAGGGCTGTGGTAGGGGTGTCAGGGAGTATTTGTAGTGGTTTGATGCATGTAAATATTACATCTTATAAATAATTCTTTTCAAATACATCTCTGAAGTTCAGGGTCTCTGTTTAAGAAACGGATTGTATATACTTTACATGACTACGCGCCATTTTCTGCAAGATAAGAGCAGCATTAATTCAAACAGGAAAAATGGCTTCCAAAATATACCTTTCCTTTCATTTCCTATGGAGAAGTATGTTAACCTGATGCTGGCAGATGAGGACTACAGAAAAAAAAAATGTTCAAGTTATATTTTACTGTCAGAATCCAACAAACACGTTTTCATCTAAATTATTTTGTCAACAGCCTTGTAGTATCCTTGCTAACCTTATTTGGCACCAGTGCATAATTAGATACACAGGGGTGTGACTCCAATTGAAGGTGTTGGCATTGTAGCACTCTGTGAAAATATTAACTATGAGGTTAACTCCAATTTTCTCTTCTTTAATTAAATGCACATGGTACTAATGAGGTAACCTACTGTTCCTTGATAGCACTAATTAGCTAAGAGGAGAGTACACTCTCACACTGCAATTTAAACCTAAAAATAAGGTTGAAATATGCTAATTGCAGGCAATTTAAAACAGTACAAGTTGAAGAACTAGTCATAATAAGAGAAACTGACTGCTTTACAGCTAGGCAGCTGTAACTTTGGTTAAAATCAAAACAAGCCACATGATTTTTGGACTGCTATTTAACAAGGTCATAAGCATCCTAAAAAAAAAAAAAATGAAATGCGACCCCATACTGTAGCAATGAACCATACTAACAAAAAATCCTCAGATGAACACTCGTCAACATAAAAGCAAAAATAAGTGAGCATCGCCAGAACTCTGAAGGTGCCATGACACTATTTACATTTATACTGAAAACTAAACTCCATAAATAAGCAATATCACCTTAAACTCTTTCAAGAGCACCCAAATCAAATATTGTAATTTGTGTCTTCAACATACCACAAAACACACTGGAGTCCTGAAGATCTGCCATCCCAGTCACGGGGTCAGAAGGAAGGATACATAGAAGCTTACATAGTAAGCCTCAACACTCGAGAAATATAGAAATGAGAAATTTCCAGATAATGTACAAGTACAGTGATAAAATGAATACACAAAAGATGCTACGGAATAAAATGGTGTAGGTACCATTTAAGGAATACAAGTGTGCAAATATCAGAAGGATTTTATTATGAGGAGATTTTCACTACTCCTCTCTACAGATGAGAGGTTTGGGATGAAAGTAGTCTGGAGCTTCACGGTGAGAGAGAATATTCTCCATTCTTAGCTCAAATGACTCAGAAATATAATTTCAATAAATCCAAGTATAATCCAAACGTATTTTCTTGAGTTGCTTCTCAAACATTTCCCAAATGTGGTTTTAAATGATAAACAATGAGATAAACTTTGATACACAGCATACTTCTGAGAGACCTTCAGATCATTAAAATATATGTTCTCACTGTACAAAGTATACTTTCATTATTTTTTGATTCTGTAAAATCCATAATGTCATATTTTTATTAACCAGAAACTTTAACTCACCAAAACACTCACAGATGGACAATGCTAAATCATTCTTGTTAACACAGATAGAAATAAAGTACACTAAAATGATAGTGTCATTCATTGATCCTTAGGGACAAGAGATAGGGACTGCCCCACACTAACGACTCACAGTGACATTTTTTTTTTGCCCCTGCCACTTAGCATGCAAAATTTTAAAGTATATGCATTTTAAACAATAGAAAGAGTTGAGCAAGCAGGGTGCCTGGGTGGCTCAGTTGGTTAAGCAACCGGCTCTTGATTTGGGCTCCTGAGTTTGAGCCCCGAGTCAGACTTCGCGGTGACAGTGCAGAGCCTGCTTGGGATTCTCTCCATCTCTTCTTCTCTCTCTCTGTCCCTCCCCTGCTCTCTAGCTCTCAAAATAAATAAATAAACTTTGAAAAAATTAAAATAAAAAGAAAGAAAGAGTTGAGCAAGAAAGAAAGAGTTAAAAAGCAAAATTTGTGAAAATAGAAAGCCAACTTAAAGTTTACTGAAGAACAATAATAGGAGAAAGCAAATCATTTGAAAGGCAAAAGCTTTTACTCCAAACTAATAACTCCTGGAGTTAAAAGTATGTGGGAATAAATTTTGCACTACCATTAGCCCGTCACCCTGTCTTGCCAAAAGGCTTGGTTGAAAAAACTGTGCTTTGAAAAACCCACCCAGCTTCTTCTCCTGCCTGTCCTAGAGCTTTCTACAACAGAAAGTGATAGAATATTGGCGAAAGAGGCTAATAAGTCTCTAATCAACCATGCTTTACTAGATTCATGAAGTTGCGGGTCTGTAAAGGAGTAGCAAGGCGAATGAAATCAGACAGTCATTTAGAAATGGGTCTCCTACAGGCAACCTGACATATTCCAGCAAATCGCAGGGAAATACAATGTGAATGGATATTTTAAATGTTTGCATCTGTTTCAAATAAGCACAAAAGAACCTTTTAACAGTGAAAAGGTCAGGACAGTGTACTGGAATGAGCTTTCGACATTAACTTCAGAAGGAATCTATTCTTCTGTTAAATATGGATCATTGTAATTTTCTGCTAAAACAATAAAAAGTAAGCCATTCAGTGTTGAAAACAAAAATACTAGCTCTGGAGACAGTATGACAGGGTTCAGATCCTGACTCAACACTTACTAGCGGTGTGAACTTGAGCAAGTTATTTAGCCTCTCTTGGCCCCTCTCCCTAGGAAGGGTAATAAGTGACACCATCATAAGATTAAATACACTGATTTGTATCTAGAACAGTGCTGGAACCCATATGTTCAACAATGTACTTAATATTTATTCGCTGTCATTACTGCTTCAGAACATTCAATTTTTTTCAAATAAAAATATTATTAAAGTCCTACTATGTATGCACTACTACACGATGTAAAGTATACACAAATTCCCAAGCCGTCATATCTGCATACAAATAGCTTTTAGTCTCTCATTAGACTTCATGATACAAATCAAAGCCTCTTTCACATGAATAAAAAATCTTTTAACCACGGAGGTAAAATATCTGTACTCTGAAAACTACATGACAGTGATAAAAGAAATTAAGCATGACACAGAAAAATGGAAAGATATACCATGCTCATGGATTGGAAAAACTAATATTGTTAAAATGATATTACCCAAAGTAGTCTACAGAGTGAATGCAATCCCTATCAAAATACCAAGAACATTTTTCACAGAACTAAAACAAATAATCCTTAAATGTATATGGAACCATAAAAGATCCTGAAGAGGCAAAACAATCTTGAGAAAGAAGAACAGACCTGGAGGTATCACAATCGCAAATTTTAAGCCATTCTACAAAGTTATATTAATCCAAACAGTAATGACACGGGCACAAAAATAGCCACATAGATCAACAGAACAGAACAGAGAGGCCAAAAATAAACCCACACTTATATGGTCAATTAATCCATGACAAAAGAGACAAGAATATACAATGGGGAAAAGAGAGTCTCTTCAACAAATGGTGTCGAGAAAACTAGACAGCTACATGCAAAAACAAAAAACAAAAAACAAAAAACAAAAAAAGCGAAACTGGACCTTTCTTACACTAACAACAAAAATAAACTCAAAATGGAGTGAAGACCTAAACATAAGATATGAAACCATATAACTCCTAAAAGAAAACCTAAGCAGTAAACTACTGGACATCAACCTTAGCAATCCTTTTTTTGGCGGTGGAGGGGGTATCTATCACCTCAGGCAAAGGCAAAAAGGCAACAAAAGCAAAGATAAATTATTGGGACTACATTAAACTAAAGCTTTTGTGTAGTAAAGGAAACAATGAACCTAAAGGGAAACCTACTGAATGACAGAAGATATTTACAAACGATAGGGGGTTAATATCAAAAATATATAAAGAGCTCATACAACCAATGCCAAACAAAACAAATGCTCCAAATCAGAGGACCTGAACAGATACTTTTCCAAAGAAGATGTACAGATGGCAAGCAGGCACATGAAAAGATCCTTGATATCACTCATCATCAGGGAAATGCAAATCAAAACCTCAATGAGATATCACTTCACAGTTGTCAGATTGGCTAGTATCAATAAGGCAAGAAATAACAAGTGTTGACGAGGATGTGGAAAAAAAAGGAAACTTTTGGGCCCAATTGGTGAGAATGTAAACTGGTGCAGCCACTACAGAAGACAGTGGGGAGGAATGGGGCACCTGGGTGGATCAGTTGGTTAAGTGTCCCCCTCTTGTCAGGCTTGGCACTGACAGTGGGGATCCTGCTTGTGATTCTCTCCTTCTTTCTCTGCCCTTCCGTCTGCTCTTTTTCTCAAAATAAATTAATAAATTAAAGAAAAAATAAAACAGTACAATGGTTCCTCAGAAAGTTAGAAATACCATACCACCCAGCAATTCCACTTCTGAATCTGAAGAAAACAAAAACTCTAATTTGAAAAGATATATGTACCCCTATGTTCATTGTAACATTATTCACAATAGCTAAGACATGGAAGCGTCCTGAGTCCCATCAAAAGATGATGAATAATGAAGATGTGGCATCCATGTATACAATGCAGTATTACTCAAACATAAAAAAGGAAGAAATCTTGCAATTTGCGACAACATGGATGGACCTGCAGGGTATTCTGCTAAGAGAAGTAAGTTAGACAAAGAAAGATAAATACCATATAAGTTCACTTACATGTGAATCCAAAAAAACAAAACAGAAACAGTCTCATAAATACAGAGAACAAATGGGTGGTTGCCAGAGGGATGGGAGGATGGGTGAAATAGAGGAAAGGGATTAAGAGGTACAAACTTCCAATTATAAACTAAGTAAGTCATGGGTATGTAAAGTACAGCATAGGAAATAGAGTCAATAATACTGCAATAACTTTGGTGACAGATGTTAACTAGACTTATTGTGGGGATCATTTCATAATGTATATACATGTTGAATCATTACATTGTATACCTGGAATTAATATATTATTGTATGTCAATGATATTTCAATAAAATTAAAATAAAATACATTATTTTTTATCTTTTTAGAAACCTGATGCAGCAAAGCAAAAATTAATATGATTGTGTTTGCATTCAGTAACAAGGTGAAGTGACTTCTAAAAGAAAGAATATAATTTTTGCAAAGTTGATGAAGGTATACGTTTCATAGAAAAATAGGCAAGAATTATATATTGATCGTTTATAACAAATAAAAATGTTTTAAGTAAGTTTGTTACTTGAGGTTGGCTGAAGCTGTGCTCAAACTTTTCTTTAACATTTCTTCAGATTTTATTTTTTTATTTAAAAAAAAATTTTAATATTTATTTTTGAGACAGAGAGAGACAGAGCATGAACGAGAGAGGGTCAGAGAGAGAGGGAGACACAGAATGCAGAGCAGTCTCCAGGCTCTGAGCTGTCAGCAAAGAGCCCGATGCGGGGCTCAAACTCACGGACTGTGAGATTATGACCTAAGCTGAAGTCAGATGCTCAACCGACTGAGCCACCCAGGTGCCCCAGATTTTATTTTTTAGTAATCTCTACACCCAACATAGGGTTTGAACTCACAACTCCAAGATCAAGAGTTGTATGCTCCACTGACTGAGCCAGCCAGGTTCCCTTTTCTTTAACATGTTTAAAAAAAGCTGAAATACAATGATATCTGAATGGAACCGTAGTCCACATTTTAAAGGTACACAAGTTTTTTAAAAAGTGTTTAGCTAGTCAAGAAATATAGCCACTCTTGACCTGGTATAAAACAAGAACAAAATTAAACAGTTGGTTGGCCTTTCTTCTACTCCAACTGTTTAGTTTGTTGGTTTGGTTGGCTGTTTTGAGGCCATTCATTATATCTTACGGAAACTGCCCCCGGGACAGTGTGGCCAGGGTTGTGCCAGGACGTTCTGTGTTGGCTTAGCAAATTCAAATTGCTTCATCCTTCTCCAGCCCATGTTTGAAAAACAGATTCAAAGCTGTCTAGCTCTGAAGAAAAGGTGAAGAAAACAGAACTAATGCCTGGAAAAGATTTTGTATATTTCCTAAGTCCAGTGGCTCAAAGTGGTTGGGTTAGCCCTGCCTTCCTTTTTTTCCCCCTGTGGCACAGACTGCAAAACCCACATAAAGTTGAGGAGCACATGATGTGGCCATCAAAGAATCACTTTGCAGAGAAGGGAAATGAAGTCCAAGGAGCTGAAATTATTTACAAAAGGTCATGCTTTTCTTTTTAAATGTTTATTTATTTTTGAGAGAGGGGGAGGGGCAGAGAGAGAGGGGGACAGAGGATCAAAGTGGGCCCTGTGCTGACAGCAGAGACCCCGAAGCAGGGCCTGAACTCAGGAACTGCGAGGTCATGACCTGAGCCAAAGTCAGATGCTCAACACACTGAGACGCCCAGGTGCCCCAAAAGGTCATATTTTTGTATTTATTTTTAAGGCTTCTGTGCACAATTGTACAGGTTCTCAAACTTTAGCATGTGAAAAAATCTCTGGATAAGTTGTTATAACTGCCAGGTTCAAGGCTACATTCCTAGAGAATCAGATGCAAAAGATCTGGGACAGGGTACAAGAATATGCATTTAAAAAAGCATCTTGGTGATTGTGATTTAGAGCTTCTGTAATTCTACTTTGAGAAACCTTGTCTTTTGTGTTCAGGATATTTGCATTATAGGTAAGTTTTCATTCTTTCATTCTATTTAGTCAGTCAACACTTTTTTCAGAAGGTTGCCATTGTCTCCATCTAGATACCACAGACACTTGGGAAGATTTGTGATTTTAAAGTACTTAATAGTAATCAATTCCACACACTGAAATTTCCAAAATAAGATTTGATCCCCATTTCATAGTGAAAAAGTACTGAAGAATTAAGAAAAATTACAGAATATAACAATGTTGAAGTCAGATTTTTCGCTCTGTTTTTGTCAATCCTGTCTCATTCACCTCAGAAAACTGCCATCATAACTGGCACTAATTGGCACCCTTGTTAGAAATCTCAGCAGAGGAGTCAAGAATAGAAAGATATGGACACCTCTTACCCAAGCACCTGGCTGTCTGCACAGGTGAGGCTGAGATCAAGGATGGGACAGATGACCTGGCTGCCGTCTGTGAGAAGGATAAGACCTACAACTGTTCCCTGACTATGTAGACAACTTGAATCTCCAGGGATGTTAATCAAGTATCTCTCATGTGTCTAAAGTCACTGAAAAACAAAAGATACCCACAGTGCTCTTACAAGTGATGTAGTTATTATATTTTAAGAGGGAATGAAGGCAGCAGTTAACAGACACTTCTGGCTTGAGATACTCCTACAGAATATTAGTGACGATTGTAATTTTTCATGTGACTTGTTTGCTTATTTTATTCAAGAAAATATTTTAAGCTCTTCTGAAAAAAATAGGGAGTTGGATTTCTCATGAACATCTGGAGGGCAGAAGACAAAAATTTAAGTATGTAATAATTACTGAATTGATAAAATGAACACACTGAATGTAATACGATTTTTCCTTTTCCGGAGTGTATTGAGGCTAAGCAGAAATCACTATGCAAACATAAGAATAACAGTCCCAGGTTTATGCTCTTCTTTTTTACTTTGTAGTTGAAAGAAAATGCAGATGTGTCTTGCTACCTTGAGTTAGGTGAGGTAATACAGGGTCAGAGTACGCCATGGGAAAAACAGCTTTCTCAATGAAGTGAGAATGTACAGAGCAGCGGTCCTGTATGCCAGCACAGGACATCACAGATTTACTGATCACATATTTTATGTCACCATAATGAGTTCTACTCTATTTTTTATCTTGGCTGCTGACTTCTTTTTAATCCTCAACCTCCCCTTCCCCTCTGGTCCAATATCTGGGCAGAAAGCTTGTGCACGCACCTCTCCTTTGCCACTGTAGGGAAACTTAAATCCCCACTCAAGGGATCTTTTCTCCAACTCACGTCCGAGGCCCTAGAAAGACCCAACCCGTTCCCTCCTGGACCTGCTGGTGTCCAATCAGCTCTCCCCAGGAGTCTCTTTCTTGTGTGAGGAAGAAAATTTCTCTCAAAGTTCTCTTGGTATTTGGAGTGTCATGAGCTTTGACATCTGAACCAAATTTTGGGTGGGGGTCCCTCTCACTTCTGTGGATACAAAGTCAAGTGGTAGCACCTAACCCAAATAATTTATAGTCAAATCAGGAAGACGAACTACTAGTGACTAGTAACATATTATATGCTATAAAAGATGGATGTGCGGGGTGCCATGGAAGCATAGAGGAAGGACAGAAAAGGATTTTAGCCCAGGTGATGATGAGTAGATGTTGATATACAAAATGGGTATGTGGTGGGTGGAGGTAGGGAGCTTTCAAGATCAAAGGAGCAGCCTATAGGAAGGCTTGCAGCTAAATGACCCCCTGCTGCATTCAGAGAAACAGAGACAGATGGTCTAGCAAGGCCAGAGAACAGACAGGGTGGCAGGCATGAGGACAAAAGGGAGAAGCAGAGGCCAGATCTTCAAGAGCATCACGTAAAGTGGCCTTCACGTGCCTCAAATTTCTCATCACTAAATGTGTACTTCATCTGCCTTTTCTCTTGGAGGATTCATTGAAGGGTTAAATACATAAAACATTTCGGAAGTATTTAGAATACTATAACTGTGATCCTGAAAGTAACTGACCAGTACATGTTGGCACAAGTGATTCTTTTAAAATCTTTACGGTGGCAAGAAATCACTTTTTGTTTCCAGGAATTTTCCTTCCTCCTCCTTCCAGTCAGCTGCTTTCCTAGGACCTTACATATGTCTTATTCCTTATTATTTTTTCCCAATTCCTTAAGTCTACTGGTAAATTCAAGTATATTTAAAGTCAGTTCAGTATCAAAATTTCATTTGGAAAACTGGGCTGCAAGACCAGAAGAGTACTAAAATGTAACGTGTCTGAATCGTGTCACAATAAAGGTACAGAACTAAATTAACTTTTGTATTACCAAGCAAAAGTTAAAAAAAATAACTTGATGTGACACACCAGGATATTTTTATCTCCCAGAAAGTTTTGTGATTAACTACACTGAAAACTTTGGAAAACATAAGATCTTAGTTCAATTTTATAAATGCAGCACTCAAGGAAATGAAATGAACTTTTTAAAATTTGGGGTTCAGAAAAAGAAAGGAATGCTTCGTACTAGATTTACTGGATATTGCCCCTTTCCTTGCTATTTGGGGCATTCAGAATATAATTTCACAGATGATATATTTTTCTTAATGTGATTTTCAGACTCCATCTAATGGAAAATGCCTGGTTAGGATTAAGAGACATAGTACAGATGTTAAGCTACATTTGCATGCAATTATTTCTAAAACAAATGCCAGGGTACAGAGTCTATTGAAATGGCTTTCAGGACGGCTGGCACAATGTATTAAACCAGCTTCCAATTTCTAAGTAAGTCAATATTCTGACTATTTCAAGTCAAGACACTGAGCACAAGCATAAACCTTAGATTTTTTTACCTTGACACATTGTCCAAGAATGTATGCACATAGGGTTAGAGCCCAAGGATTCAGGGTAGGGATTTAACATTTTTTAAAGAAAAAGCCTTTCTTGCTTAATTAAAAAAAAATGCATTTTATGTATTAATCTCCATATCTGAAAAAAATTAAAATTACTATGAAATAAGTTAAACTAATAATTTAATAGGTGAAATAAAACAGAGAGTAATGCATTAGAAGTGCTGTGTAGCTTTCAACTTGATTCAGGGTTGTTGTTTTTTTTTTTTTTCAAAAACAACAAAAACTATCCATAAAGTTATTAATTTTTTGTTAGTAGAAACCTTAGCTTAGCTGATGGTCTTGTAGTGATACACTTTTAAACATCATACTAGAAGTAAGACACTCTTGTTTAAAGTACTTCTGAAATGCATCTATCCTCAACTTTAACAGATACATCATAAGTAGTGAGTGGCAGGACCAAAAGGAGCCATTCACTGCCTTTTTGGAGGAGGCGCTAACCCTACATGTCCTTGGAGTCGATGGACTGGGCAAGACCTTTAATTACCCCTCAGGAATCTTTTCCATAGAAATGCATTTTTGGATTTGGACTTTACTCCATGAATGAAGTACACAGAGCAACTGCTGTATCTATTACGCATCACGACAAAACACTGAATCATACTTTCATTGGTCAAAATTCAGAAAGTATCAGCATCTCCTTTACCATGTGCTTTACTCCTCGTTGAGGAGCAATTGAAATCATGTCGCCCTAGGAATTTACGAGGGGACTAGAAGTTGTGACAGGTCCTTTTCTGATCCCTGCAGGGGAAGCAGCAGCAGCCCTTGGATCAGCTACTTTTTATCCGCTGTTGGTCTCAGTGGCAGCTCCTTTTCTTGCCAATAATGATAAATGATAGACTCTTTAATGAGGAATAGAGACTGCAAGCTGCACACACAGAAGCTTATCTTGTTGGCATCTCTGATTATAATTTGCTCCCTATCAACCTCTTCTCCCTCCTGACTGTGATGTGAGGTAGAGAGGAAACCTTAAGGAAGAGGATCAATTATTTAAAAATAGTACTCTTTCCAACAGAAACTCTTCCCATTAGGCATAGAAAACTCTTACGATGCCAAGAGAAACTCCCGCAGAGTCCCAGCTCTGCCCTGCACTTTTTTTTTTTTTCGTATCAAAAGATTATTCTACACATTGTTGGGTAAACATCTAACTGCATCATCAAGTCCCACTGCATTCTCAACAGTGCCTCCCAACAGGTGGAGATGATGAAGTACAGGACAGAAAGGAATATTGGAAGCCAGAATCACTCCAGTAGAATCTTTTAACCATAGTGGTGACAGAGACTCCTCCAGGGAGTTTCCACTCATTCCCCCATCTCTTCCCTTGCAAACCACAGCTTTATCGCAGTCACAAATGGATCTAGATCCTGGACAATGAAGACAATCAAGAAAAGGCAGGATTCCCGTTTCATACCTCATCATCCTTGTTATTTTAAACTTGTTTTCCAAAAATGAAAAATTTGAGAGACCTTTTGGACAGCAATTAAGAGGCATATGCTATCAGTGATTAATACCAGGATAAAAAGCACAGGAATTGGAATCAGACAGACTTGAATTCATGTAGCAGCTCAAACTACCAGCTATGTGACCTTAGATAGTGTAATTTAACCTTTCCAAGCCTGTTTCCTATTCTGAAATAAGACAGCATAAATAAACACATTATCGGGTACATCAAGCGAGCAATGAATATATATGGTAGCCAAGTGAAATAAAATCACAAATGCTTTAGAATCTCTCTTTTGTTAGAGAAAAAGAGGCATTAAAAAAGAATAGGAACATGAGAAATGTGACTTCTCTAACATCTCTGGTTGACGCCTCAGCTTTCCTTTTCATTGGCTTAGTCACCTATTTACTTATGATCACCCACAACACCTGTCACTAAAGGCCGGATGGGGACTAAGATAAAGCCCTTTATTGGGCAGGGGAGTCTGTATCACTACACTGAGCAAGTACAAAATCCTCACACAGATACATGAGTGAACTAGTAGTAAAAGGCTGCTCTGTATTCGCAAAACATGGTTTAAAATATCAAAATTAGTGTTTGACACTTAAAATACGAAAATACAATTGAAAGTAACTAGATTCCATTATTATTAAAATAAATATAATGTAACTTCTCCAAAGAATTTATTTTTGAGAGTTTAGGTCCACAAAGATGGACAGCTGAGATGTGTTCTGAATTAGAAAAGATGGAAGGAGAGCAAAAGCTACCAGAGTAATCACCATGCATAACAATAGAAAAAGAAAATAGTAGCCCAGAGCCAGGATCACAAACTTGCACAAAACCACCAGGGCTATATATGTACTAAAAATAGTATAGAGTCGCCATTTTTTAAATGTATTAAACAGTTTACCAGGAAAGAAAATGTCAAAATTTTAGAATTGTGTTACTATTAGAAAGTATTCATTTCTAAGCCAGGACCATGTTTCATTATCCAATAGCTGCTCTCAAGAATGAAGCTAATTTACATTTAAAATAGGAGTACAGTCTACTCTTTAAAAGCACAATGGTAAACACACCAATTTGACAATTACATTAATATGAGTATTTGCATAATCTGTCTTCCACACCTGTTCTTAATTTGAAGCAGCTGCAGGACAAATCACATCACACTAATCTCAATGGGTATGTGTGTGTTCCAAACAGTAATGCGCGCATCTTATTTTTCGAAGATCTTTTATTTTTTAAATGTTTCCTGACTTTTAAAATTTTGGTGAAAGTTTTATACAAGCCATAATATTTATTAGGTCAATATTAATTAGTGGAATAAGCATAAAATCAAATAATAACATTAATTAGAGGAATAAGTATAAAACCAAATTAGTGGAATAAGCATAAAACCCTTACATTATTGGCCTCCTCTGTTTCAACATGTGAGAATACTGATTTTTATTGCTGGAGGCTTTTTTTATTTTTTAAGTAACATGTAACATGTATTTTATATACAACAAAAAGGATTAAAAAGAATAATAAAAATATATCTAAAAAACTTCAGTAAGAAATATAACCAGAGAATCAACAAAAAATGCATTAATGGAGAATCAAGCAATAGCTACAAATGATCTGGAAATGTGTTTGCAACACGGATAATTGTGGCATCTTTTGGAACATCTTTTCTAAACTGGATTCCATTTATGTTTTAACAAAACTATATCATAATTTAATGAGCAGAGATTTACTTTCATCTTGTAAAGGATACACTTTGTTTACGTGTATTGAAATATATACTCAGTGCCATCAAAAAGGAAGTCCGATTATTATTGTTACATATTCTTCTACTTCATGTATTTAAATCATTCAGTTAAGATTCTAGCTGGTAGAATCTAAGAGACCCATGTAATCTGTCAACAAAACTGTCTCTCTTTAATCTTCTATTATGCATGGGAAATGAAATTAGAGCTTTCTAAAGATGTTATTTATTTCCTGAAAATTGAATGAGAGCATGAACAGTAATGAACTAGAGCAATAGAGACGATCTGTTTATTTACAGGCTGTTGACTTCCATAGAAGTAAACATTGAACGCCTCAATTCTTAGTTCAGTATTTCATTCAGAATCCCATTTTTACAAGTGCTTTCATTATAGTAGAAGATGAAAATACTTAAAACATTCATTGTAGCTTGCATTTCTATTACATTTTTTATGCTCATTATTTACCAATTCTCAGCATAAGAGAAACCGAGAGTCAAAAGAGTTAAGTGATTTGCTCAATTCTCAAAACCTGTACCAGCCTTATAGACCAGGCATTCTGACCCCAGAATATTCTTTCTTATCACTCAGAGCTGGTTTTCAATTGAATAATAGCCATTAGTATAAATAAACAGGAGAAAACATTTTTAATAACAAAATATTTTAAAGTTTCTTTTTTTTTTTTTTCACTTCACAGGATCTGAAATATTTCAACTCATGGCTTTAAATGTACTAGAAAACACTTTCTTTTTTAATTTTTATTAATGTTTATTTATTTTTGAGAGAGACAGAGACAGAGCATGAGCAGGGGAGGGGCAGAGAGAGAGGGAGACACAGAATCCAAAGCAGGCTCCAGGTTCTTAGCCATCAGCACAGAGCCTGACGCGGGGCTTGAACCCACGAGCTGTGAGATCATGACCTGAGCTAAAGTCGGATGCCCAACTGACTGAGCCACCCAAGCACCTCTAGAAAACACTGTTTCAAAAGTGACTATAATAAAAGAAAAGAACTATTTTCTATTTAGATAAATATAGTGCAAATTCTTACCGAGAACCAAGACTGGTTACTCTAGGAGCAGAAAAATAATTTTTATTACTATATAATTTCAGCAATAAAACCAAGTTATAGTGATTGTGAGAAAAGCAATTTTCACAGCTGTGACCTCTATATAATTATATTTCTAAATATTCCTTATTTTATTTTTCTTCATTAAAAAACTTACATATATAATTGAGCGCACAGAAAAGTACTCTAAACAGATAAGCTGGCATGTCATGGGGCATGTGGAACATAATGGAATGAAAACTATATTTGTATGTAATGAATACGCAATTGTATAATATTCTAACAACAAATTTCACTTTTTCTCTGAGTATCAGAATATTTTAACCTCAGTAAATGAGCTGTAAATTTCTAAATTTTAAAATAATCTTGTTTCTTTTTGTTTTTGCTATCGACAAAAACTAGCTTATCAAAGTTAAAAGCTTTTGACATGTAACCGTAAAGAAGGTTGATTTTTTGTAAATATAAGCTCCTGAAAAGGTCTATTCTTTTGCTAAAAATAAAGGATTAGGATAATAAACTTCTAGAGCTGCAGACAAAGTCAAATCTTCTCAGTTGACAGAAAAAAGAAAATGAGGTTACACAACTAAACTGCCTTCTCCAAGCTCACACAGTTAGTGAGTGATGGAGCCAATCCTTGGATCCAAAGCCTCTCCTGACACCACAGAATCTGACCTCTTCTCTTTATTACAAAACCTCAACTGAACACTGACAGGTCATTTACAACACGTTCATGCTTTTCTAGATCCGAAACTAAGCTATACTCCAATGGATGAATATACAAATAAATCTTACATGTAAGAGGTCTAAAAACTATAAAACTGCATTCATTTCTAGACTGGCAGAATGATACCACACGCACGGATGCACACAGAAATGCAGGTGATCGCATATATACACGTGTTAACACGATCACCGGGAGCTTGGAGTTCAGGTGAATTTCAATTGTTCATATTTTTCGGAACTGCCTGAATTATTTTTTTGTGAGCACACATTGCTTTAATAATCACTCAAAATTAGGCTACTTGCAGATTTTCAATAAAACATAGAACAGTAGTTATATTTTTCATACAACACGTTAGCTCCTAAAAACCTTTACAGACATGAAGATTCATCATATGAGTGCTCTGATTTTTCTTATTAAAACAGGGTTTATACTCTTGCCTTAGTCTCAGCAATGCAGAAATATAAATACATAACTACCTATGGCACGAGGGTTTCTTTTAAATGTGAAGAAATTATTAAAATACTTTTTTCTCCTTTTCTTCTGCTTTACAATCGGAGTAAAAGTAAACCCCCTTTGTGATTGGCTCTCCCATTTTCCTTTTAATCATCTCTATCCTATTACTTGTTATGCTTAGACTTGTTTCCATACTTCTCAGATTTTGGAACTCGGTCCTCAACAAATTTCAAGGAACCACAAACAATGCCTTAGGAGGGACAAAAATGAAGAAAACCTTATTCTGCTCAGTCTGTGAGTGATGGCTGATTCACTAAACACTTAAGAGAAAAGAAAAATCCAATTTATTCCATAGAATGCTCTGAAAAGCCATTAACTGTCAAGCAGGTTGTTTTTTTTTTTTTTTACCTTAAACCACTGAGTTTTGTTTAAAATGGCTTAGAAAAATGGTTATTATCCTGAATTTTTATCTAGCCAGATTGCCAACTCCCTTAGGGTAGGAACATTTTGAAACCCCTATGGTACCTGGTGCCTGCCTAGCAAAGTGTCTAACACACTGAGGGCATTCAGTCATGTTTCTTTGATGGATTGATTGACTGAGGATGTAAATTCTAATACATGGAAATACTGTAAACCACTTTTGAAATCTTACTGCTCTTTTGTTTTTTGCTTGTGGTTTTTCCATTGGAGCATGATAATCATTTGTTTCATATGAAATTATAGAGAGTAGGCTTTTCAATTTATATCTACATTACTCCTGAACTCTCTTCTTATTAACTAAGTATCTAGTTGAATAGAATAGGAAGCAAAAAGGTAGGGAGTGGGGAGAAAATATATTAGCCAACCTTTACTTTAGTTTAGCAGTGCTGGAAATTATTGAGTGGGAATGCCAAATAAAATAACTACATCAATTGCTTAAGTAATCATTTCTAATTTGGTTTAAGAAACATTTCTCACTATCAATTATGTCGAGAACAGATGTTTCCTTTAAAGCAATTTATATTGGTATGACATTGTGAATCAATGCTATTCTGACCCTTCAGTGATGGCAAGATACATCTTCACGTTGAGTAATTCATTTATCAGTGCTCCATCAGAAACTTGGGTTCTTACTGCACACTGCGTCAACAAGTTCATGTATTCTCAAAGACTCAGGAATCACTAATCAGAAACCACTTGAGTCTCTTTTTTTTTAATGCTTATTTTTGAGAGAGAGAGAGAGCGAGCGAGCGAGCTAGCAGGGGAGGGGCAGAGAGAGAAACAGAGAATCTCAAGCAGGTTCTGTACTGTCAGCACAGAGCCCATGTGGGGCTCAAACTCACAAACAATGAGGTCATGACCTGAGCAAAAATCAAGAGTCAGACACTTGGGGTGGCGCCTATGTGGCTCAGTCAGTTAAGCGTCCGACTTTGGTTCAGGTCATGATCTCACAGTTTGTGAGTTGGGCTCTCTAGTCAGGCTCTGCGCTGACAGCTCAGAGCCTGGAGCCTGCTTCAGATTCTGTGTCTCCCTCTCTCTCTGCCCCTCCCCCCGCTTGTGCTCTGTCTCTCTCAAAAATAAATAAAAACAAAAAAGAATTTAAAAAAGTCAGACACTTGATCAACTGAGCCACCCAGGAGAACCCCCCCCTTTTTTTTACTATATGTATATACATCTCTGTATTTCATAGATTGATTTCAATATTCTAGTATTTATTAAAGGGGTTGCAAAACGGGTCCTGCAGGTCAGAGTGGGGGAGAAAGGAAGGGAAAAAGGAAAAGGAAAAAATGTAATAAAGAAAGAGGGGAAAGAATGTAAAAAGGGAGAGAAAGAAATGTACATCTTCTTTAGAGGGAAATGAGCTCTCAAATATTATATCTTTCCAACTCTTCCCTATTTCTTTGCACCTAGTCTACATTTAGCTGCCTGCACTGGAAAGGTATCAGGGTTTGATCTTCTGGCCTAATGATATGCAAAATGACCACTGCAAGTAAGTATTAGAAATAAAATGAAAAGAAACCACATACAGGAAGAGCAAGATAAAAAACAGGTAAACAAATCCTTAAAAAGATCATAATTTTACTAGGGAATAAAAATAATATGGTCACTTGGCTTACTTTGCTTTCAAAATTTATGATGTATTTTGTTTTTAATTTTAACGTTTATTTATTTTTGAGAGACAGAGACAGTGTGTGAGTGGGGGAGGGGGAGGGGCAGAGAGAGGAAAAGACAGAATCCAAAGCAAGTTCCAGGCTCTGAGCTGTCAGCACAGACCTCCATGTGGGGCTCGAACCCATGAATTATGAGATCATGACCTGAGACGAAGTCGGACGTTTAACCAATCGAGCCACTCAGGTGCCCCTATGATGTGTTTCTCAAAGGAAAGTTCATTATACTATTTCCTTTGTTTGAAAGATAAAATCAAATTTCAGTAATTCCATAAACCATGTATTTTGAGAAGAAGATGGACTAAGTTCATTTTAATTTCATACTGGATAATTACTACAAAGCATGTAGGACCTATTAGAGAAGGTAAGATTATTAAAAATCATTACACACTTACAGCATCTCAGATCCAAGCCAGTGATTAAATCTTATTCTCAAGGTGCCCTGGATCAAGGGCTGACACACAGTCAGCAGAACAATCCCAGTTTGGTGGGGCATAGTCACATATAGCATAAGGACCTCCCATTCTTACTCCCCCAGAAAGGTCATCCTTCAACCAGACAGGCAGTCAAAGGCAGGAAGAGAAATTTCTGCCCTTCCTGTCTTCCTACCTGTCCCCAAACTGAGAATTCCTAAAGAAATTATTCATTCATGAAAAAGGTGACCTTGTAGTCAGACAGAACTTATATTCATCCCTGGATCCTTGAGAAAGTTACTGAACCTTTCTGGCCCTATAATTCCTCATAGGTAAAATAGGAACAGCACTAACCAATTCTGGGTTAGGTAGAAACACAATGACCAATCAGGGGTAAAGTACCTGAAACCCAGAACACAGCAGGAACTCATACATGTCAGTGGAGCTGGAGATGAGGGGAGAACAAGCCTTCTCCGAACTTCTACTTACCCCACAAAGTTCCTGTTTTCTTCTAGTGTGGTGGCTTATAACACAGATAATTGCAGAAAATATAGAAAAAGTGTGAAATACATCTTTTATCTTCACTATAGCTGGAAAGAAAGTCAGAACTTTCTTGAGCTTTCCAGCAATACCACAACCCAATACGTAATAGCCAAATGAAAATTTTTCTCCTGACCTTAACTTATTTAAATTTCGGCTTCTATGACTAATTTTTTAATCACCCTTCAAAAAAAAACACTGTTTCTCTACACGCAATATATGCATATGCTTTACTTATTTAAACTTCTCAGTATTTGTTTCACTGCCTATGCATGTTGCACCAGGGTGCATAACCAGCACTGTGGAGCATCAGCAGCAACTTCCGGGAGGAGAGGCATCACCTCTGCTTACTTGATCTAGCATTGTGCTTTACTCAGTACTGAATATATACTGGATCTGTAAGAACATTTTAGTTATAACTAAAAATATTAAAGCTTAGAATTAAGTCATATAACCCACTCATCTTTAGTCACTTTAATACATAGGTTTGTGTCTTTCTAAATTTTCCCAGAAGAAAAACAACAACAATAACAACAACAAAACTTGTCACTGAAGTATCTCAAGTCATAAAATCTCTTTTCACATATTCCTTGGGCCAAATGAGTTGGCACTAACATCTATTGTAAACTGTTAGTGGCAGACACCGTTAGGTGCCTGCTGCAAAATCTATCGTTCCTTTTTTCTCTATGAAAAGTTTGGGTTTAGCGTAACAAAGTACCTGGTCAAACGTAATCAATCAGCTTCCCAGATTCAGTTGAAGCAATGTGTTCATGTGATACTGTTCAGGCCAACGAGAAGGAAACAGAAGCTACTATGTAAGGCTTCTTGGAACACTTGTTATTAAAGGGGCTCTGATTCAGCTGGCACAAGCTTATTTGTATTTTGCCATCCCCTTCTTTCCGCCTGGAACATGCCTGGAAAAGGGGCAGCCATCTTGTGACCATGAAGACAAAGGCCACACAGGGGCAGAACAGGAGGCTAAAAGAAACGTTGGTCTTTCATGTTATCCTTGAGCAGTTGTACCAGCCAAATATAGACTGCATATCTAAGGAGTTCATGCTTTATGAGAAAAATAAATCTATATTCTTAAAAAGAGCAGCTGACAAATTCCATAGAAAATTAGGCAGTATTTCAGTGGAAATATTTGAAATTCACATGGCTAAATCAATAGATACGATCAACGCATAAAAGTTATATGCCAATAAATCATACAGAAAGTATAGTTCTTTGATGATATTTGAAAAATCCTCACATCTCATTTGTAATCTTGTACATTTCTGGTATAATTTTGCTAAGCACACTTTTTACTTCCAGTTCCTTAGGAAAAGTATCATTGATATTTAGCAGGGTTAGAACATTGCTAGTACAGAATAATCAAGCAGTATATCTTGTTCAAAAAAGAAAAACAGAATAAATAGGGGGAAAGAGCTTATTGTAAGCAAAATTTATGTATCTATAAAATTAATAAACCAGAAGATAAAATCAGGAAAGAAAATATTTAAGAAAAGATAAAAAGGAGAAAGAATTGTTATTGTTAAATAAGTATATTACATGCTATCTACACAGGAAAGGGAATCGGTTGAAGTATTAGTCATAAACAGACTGCCTAATAGAGCTAAGACAAGATAAATTAGCAATGTGAGAGGGGGGTGGGTAATGTGACCTGATTCATGCAACTAATCTAATCATGTAACTGAATCTTTATAAGTAACATATATGGGATGATAAAATAAAAATACGATATGGGTTCTCGAAATACACATGGATGAGGGATTATTTATCTCTGAAGAGTCAGAGAAGACTTGAGGGAATAGGGCCTTAAATTGTGTGTAGGAGTCTGGCAACTAAGGTAGCAGGCAGTGGGTAGGTAGGTGTGAACGACCTTCCAAACAGATGGGAGGAATAGAAACCAAGGCAAATAGGTATCAAAGTTCTTATGGTTCATGTCACCCCAGAAAGTGCCTGGTATATAAGAAACAACCTGTAAATATCTATGAATGACTGAATAAATAAATATACAGCATGTTCAGTGAGCAGTAAGGATTAGGTCATGGTTGTGATGTATCAGGTATATGATGATGTATAGCCTTTTGTGCCACGGTGAGAGGTTGAAGAAAAGGGAAATTTTCACATTAGAGCAGAGGAATATGACCCAATTAGATCAGAAGGGTTTGTAGAACACAAATCAGAAAAGTTGATGAAAGCATTGGATAAGGGTTGGGAGAGATAAATAATTTCAGTTTAAGACAGCTTTATCTAAGTTGGCATGCACCAGCGGGCAAGTGAAAAAAACAAATCTGGAACATGGCAGAAAGGAGAAACTCAATTATAAACTAGCCCTGATGAATGGACTCCACACATTTACCCAAAATGCACTATGTGCCAGACACTGGAAATGTGAAGATGAATAAGACAGAGTCCCAGCCTCCAAGTAATTCTGATTCAGTGTGATACCTATAAAAATAGAAGTAGGTATATGACATAGAAGTAATATATAGAAACGAATAATTAAATCTACATTGTGTGTGTGGCAGGAGAGAGTATCAAAAGAGACTTCAGAGTTGCTGACAACAAGAATGTAAAAGGTACCCAGAAGTTTTCTAGATGAAGGTGGAGAAATGCATATTGAGAAAAGAAGGGCAAGGTCAGCTTTGTGGAAACACGAAGCAATGTTAGAGAAACTGCCGCTCACATACCACGTAAAAAGTGTGTGGTGAACAATGAGATCAGCATGCAAGGGCCACTGTAGCAGACAGCTGTCTTTGAAGACAATGAGCCTTTTCCTTAAGGTTCTAACATTGAAAGGGAGGCCAACTGGACATAGTGCATATGTTGGAGGACTTTAGAAAACAAATTGTTTTGATCAAAGATATAAGAAGAGAATGAGTTCATTAGTGAAGATTTTACTCATTGAGAGTACTGATGAGAACTAATTGAAAGTAAAATTCTGACAATATTGTTGGAAATGATCCTGGATTATTTGGAAATTATCCATTATCCATGGATAAGTGGAGAGAGACCTCTCAAGACAGCTAGCCAGGGGCCTTTTGAATTAGCTCAGGTTTAAAGACATATATATATATATATATATATATATATATATATACACACACACACACACACACACACACACACACATAAAGGAAACAAAACAAAACACAGGACAGGATTCAAAGGCTGCTGAATCTGGTAGGAACATGAGGTGCCATTATTTCAGCATTTTTCATTGTGTAGGTTGAAGAACAGAGTTCCAGACATTAAAAGGACACAGTATTGTAATAAGAGAATTCGGAATCCGTACTTTTTTTTTAATTGTCAGAACACTTATTATTTTTTTAGCATTTATTCATTTGTAAGAGACAGAGAGAGACAGAGCATGAGCATGGGAGGGGCAGAGAGAGAGGGTGACACAGAATCTGAAGCAGGCTCCTGGCTCTGAGCTGTCAGCACAGATCCCAACGCAGGGCTCGAATGCACGAGCCGTGAGATCATGACCTGAGCTGAAGTCAGAAGTCTAACCGACTGAGCCACCCAGGCGCCCCCAGGTTCAGTACTTTTTATTACAGGGTCCCACTGTTTCAGAAAAGTAGTTTCGGATTTCTGCATATGACTCTGTGGACCAGCTGCATTAGAATCTTCTGGAGAGCCTAAAATACTTTGATTTTTCCAAAATCCAATCCCCTCAAATTTTTACTGAATGGTCTTGGGTGGATCCCCAATTCTCCATTTCTTAAATGTTTTGAAGTATTTCTTGGATTTGAGAAACACTGGCCTAAGCGAACTCTAAGACTGCACAGGAGACTGATGACAGTTATTGGAAATATATTCTTCTATAATAAAGAGAAAAGTATCAATGATGCCCCAGTTTTGGAGAAACTAAAACTTTAGTCATATTTCAATCACCAATTAGTATGTTTTAAATGTCTGTTACATGCTTGGTTCTATGGGAAGAAGGTGGAATATGAAGAGAATGATTTTATTGTTTGCGGGTTTTTGTTTTTGGTTTTTTTTGGTTTGTTTTTCCAAAGATATTCTATTGAAGAATTTACTACAGTTCTTCTGTAAGACAACAGATTTTCCTCATGTCAGCACATCAGTGCTCAGTATGTTCCTTGGTTTGTCACTTGAGGACTTGCAGTAGCACTAGCAGAAGATATCAAGGTGGCAGCTTTTACAGCAGCACAAGTGTCAGCATTAGAAGTGTAAGAATGTATACACTGTGCAAAGGAATTTTCTATTTTGTGTTATCAAAATGCTTTACTACTAGGTACTGCATGTTCTGTGTCTATATGGCAAAACTATAAAAATTGGCATGATCAAACAACAAAGCCTTAAAAAAAAAAATAACCACCAGGTAAGCTGGGTGTGATTCAGCTGTGAACTGAATGTAAGCAGAGACTCTCATGTCAGGGATAAAATATGAAGCTCAGAATGCTTAGGCCAGTTAACAACGCATGGCCATTAAAATAAAGCTTCTACTCATCTACTGAACCTCTAAGAGGTCTTTTCATTCCTAAGACACTGCCTTCTTACATGCCCCTAAAAAATATTCCAGGCAACTTCTACTCTGAAAGAGTACTCCAGGTAATTTATTAATGTCATTGAGATTTAAAATGAAGGAGGAGAAAACATTTATATTGAATGCCTTTCCCAATTCTTAAAATATCAGCAAGTAAGGTAGGGGGAACTTGTTTGTTCACTCTGGATTCTTCCTCATATATGCTAGAGTATAAGATCTAGCAGAATGGGCTCTTAAAATTCACAGACATTGAGGATTGGTCTGATAATTTTCAAACCACCAAGTTCCAAGGTTCCAGGCATTCCGCTTCTGTAATTTGTCAGGCCATGAAAATGAATCAAGCATGCTGGGGGGAGGCTGATCCATTCTTTACATGGCTGACTTCTCATATGCATAAACTAACTTCTCCACCCCCATGATTCTTCTATTATGAATGTATTTTGCTGTTCTCTACCTATTCTCACCGATGTAGGAAAACCTGTGATGTTAAAAAAAAAATTCTTTCTTCTTTAAAAAAAAAAAGATATTTTGAAGTCAAGAAAGAATTTTTATTGAAAGCTGGAAGCAATTCACTTATGTTTCAGTTTGCACATGACAATGGTAGCCTAATTCAGAATAAGGATAGTATTTGGAAAGAAGCCTGCATAGACCTCTCCATATTTTTGAACTGGGAATTTCTTGAATTTGAGGGTTCATGAAGATCTCAGGATGCATACCTTGTGAATGTCAAGGGTCTACTATAATTAGTTCTCATGAGTGGTTTCTTCCTCATCTAATCAGAGAACATAATTTTCATCTAAAAAAATCTACTACACTATAGCAATTTATTAATATTTATTAAGTGCCTTTGGGAAAAGTAACTTAGTGCCCAACCATAATTTAACTTAAAATCGTGTTAGATTCTTATAATGAGCTTATATGATTTTCATATTAAGGTAGGGTGGCTTAAATATTTTTGAAAGAACAATTCATTATACCTCTGTTTGATCATTTCAAATGCTGTGCTTCCAAACTCAGCATTATTTAATGAATTATAATCAGCACAACCTAAGATCTCCTTTAAAAACTGGCCATTTAATATAACTATCCCAAGCAATTCAAGTTTGAATATTCACCTCTCAATGAGTTTTCTGGAAAATCTAACAAAAGGCTTTAAGGAATGATGTCACCATTCTGACGGTGACTTTTAAAGAGCCACCTGTAAATGTCTGTCATCAGTAATGGGATTTCTAGCAGTAAATGAAAGGCTCCAGGGTTCCAGGTCCATCCAAGTGTCAAAGATCATCAAGAACTGAGTTGCTTGCATACTACAACTACAACTTAAAATTGCATAATGGAAACTTCTCTTGGGGCAAGATAAGAACTAAATAGTGGATACTGGACTGTAAAAAGGAGCACGGATTTTCTATTTTGTTTGTAAGATGATATGCTAGAATATCTTCTAGGTTCAAGATAGAATTGAGTAATTACAGGCATTTAAAGTTACTCTTTTCTCAATATGGGACTGAAGGGACAGAGATTAAGTGAAATGGACAAGACTACATGATGAGAGAAAAGAAGAGGACAATAAAGGAAGAAACAATATACTAGAAAAGATGAAGACAGTGGGGAAATTTTAAGAAAACCAAGTGGAATACAGAATGCAGGATGATCGAAATATATGAATAGAATCCACTGAGGAAACACAAGGAATCTTAAATGTAAGCGAATTTCAAAATAATTTCATTTTTTGTCTTTAATCATGTACTCACACTGTTCACTTTGTCATTCAATTTGGCTTGTATAACACCTCCAAACATCTTAAGATAAAATTCACAGCCTAAGTCTTAAATCCTATGGAGAGCTCCCTTAACAATATTAATGTTCTATTTCTTTCTTCCTCACTTTAGTTAAGATAGAGAAGGCAAGGGAATATGTTCTTTGAATCCTAATGGATTACACAATGGAACACGTGCTTTGGTTGGTAGGAAAAGAGAAAATTTAACCTCCTAGAAAGCAGTTTTCTTCCAGATTAATTTATGGGAACTCAGTATTAGATATGCAATATATATTTACTTCATTTACTTACACAATCAGAGACAGAGCAATTTGAGAAAACAGAAGTATATTTACTAACTCTCAATTTTCTATTTAACATTCTTGTAAAAGTAAGTTTTCTTTTTTCTGATTCATTATTTGATCACTTTAGTACTGCAGATTCTAAGAGTTACTGGTGAATGACAAAGAAACTAGGGGATCAACAATCACCAATGTTGCAATTCAAAATTGTATGTATGAAAATGTTCATCTTCATGGACATTGCTTGATATGGTTGACAAGAGCCACCTTTTAAAAGCTCTTCCTTTCCTTGACCTTCGTTGATAAATGCTAATTTGGTTCTTCTTTTCCTCTCTCTCCCTCTTTTTATCCTTGTGCTTCTTTTTCTTCTTGCCCTAAAAAATGTGGATGTTACTGAGCTCCTCTTGGTAAATCATCTTTGTCAGAAATCTCCACTTTCATGGATTCATCTATCATTTCTGGATTATTTCACAAATAGTTGTCTCTGGCTATAATCTCTCTATCAAGTTCTAATTTTCTAAAAGTTTGTTACTTTAACTTACTTTTCTTGCCATCAGCTCAAACTCCACACGCCTAAGGATCAATTCATCATATGCCTATTTAAATAATTTTTTAAAGTTTATCCTTATTCCAGACCTCTCGCAACTCCCCTCCCCCTAAACATCCTCCAAATGCTCCACTGTTGATGAGGTATTCACAAAGCACTGCTTTGATCATATCACCTGCTTATCAAGACTTTAAAGCCCCTCCTATCTAAACAATACAGTACAGACTCCTTATAGGCTCCATACCATCTATACAAGTATTTACTGAGCTTTATTATTCACCAGGCATTGTGAGGCACTGGAGATGAGCAGGAAATTCATGGTCCCTGCTGTTACAGAGCTCACAGCCTTGTAGGAAAGGCAAACGTTAAAAAGTAATTTTATGAGGGGCACGTGGGTGGCTGTGTGACGCCTGGGTGGCTCAGTAGGTTAAGCCTCTGACTTCAGCTCAGGTCATGATCTCGGTCCGTGAGTTTGATCCCCTCATCGGGCTCTGTGCTGACAGCTCAGAGCCTGGAGCCTGCCTTGGATTCTGTGTCTCCCTCTCTCTCTGCCCCTCCCCCACTCATGGTCCGTCTCTCTCTTGTCTCTCAAAAATAAATAAATGTTAAAAAAATTAAAAAGTAATTTTGTGTGTGGCAACTGTGAAATATGTATGTTGTGGGGGCATGTAGGAGGGGGAGATACTTTAGTAGTACCTAAAACACTCAGTGCTGCTTTCTTATAAATTAGGCATATGTAGTGAATAGTGAAAATTATGGACAATTGAAACCATATTATAGAATATTTATCATAACCTTGGATTAAATATAAAATTTCTGGAGCTGATCATAACAGTAATTATTTATTAACTCATTATAAGTGCAAGAATTTACGCTAGTTACTTAACACAGTATTCTTTGTAGTCTTCACAACAATCTTGCAAGATAGGTGTCCTTTGTCCCTTTTTTAGAGAGGAGGTAACAGCCTCCAAGACATGGACTCCAAGGACTCTACCTATGCAAAATCTTACTGATTAAGGACAAAGTAGGCTTCATACTCAAAACGTATGTTCTTTCTCCTACATGCTATGACTAGATGAGATACAAGTTTTCCATTGAAGCATACTTAACAATGATGGACTGGACATCCTAGACCCTCCTCCACAGGGTGTCAACCTTGAGCAGCTGGCCACGGGTGGCAACATCATCATATTTTAAGGTTGTATTCTATAACATTCTTGTAAAACTGCTTATTTCATGCTGGCTTTTAAGAAATGCTCTGTACTTTAATGGGAAAATGAGTACCACACAGGCATAGTCTGTCCTTGTGAATAGTTTTTAAGTTAAACTTTTTAAAATTTATGATTTATGAAATAAAAGCAATGTATTCGACTTACTGCCTATCTTTTTGATACATAGAAAAAATAGCAAAAAAACTTTAAAAATATCTTGTTTTCTACATCATAGTGCATTGCTCTACTCAAATCCATATTGCAAATTTTTTGATTTTGTTACTTTCAGTATTTGAAACAAGATGTTTTAGTTTCCTTCTAATTCTTCCATACTAGAAATCAGAAATTAGGTTGAAAAGAAAATATTCAACATTATTCTTTACCACTGCATGCACGAACATTTATAATTTCCTAAAACCTAAATTATTTATCACTGTCTAATTCCATATCCTACAGTTATTATTTTCTTCTAGAATATATATTTCATTATTTATATTTCATACTTTATTCTTGGTTTATTCCGAGAATATGAAATTTTACAAATGCTGAGTAGTTTACTGCAGAATTTCTTGTTTTGTCTGCTGATGTTAATTTTAACATTTCAAGTTGAAGAAGTAAAAAAGGTAGAAATTTGCTAAATTGTATTATATCACAACATATTTTACTGTAGATTATTAAATGAAATACATAGGTAAAATCATTCTTTGTGTAGCTTTTGTTTCTTCTAAAATCAATTTATAAAACTACTTCAAGGCATTAAAAAGAACAAAGTTTCTTCAGATATTGTACAAAATGATACTTGCACAATGGTTTCCACGCATACAGGATTTAGTACGTTGATTCCAAAACATTATTTTTGGCTATGGCATGTTAGTAAACAAGTGCTTTGTAACTGAAAACAAACAAACAAATAAAATCTTAACTCATAAACTAATACCCAACAAGATACAGCTATTCCTGAAAAATTAAGATGCCTATAACTTGATTAAAAAAATAAATCTTAAAGCACATATTGTAATATTTTGTCCATCAGTTAAGCCCAATGTCTCTACTTTAAAAAGATGAGTGGCTTCCTTAACTTATTTAACTGGTTTGTGGCAGAGTCACAATAAGACCCTTAAGTGTAATTCACTTCTGCTTTTTATTCTTCTGTTCTTGAACTATTTAATACAATTATTTAAAAAATATATATTTTAATTACCTATTGGAAAAGAGAACCTTATATTAGATATTAACCTACAATGAAGGAAGTGATTACAATACTATATACTAATATTCATCTAAGATAGCAAAGCAATGTCATTTACCTTAAATTTACGTCTCTGCTCTGCACAGCTGTTGAAGAACCACAAGTCTGTCTCATGGCTGTAAATGTAACAAGAACAATAATGCGACCAATTTTCATACCTAAACTAAATTAAGTAGATTTGTCATAGGCTAGAAAACTGATAATGTATTTTACAAAAAATTTAAAATTTACAGATTATGGAAGTGTGCATGTGTGCATACGCAAATGTGTGTGTGTGTGTGTGTGTGTGTGTGTGTGTGTGTGCGTGTGTTTAAAAACAGTAAAAGAAATTTACTCTTTTTAATCTGGAAATTAGTTTTATGAGATTGAAAGCATTACTTATTCTCTTTGGCTAACTTTTCTTTTTATGATCCACTATGGGTAAACCAAGCCTAGGAAGTTCTAGGAGTAGATATAAGTAAATATCAGAAATCAAGACAAGAGGCTGTCTTTAGCCATTATAGTGTGTTTTCTGGGGTATACAGTAAGCATGTAAAGAAGAAACATCTGGTAATGCCTAGGTTAATATGAGCTCCCATTTGCATCACAATCTTTATATATTATTCATCAATATGTCATTAATCAATGTACCTACTGACTGGACCTATTCAATTGGTGTTTTATGGAATGAATAGAAAATGTAAATATGTTTCAAATACATATATTCAGATATCTATACATGAAGAGTGAAATTATTACTACAATCGGTACTCGAGCTTGTCAGATGTGATTTTTTTCTTTCCATTTTGTATTAGATAGGCTAATATCTAAGTCATCTGTAGCACAAAACCCTGAAAAAAATGTAAATGAAAAGTAATAGCAGATAAATACTAGTCTGTTGGAAATAGACTCTCTACCATGTCACACTTCAAATCTGGCTACTACTTTTCAACATTTCAAAGAAATCAGTTGAGTATAACAAGACCTAATATTGTTCTTGTGACTTGAGCCATCAAAACAGATTTTTTTTATCTCTCTCTATTTTTTTTCAAACCTTATAAAATAGTTCTCCATCAAAACTATATTTGAAAATGAAAAACACGTCCTTTCTTTTGGTCCTCTAAAAATGTGTTATGTATGATAAAGCACAAACCACCATGATCTATTATCAGCACCAAATACCTAGCCTTTATAAGTGCAGGTTTTGAAACATGTTCAATTATCTTTATTCATTTTAAGAGATAATCTACACCAACTCTATTCTGAAAGATTGGTTAAACTCTTTAAGTAGAAAAAGAACTAGACTGAAAAAAAATCGTCAAAGTTTTAATTTCATATTTTATGGTTAAAATTTTTAACAAAAATATGCAACCCTTTCACATAAGTGGCTAATAATGCAACTCACATTAAAAAGCATTTGCAGATGCAAGGATAAGCATCACCTAATATCCTCATTTGACAACATATGCAAACTAGGAAGATGCTGCTAGGTTTGTAATACAATCCCAGTATGTTTACAGTTGCTAAACTTATCAAATTCTGTGAGATACTAAAACTTTAGGCTCACATTATATTAATCGCAGTGTATAATTTGGTGAACAGGTAAGTCTTCATTTACTACTTCTAAATTCTCATTCATAAAAACCAACTTTTCATTCCTATGACATTTTGGCATTAGACCTGATTAAAATACAAAATAATAATAAAATGTTATAGTTTTATAATTTATACAAAGGAGATATATTAATATGCATCATAAAACACTAAATATAAGTGACACAAGAAAAGTCTGTGGTAATGGTTAGCACTTGAAATTGTTAAAAGATATTTAAATTACTTTCAATCATCCTTTCGCAATAAAATAACAAAATTGAGGACTTCTGCCCGAAATTTTATTTATACAACATTTGGTACATGAGCAACAATTTCTTATTTTAGAGTCATTAATATTCCTACATTATATGTGTGTGCTTTCCAAGAAAAATTATGTATATTTTAGTTAAACAAAGTATCAAATCTTGCCTTCCAATACAACAAAAAAAGAAAGACAAACTAAAGCCCAACCATTCTTTCCAAAGATACCCTGGTAACCAGCAATAAAGAAGCTTCTACTGGACTTAGCTTTGGGGAGGAAGGAACAACTACTTAGTCTTTTTTTATCAAGGGGCATGTTAAAATAGAATTAGGACAATATGTAGTGCTTTTCCCAAAGTCGAAACAATAAACTCCTACCTTTGGCTTATGCTGCCAGCAACTAAACCTCCCTTGCTATGCCAACAACAGTGCAAAATTCCCATTCTGAAGCTACAGTGAGGAAAATATTTCATTTGCTATCTTATGTGACTTCTATGCAGATTTTTCTCTGTCATGTAAATGTATGGAGAGGCTCCCTTTGACTAACAGAATTTGATGGAAATACTCCAATCACTGTCATTTACTTGGGGAGAGATGATGGTGAGGAAAGTGTGTCACCATAAAATTACTGATTAGTTTAAACAAAAGAATGTGACATTTATTTTTTTAAAAAAAGTTAAAATGAATCTTAAACTCAGGCTGATTCACTACAACTTTTGCAATCATGGCAGACATTTGAACTTTACACGGTTGGAACACAACCCCTCTCCACAAGTCCTCCTTCTTCCCACCCACCTCCCACGAAAGGGCTGGTTCCCAACAACATATATTCTGATCTCAAATTTGTTTAGGGACCAAAAATTTAATCCAGTTTTTAGGGAATAAGTAGTTTCTGGATTGTGTAGATAAGTAGCCTGTAATTCTCTGTCATTCAGAAGGCCATCATGTAAGATTTAATTACTAGCATCTGGGAATACACCTGAAAATGAAAATAGACAGCTAGGCCATTAAAAAACAAAAACAAAAACAAAAAAAAAAAAACCAAGATTGTTTTGTTAAAATAAAGGAACAAGAAGGATGCTTACTTTTTTTTTTTTTTTTAAACTAAGCTTACCTTATTAGGCTTACATATAACACAGGATTCAGGAAAAAACATTGCTTATCTTTCAACAGAGCTGATAAACATTTTGAAAGATGTTTTATGTAACTCCAGATTCTACCTTCCAAACATGAAAAAAACCACCCTAAAAATGCTTCTTCTCCCCAAACAATGGCCTATATACCCTGGGTAAGACTATATGAAACAGTGGTTATATTACATAAGAAAAAGTTACTTTAAAGGACATACGTATACTATCAGTTGCACAGGACAAACATAGTGAATAAGGACAACAAACTCCAGAATGTGTTTTTATAACTGTAGCAACAGCAATAACTCCTTGGCAAACTCAAACAGTTTTTCTGGCAACCTTGGAGGTTTTCTGCATTTGTCACTTGGATACAACTGCGGAGGTTGTCTAAGACTGCTTTGTCTCTTTCCACACCATCTTACTATGGCTTTGCTTTTGGAGAAGAAATTTCACATTTTATTTTAACTTGTGAATAAAATTCTGTTAAAATCCCACAAGGGAGTTTTATACAAAACTTCTTATGCCTACGTATACCAAATGTGGTTTCTATACAATTTTCACAATAAGTGGCCTCGTACACTTTTGAAATCTATGGAAATAGAAAATATTTTTCTCTTTCCAAAAAGTAAAATGGGCTCTCTTTTTGAATTAAAATTATCGACACATGCAAATGTAATAATTTTCTGAATGTATACAACTGGGTCTGCACATTTGTTATCATTATGAACATCTTTTAAAATAAGATCTCAAGGACAAGAATGCTTTACTAACCTGCAGTGGTCTCTGTTTGTCACTGCTCTTAGGAGATTTCAATCCACTTGTTTGCTGCTGTAAGAGAAGTTGTCTAGCTGCTTGGAGAGCCTAAAAGTAAAAAAGGGAGCAATATCTAAATACTTTGTTGAATGGTAAATTGATTATCAATAATTGGCTATTCCTTGGTTAATAGTAAAAGGCTTCAATGTGTGACAGCTCCTTTCCCATCCTCCCTTCTAGAGAGAATTATTAAATATCTTCTAATGTGAAACAAAAATTCCACATATAACACATACACAACTTCACTTAAAGTCATGGAGATACATGGAATCCTGCAGGAAATAAAGTTAATTTGTTTAAAGTGCTTAACGAGGAAAAAATCATAAACTGCATCAATAACCTCATTTCCACAAGGAACTTGTCTTTGAGTGTTCAACTAAAATGCCCACTCCCTTTTAAATTATCATTCAATTTGCATTTTCATATTACAATTTTGAAGCAAAAGCAGTAGACTTCAAGTGTTACCGGAAGCTGTAATTAAATTTGACAAATCAACATCAGATTATCTTGAAAGTGAATTAATAAGGATTTTCACCAAAGATTAAAAACACTTTTTTTTGTACTTACAATTCAAGGGGAAACCTCTCCTTTGACAAAATAAAGTGCAGTTTTAATGCCAAATAAAATTGAGTGGTTTTCATTTGCATTCTTAGCAAAATCAGAGAACAAAGAAATTACCACTCAACCAATCAGGTTTGTTTCTATGTGTGACAGAATACCAATCAAAATAGAAGATGTTTTCATTTATTTTTATGTTTTTTTTTCCCATTCAGGAAAACAAAACTTAACATAAGAAATTAAGCATTTCATTTACAGGAGGAGGGGCAGTTTGGTGAGTACACTATATAAACTTATATAAAAACGAATGTCATGAAAAAATACATATTGAGATGCTTTTAGGGTAGCAGTATAAATTAAGGGGAAAAAAAACTTTTTAAGAGCCTCTACTTTGCAAACTCATTTTTTCTCTCAATAACTGAGTTTAATGAACACTAATGATGAAATTTCTCAACACATAAAACTAAAATAAATCATTGCCCTACTCTGTTCTTCATTGTTTTAGAATACAAGGTAAATTTTTCATGATGGGAGAATATCTTAGATCAATATTCTACTACCATAATTGAGATTCTAAGCTGATAAAAAGTACAATTTTGATTGGAATCAATGATCTGGTTTTTAAGAGAGTTTCTAGTATCCATGACAACAGTTGCTTTGACAAGATGTGCATATGGCATTACACTGCCAGCTGGTGTGAACAATGTTTGAACTACTGCATTGAGATGCTGAGCAAACAGAAAAAGTTGCCACGTCTTAACCCTCGGGGAAGGCAGTCATCCCCTGATCAATTATGAAAAGACAGAGAGAGGGCTGCTACAGTCTGGCTCCAAGCAAGTTTTCTGAGAAGGCAGGCAGACATAGAAACCAAAGTAAACAAACTGAAGGCACTATAGCACCCTCCCCTAACAACGCTGATTTGTCTTCCCGGAGCAGGATCTGGCATAGTTTGTAAAGCACACTTTTTACATTTGGAGACACACTCACTCAGAGCAGCAATCTTTTGTTTTTTCAATTTTTCAAGTAATTACTACCTCGATGTTTCTAAGGATGGCACATTCCAGTGAACTCAGGCAATTTCATGTGAAGTGCAGTTTGACAAATAAAAGACCAAGTAAAAAAGTCCCCAAATACTTTATCACAAAACTTAGTTTAAAAGATTTCATTTAACATTCTAAATGATACAGCTTCACTTTTTAAATCACAATTTATAAAATAACTCCAAATGATATTGTGCAAGTGGAAATTACCATAGTGTGACTTAGGCTGTGTCTATGTGAAACTCTCAAGAAAAGAAAAAAAAAAATCCATCAACTATTTTTGCCTTTGTTGCCACAGTCCACACAAATTTTGCCTCATCTTTTTCATATAACTGTTTTTTCCCCTTTTGTGTACACACAGACTTATTGAGTTTATATTTAATTCTGTAGCCATTTATTATTCTTTTTTTTTTTTTTTAATTTTTTTTTCCAACATTTATTTATTTTTGGGACAGAGAGAGACACAGCATGAACGGGGGAGGGGCAGAGAGAGAGGGAGACACAGAATCGGAAACAGGCTCCAGGCTCCGAGCCATCAGCCCAGAGCCTGACGCGGGGCTCGAACTCACGGACCGCGAGATCGTGACCTGGCTGAAGTCGGACGCTCAACCGACTGCGCCACCCAGGCGCCCCAGTAGCCATTTATTATTCTTAAAGGATTCTGCTGAACATAGTTGTGAATCTTGGAATCATGGACAGCTGGGACTAAAAGCAATCATAGAAATCATGTACGCTGATGCCCTCAGTTTAACAAATGAGAAAATGAGGCCTAGAGTAATCAAGTGTTTTGTTCAAGGTTTCCCGCTTCCAGGCCAGAGTGCATTCCAGTGTGCCATGTTGTCTCTCTCTGTTCCATCAAAGAAACCATTAGATGGCAATGGGTAAAGCTGGAGTAAAGGAGCACATATGGCGCCATAATGAGTGATTTTTACCTATAAAGAGAGCATATTCATTTATCCAAACCTAAAACAAAAACTACAATATAATCTTTTTACATTTGAATTTGTAAATGTTTGAATGGAACAACTACCACGGAACACAGATTGTTTTTATCGCTGAGTGTTCCTGCCATCCTTGACTTGGATATCCTCGACCAATACCTGATGGAACTCTAAACTCTTGGAACCCTCTGATCATTTGACCAGTTATTACAAATAAACTGAACAAACTGAACAATTCTAGAGCTGGACATAAGTCTTACACATTGTTTAGCTTAGCTTTCACAATTTCCAGACAAGTGACTGAAGCACCAACATGACAATAACTTGATTAAAGTCACAAAGCAGTAGCATCGTTTGGTTAAAAGTTCAGGCGTGAACTTCTAAGCTGTCTTCCAAGCTTAGGGCCTTATTCATGTCACCATCCTGCATGATACTCATTCAGCTCAACCCACACAAGAAACCCAATGGAATATGCAACACCCAGTGGCTATAGAAAGACACTAGAAAATTAGATTTATTGAAATTGCAGCACATGAAAATTCCCTGGACAAAAGCATACGTGTACATGTGCATGTTTTTACAGGAGTAATAGTAATAGTAGAATACCACAGACAGCTGGCTAAACTCTTAAAGTACCTTGGTTTCCATGCACATTGAGAGTTATCTTTAAAATAGTCCAGGATCGGGGGTGCCTGGGTGGCTGAGTTGGTTAAGCGTCTGACTTTGCCTTAGGTCATGATCTCATGGCTCATGCGTTCAAGCCCCACATCAGCTCTGCGCTGACAGAGCCTGCCTGGAGTCTGCTTCCAATTCTGTGTCTCCCTCTCTCTGCCCCTTCCCTACTTGTGCTCTGTCTCTCTCTCTCTCTCTCAAAAATAAAATGTTAAAAAAAGTTTTCTTTTTAATAGTCCAGGATCATCTTTCAGTACAAATTCTTATGAAAAAGAGCCCCTCTCCCCTCCTCTCTAAAATAAAAAAAATAAATTAATTAAAAAAAAAAAACATTTGCCTATTCCAACATTCTTTTAGTAGCAGTAGAGACTGCCGTAGCAAACATAAAAGTCAGGAGAACAAAAAATAACTCTAAGATATCAGGAATGATTTAAAACTTATCCTAAGCAGGCATCTCTGGCAGTTTGCATTCTAACTGCAGGCATCACATGACATTTTTATTCCCAGCATTCTGGATATCATTTTAGGACTGAATTTTAATAAACAATTGCTCACAGATATTTAGTTCATCTTAGTAATTTATTTTGTAGCTACCCAAAAGATGAAAGATTATGAGATAAAATACTTTCATCAATATAAGGTGTTAGGTGTCAAATTACATAAAATATTAATTTGAAAATCACTTGTCCACTTCAATTGGTAAATAGAAAAGATAAATTCCAGGGCCATTCATTAAGTTCTATGAGCTATTTAGGATTTATATGATCACCCTCTGCTCTGCAAAAAAAAAAAAAAAATTAGAGCAAAGACAAGAGATGTTTACAGAATCTCCTTTAATAATGACTGAGTGTGATTCTAGTGAACAATAAGAAAGAGGTTTCTAAGTCAGCCAAACCATATCTAGTTTCCAAAAACACATTTGTTTTGAATTAATAGTGCACTTTACTTAATGAAGTTATCTAATTTTAGTAAAGTGAAAGAAAATTAAGATAGGACATTTTAAAAATTGCAATCAGATTAAATTAAAATATTTTGAAAAATGAATAAAAATTTTTACAACAGATTAAAGATGTATTTTTGTTAGGCTGCAGAGGTGTGGGAATGCACAAGTTTTTCAGAATTCAGTGCATCTGACTCCACAACACGTATTACATTGTATGTTAACTAAATGGAATTTAAATAAAAACTTTAAAAAAATACTTACTGAAAACAGCATTCCTAATAGTTACTGTTTAATTTCAAATAAACTAAAATTCTGTAAGAAAAACAGAAGTTCAAGTTATCACCCCTCCACAACAGTAGTAATTTTATGCTACCTATGAATCTCATATATGGACAGTGACTTTAATGAGTAGGTCGTTATGAGAATTAAGAGTAAAAAAGCTTTATAACCTGTCAGATCAATATCTTGAAAAACCCTGAAAACGTTCACGAGGAGTAAAATTGTTTGAGAATAGCTCAGAAACACCCAGTGAAACCAAAAATGTTGAGCATTCTAAGGTTAATAAATAACTTCTTTTTTTCAAAGTAAATATATGTATATTTTGGGAGAAAACAGACATCACTCATATCTCTCCCTATAAAAATAGGAATGCTTAACCTATCAGCCTGTTGCATTTGAGACATTAAAATGAAAAATGGCATCTACACCCATTAATATCTTCAATGTATAAACAGCACAGCATGACACATTCTTGAGAGCTGAAGGCTACAAAATCTCTCTGAAACATAAATAACAAAGCACTCAGAAGCATATTTGATGTTGATATTCATCTCTGAGAAAAACACTGCTGCCTAGGCTTCTTATGAAAATAGATGCAGCCCAAATGGATCTCCTGTAATTGGTTTCAGATAGCGAGGTCAGAAGAAATATGATACAAGAAACGATTATGTGGAACAGGCAAAACAAGAATGTTTACACAGGCACTCCCTAGTTATACTGACAAGGGGTGTATACTTTGCAGATAACCAGAACCAAAAAAAAAAAAAAAAAAAAAAAAAAAATGCCAGCAGGACATTCAAAATTTTGCTCCTCATACTCACATGCTTTAACCTTTAACATATGACGTCTTTAACATGTTACTTTGAAAACTGAACGTGAAATAAGTTTTCAAACAGAATTTCATTGTCTAATTATTTTCACAAGTGTGGTTGATAAAAAGCATATTCGGAGCTTCCACAAAGGATGTGAATTCCTATTCTGTTTGGCCTTTCCTCACATTATGTTCTCACTAAAGGGAATATACTGATAAATGTAATCTGAAGTCTTGTAATGCTATTTAATAGAAGAAAATTAATCATCTAATTGTCACATCCTATTTTCAAACAGCAATCTATCAGAGTGAAATTATGCATCTGTAGCTATTGACCTCTCGTTTTATCATGGATGATACATAATTAGACTAAGTTTGTTGGGAAAAAAGAGCTAATTACCAAAAAATATTTTAAAAATAATTGTTATTTTTATTTTACAGTATACTTCACATAAAGTTAAAAAAATAAATGTGTAGGTATATGGTGTTCATAGTGTGGACTACTATGGAAGTTAAAGTGAGAAGCTAAGATCATTTATTTCATGGTAGTATAATAAGAGTGAATTATTAATAATAAAGCATCCTGTTTACTAACCTAATGTCAGGCTGTCTGGGCTCGGTATTCATGAGGTAGATCCAAAGGAAAGAAAATTGAGGCACGGGATGTGTGATGGCCTAGATTCTCAAGTCACCCTCACATGACTTCTAAGGAAGTCTTCAAGGTTCAGATCCAAACCCAATATTCAGTATCTTCCAATATGGCTCCAAATCCCAGATAAGCTCAGAAACCTTTCCATAAAATAAGCCAGTGAATTCATGGCAAGTTATGGCTAAGACAGGCTTTTGTTGTTGTTGCTGTTTTGTCAGGCCTAGCATCATATACTCAGTACAATGGGATGAACAGGTTCTCTTCTTTAGAGCTGGCATTCCAGAGGCTACAGTAAATGATACTAAGTATCCTGTTATTCAGATTTCTATTTTATTTATTATTTAGTTGCTAATGATAATGAATTGCTAATGGAACACATAAAGAACATTAATATAATCTACAGTAATGTTAAATAAAATTCCTGTTCACATATTAAGGAATTCCATCCAACTGCAAAACTCCCAAGTATGAAAGGTAAAGATGAATTGGAACTAATTTTATTAAAATTGTTAAAATTAATATTTTTACAGAATCTCTTTATTATGGTACATGTTCCAGGAACTGCAATGGTTTATGCACATTCAGTTATTTCTCTTCTACTATGAAATATTTTATTATTTTTTCAAACATTCTTCGGATTTACTTTTTATTTCTCACATACTTACAACACTTTGGTTGCTTTAATTTTTTTTTAATGTTTATTTATTTTTGAGAGAGACACAGCGCAAGTGGGGGAGGGGCAGAGAGAGGGGGAGACACAGAGTCCAAAGCAGGCTCTAGGCTCTGAGCTGTCAGCACAGAGCCTGACACGGGGTTAGAACTTGTGAATCGCAAGATCATGACCTGAGCTGAAATGAAGTCGGATGCTTAACTAACTGAGCCACCCAGGTGCCCCTGTTTTGTTTTGTTTTTTCTCAATATGAGGCCCATACCATCTTTAGTTTGGACATGGACTCAAGACTTATTACTGCCACATTTTTATAATTTCAACTTGCATACTAGATATTAACTGAAAATACACGCTACTAAATTATAGTATATCTGAAAATAAACTATTATTTGAATCCTGTATTCTAGACTTCCTCTGTAATTTCATAATAAAACTACAAAAGAGGTAGAATTTGGGAAAATATTTTTAAGAATAAAATCCATCAAAAATTACTTGTCATTATAAATTTTTTTTGCAAGTATGCTCCATGTATCAAGCAAAGCACTAAGCACTGCACACTTCTGGAGGTGAGGGGTGGGTGATATGACATTGTTTTTACTTTCAAAGAGCTTCGTGTCTAACAAGAAGCATTTGGTTTCAAGTCAAAAGGTCATCAAAAATGTTTTTAAAACAATGCAGGGGTTCATATGTTGAAGAGATCATCTTCAGTTGGGGAGCTCAGATACCTTTTTATGGGGATACAAAATTGGGGTGAACTTATGTGAAAAATAGTTCACCTTGCAAGGATGACAGAACATGGCCACACCAAGTAGAGGCAAAGAATATGTGGGATCACACACAGTGAAAAGAAGATAAGTAATCTTGGATAAAGTACATTCTTAGTTTAGCAACTAGTTCAACATCATGGGAAGGTTGGTTGGAGCTAATTAATGAATGTAACTAAACAATCAGTGGCTAAAATAATCTTGATATTATTTAGCAGGTAATGGCAAATGTTGCTGAATTGCAAATGATGAGCTAAGCCTGGCCCAGAACAATATTGAGGTCATGTTGCAAAGGGCAGATGAGAAGTGAGGGGATGAGAAGTGGAGGCAAGATAAAGATATGAGGGAGAAAGACCAGTTAAAGAGGTATGTGTGACTTTCCAAATACAAGATAATAAGAACTAATTTAATTAAACATGAGAATCACAAGAAGTACTGTCAAAGTAAAATTGCAGGACTTAGTAACTGGGCATGGAGTAAAGGCTTCTGGGAAGGAGTAAACAATGACTTCAAAATTTTAAGTCCAGGGTAACTGGGAGAATAGCTATTCCACTCTTGGAAAGGGGGAAATCAGATAACAAAACACAGGCTTTGGAGAGATTATGCTGTTTACCTGATGGCAGAATAATCAGATTTTAGGATATATCAATACAGAGCTCTAGGTTCAGAGTGACCAGGCTGAAAACAGATTCCCCAAAGCAAGAGATTAGATAGCATTTAGAATAAAGGGAGAAAATTAGATTGCTAGTAAACAGTAAAGGGGGGGGAAGACCCAATCTTAAGGAATATTTGCATTTTGTTTATAGATGAGATAGTGAAAAAGAAAGACAATGAGTGTTGAGGAGTGCACAGTAGAAGTCAAAAAGACTTCTGGAAAATGCTGAACATAGAATAACCATATGACTCACTAATTCCACTGCTATATATATTCCCAAGAAAAATGAAGACGTATGTCCACACAAATAGTTGAACATGGATTTTCACAGCAGTGTTACTGCTAATAACCAAAAGGTAGAAACAACCCAAATGTCCATCAACTGATGAATGGATAAACAAAATGTGGTCTATCCATATAGTGGAATATTCTATATTGATACATTCCATAATGTGGGTGAACCCTGAAAATAGGCTAAGTGAAAGAACATAGCCACAAAGACCACATCTTATATGATTCATTTATATGAAATGTTCAGAATAGGCAAAACTGTAGAGACAATGTTGATTTGTGGTTGCCAGGGGCTGGAAGGAGGGGATAATACACAGTGACTGCTAATGAGTATGGGGTTTCTTTTTAGGAGCAGGGAGAAAATATTCTGGAATTAGACAGTGGTGATGGTTGCACAAACTTGTGAATATACTAATATCTACTGAAATGTATCATTAAAAAGGATAAATTTTATGGTATGTAAATTACATCCCATTAAAAATGTTATATAGTTAAATAAAAGATTTGTGATGTTAATTATATCGCAGCAAAGCTGGGAAAAATAGAGAATAGGGGGAAAAAAGGAATTGTAGAGGGAGAAGATGAATGGGTTCTCATATACCAAAAACTCAAAGAGGCTAAGGATTAATGAAAGTTCTTGTTGATTTGATAATTTGCATGGGACCTATCAGAGAGCAGTTCCCATTGAGCATTGAAGTAGAAATTAGACTGCAGAGAATTATAGGGGAAAACCATGGCTACAAGTGCAAACAATTCTTTTGATAGTTCTGCAAGGACCAAAATAAAAAAGAACTATAGTTTGAGAGGTTGTGTGTGTTTGTTGTTTGTCTTAAAGACAGTTTGCTAATAAGCTAACGGGAAGAAACAGACGCTGTAGTAAGGAGAAAGGAGGAAGTCACTGGAGGGGATGTGAAGAGGCCTAAATCAAAGAGCGGGAGCAGGTGACAGCCTCGTGGGGAGAAGAAATACATCATCCTCAGAGACAATCTGAAGACAAGGGAGGACAGGTGACTTTGCCAGGCAGAGGTAGGAAGAGGAAAGAGTTCACACTGAATAGTCTCAATTAATTCAGACAATAAGGAATTGACTGAGAATGAGAGAAAGATTGGAACTGCTGAGGAAACAAAACTGAGAAAGCTTTACTCTCATTGTTCTGAGAAATACAGCTAGTAGAGTAAAAACTGGCATTTAAAATGTTAGAGTATGAAATGTACTTCCACAGACACTGATGACATACAGATATACGGAGGTCTTCTGAAATGTTGCCTCCATAACTAAATAAAGAACTACTTACTTTCCCACTGCTCTAATTTGGGATCATCACTACTCAGAGTCTTTTTATACTTTTAACCTGGCCAAGGGGCCTGGCATCTCCAATTATATCAGGTATAAGTGAAAGAGTCATTTACAATATATGCTATGTTATTGTGCATTCTGAGGACTGGTTGTCTTTAGTTTTGAAAAGACAGCAAAATAAAATATGTCTGTGACACTGCTACTATTGGCATAGCTGACTTTTCAAAAGCTCCTCTTTGTAACTAGAAGAGAAAATATGATGTAATGGTATCGACTAGATTTCAGAAGACATTCTTTCGCCTTTTATTAGTTGATGAACTTGGACTACTTGATCACAGCGAGCATTAATTTTCTTGTCTATTAAGTGCTATTAATATTTACCTGATTTGTGAAATCAGAGAAGAAAATGTATTTGGAAGTATTTTAAAAGCTAAAGTATAAAGTAATATTATTTCAAGTGAAACTTTTGAACTTATATAATTCCTACAGTGGATATCAGTTCTTCTATGTGTAAGCACGTAGGTTAGGTTCCATGCAGTGGAGACTGACGACTGATTTTTAGCTTTATAAAGACTGCTAAACAGGTATGTGCATTTAAACTATCCAGGCCTGGCATATGGTAATTCCTGAAAATTTACCTCAATATTTATTGACTTCTCTGCAATCTACTCAGTAGAAAAATGTCCCATCGGGTAGGAAAAATATCTGAACAGCTTCGTGTCCTATCATATTTTGCAAAGTTGTATTTTAATCTCTGCTGAGTCTGAAATGGTTTATAACTTTACAAATATACTGGTGAGCTACACCCCTGTCTTCTCGCAGACCCACATCACCACCGCTATGGGATCACCTGCCCTCAGGGATCTTTTAATATGGTAGAGGAAAGATGAAAAATATATTCAATATAACCACCCCGCAATGCACAAATGTGCTGCATGCCATTAAGAGGTACAGAAAGTGGCTGTGGGGATTCAGCAAAGACAAAAAGGAAGAAAAAAAGGAGAATTAATGCTCGGTAAGTGCTCATTATATGCCAGCTATCATTCTAAATCCTCGCACATGCTATCTCATTTCATCCTGGAGACACCCTCCTTTATTATAGAAGTGTAAACTGAAGCTCAGAGTAGGTAGGTTATATGTTCAAGCTGTTTCACATATCCTTGAAGTGGCGTAAGAGATCTGAACAACTATCTGGCTGACTTTGAAGCTAATGCCCTTTCCACAAGGAGTGGTAAGGAAGAGTAGATCATTAAAGAGACTTTTATTTGATAAAAAAAAAAAAAGGCAAAAACTGGGCATAAAGAGAACAAAATACATTCTGAGTCATTAACAACGTCGCTAGCTGTGTCAACTAGAACCAGCGTAAAGAATTCTAAGATCCTATTCATGTTTTCTTTTTCCTTACTTATCATGAGAACTAGACAAACAAGCTTATATACTAAAGGCAATCCACTGTCCTAAAAAGACAGCGTCTTTGAAGTTATTAGACACTTATTTTATGATGGTCGTTACAAACAAAAACCCAATATTAAAGATGAAAATATTTTGATATTCATCTTTTGTCACAACCAGGCACAAAACAATAGCATCTGCTAATAGGCATTAAATAATATGTACCACGTTCTGATAGATTTAGAAGTAGGGTTGTCAGATAAAATAGAGGGTGCCCAGTTTAATTTGAAACTATTTGTATTCTTACTTGCTATATTTGGCAATCTCAGTCACAAAAGTATTTCAGAATATGTTGCCAAGATACAGGGATTTATTTATATTGAGTTTTTCATTTAAAGGTGAATTCTATTTATTTCATCAGTGGAAATCTTTCTTTAGTCTTAATGAATAACGACGTCATCTATAGCCATATTCTACAGGTGAGTCAGGGGAGTGACTTGGGGGCTTGGGCTGCTTTCCTGTGGGAAGAAAGCTTATGTGGCTACAAAGGCATAGCATAAGGGTGGGGTGGACCACTCCAAAGGAAAAGTAAGTGCACTAGTTTTTGGAAAAGCCAGACCAAAAAAAGCAGAGGTAAAGTTTGTTAGAGTTCATATTCTAGCTTCCTGCAATTGACACAGAGATGAGAAAAATGCAAAACTCTTGGCTCTCTATTCACCCTCCCCTCAGCAAGGATGAGGATTGGTAGCCAGGAACCCTGAGGCAAAGATTATGACCCTGCGTGGCACCAAGGGGAGGCAATGCTACAGGAGATCTAAAGGAAAGAGCCTTGAGGCGGAGAGCCTCTGCCTACTTAACCCAGAAGCTAACTAAGGCAGTCCCAGAGGAGGAAGAGATAGTGAGCACAAAACCATTTAGGAAGGGAGAGGCCTTGATTAGTTCAAGTGCAGGCACTGGGTTGAGAACCTCTAAAGGAAAGCCCTTCAAGCTAAAATCAGAGTGTTCTTAGAAACAAAATGACAGAGTTGCGAAAGAGGTCTCAGAAATTCCAAGTTCTAATCCCAGTAACATTCCAAGTTTCCCTCCAGTGATGAAACCTGAATAAATTCCTTCTCCCCAAGCACTTTACAATTTACCAGTCCTATAGGGCAATCTAAAGAGCAAGACCTAAAATTCCGAAGAGAAGAAATGCCAGTCATCGACAACTAATTGGTGATTAAGCACTGCAAGCATTAAAAAAATAGTGACTGAATGAATGAAAGTAGGAATACATTTCTACTAAGTCACAGTGAGAATTTTGTGTTTTTAGGCTATGTTGTTTCACAGTGTAAATTATGAAGCACATATATGCCTGTGTAATTCAGTTTGAAACAAATTCCCTAAGATTAGATTTTAGAGATCTTGGACAAACTCCCCTAAAAGAAGAACACAGGGTATTTCCATTTTGTGTTCCAGCAATCACAGAGTTTAGGTTACATTATCTTTAGCATATACAGTGGCAAATTGTAGTAGTTAACCATATAAGGTCCATACAGGTATTCTTTTGAATACAGTGCAAACTGTTGGTGGTAAGAAGCATCACCTTAGTATATCAATAAGGACGTTTTTATTTAATTTTTATGGAGTCTTCTGTGCTTTTGCCCTAAAAATCTTTTTTTAAGTGCTGAGTTTTTAAAATTTAATTCTATCAAGAATGTTAAAATATTTTTCTGATTTAAAAATCATTTCTGGGGTGCCTGCGTGGCTCAGTTGGTTAAGCATCCGAGTGCGGCTCAGGTTCAGCTCACAGTTTGTGGGTTCGAGCCCTGCATCAGGCTCTGTGCTGACAGCTCAAAGCCTGGAGCCTGCTTCCAATTCTGTGACTCCCCCTCTCTCTGCCCCTCCCCTGCTCATGCTCTGTCTCTCTCTTTCAAAAATAAATAAACATAAAAAAAAATTTATGACCCTGCGTGGCACCAAGGGGAGGCAAAAAAAATTTGGTGGCTCCTGGGTGGCTCAGTCAGTTAAGCATCCGACTTTGGTTCAGGTCATGATCTCATGGTTTGTGAGGTCAAGCCCCCCTTGAGGCTCTCTGCTGTCAGCACAGAGCCTGCTTGGGATCCTGATGCCCTCTTCTCTCTGCCCCTCACACACTCGTGTGCTTGCTTGTTCTCTCTCTCTCTCAAAAATAAAAAACATTAAAAAATTTAATCATTTCTTATATTGAGTTATCTGTAATAGGGTTCTTAGAAAATAAATATGTAAATAAAAAATTATAATATCCACTTAGAAAATAGTGCCCCTTGGTAGAAACCAAGAGATGAAGAGGCAGAAAACAGGAGGGCCCAGAAAGGTTCTTTGTTTATAGGAAATATCTTGATAAGAAATATATTTCCTAAAGGTGATTATTCCTCTCCTATTTTGTTTTCACTCTCCAGCTTATCTCCATTACCACAATGAGACTGAAGACTAGGAAGGTTGGGAGAGAACAACTGTGTCCCTTTGTCACCAGTTTTTCTAGCAAACTTTGGTTGGTAGCCCACTTTATTTATATTTTTATTTTATTTTATGTTTTTTATTTATATCATTTCATTTCATTTCACTTCACTTCACTTCATTATTTTTTTGATGCAAAATGCTTTATTGTTTCCATTTGGTCCATGGCTTGGGGAGAGGGCTCCAGGGTGGTTTGCTGCCTAGTGGCTGCAGGGGGAGAGGCTCAGCCACAAGCTCCGGCAGAATGCCCCCCCCCCCCCCGCAAAGCCTGTGGGTCTCCAGAGGCTCCTAGTCATGCTTGAAGAGATACTTTGGAAGAGATACTTTCCCAGCCCAGCCTGGGGTGGCCCACTTTTTGAAGATACATAACATCCAAACCCAGGGAACAAGTCTGGGCATCCTACATTAGCACAAATTATATTTCTGTTAAAAAAAACCCCAAGCTCCGCTTGTTCTCTCTCTTACTCTCTCAAAATAAATAAACAGACATTAAAAAACAAAACAACAACAACAAAAACACCAAAACTCAAGTCATCCTGACACTCCTAGTTGGTAGGTGAATACATTCACTTACACTTAGGGTCTAGTACTGAAAGCTCCCTAAGGGCTAGAAGTGTTTCTATAGAATCATGTCCCCAAGAATGTGCAGCACAGGAGCTTGCACCTAGTGACTCAAAAGATACTTAACTGAAAAATATGTTTCTTTAGACATTTCTAAACTTGTAAAACACAAGTTTAGCTGGTTCCAGATAGCTGACATGCAACTCGTACACTAAAGGAAGAAACTAGGGTGCCTGGGTGGCTCCAGCTGTAAAGGGTCAGACTCGATTTTGGCTCAGGTCATGATCTCATGGGTTACGGATTCGAGCCCCAAGTCCTCGCACTGTTAGTGCAGAGCCTGCTTGGGACTCTCTCTCTCTCCCCTGCTGCCCCTCACCCACTCTCATGCCCACTCCCCCTCTCACTCAAGATAAGTAAACTTTAAAAATAAATAAAGGAAGAAACTGAGCATTCCCTCTAGGAATAGTCATCATGCCTGGTACTTGGTAGATGCTCCTCAGACCTGCACGTTGATGACTCTGGAGGATACACTAGTGATCTACCATGACACTGAATTTTTTTTTTTTTTTGAAACAATGTAATTGAATGTGGCTGGGCTTATTTTCTTTCATTTATTTATTTATTTATTTATTTATTTATTTATTTATTTATTTATTTATTTTTGAAATGCAACACCATTACATTATTCATTATGTATGATAAATATAATTATGTACTATTTCTTTTGCCTCATTTTTAGAAAATATCTCTCCTTCTTAACATCCAGTGATTCTATATAGTATGTTAACTCAAAAATATTGATTGGTTATCTCTTTTTAACATACATAAGACTTCTTTCCCTTTATTGAGTTACATTAAAATTTTTTAGCCATGACTTTTTCACGATGTATTAACTCCATTATTTTTTTAAAGTCATAATCCAAAACTTACTACTGATTGTCAGAAAAGCTTTACTTCATTTTCTTCAATTAGAGTCTTTCAGTGATTTTAGACATGGGTCTAGAAAAATAACTGAGTATTGTTGTTATTCAGTTTAAGAATTTGCTCGCATAAAAATGCAAGTATTTTTCACACTTCTCCAGATTCACCTGTGAACAAAATTTACAATTTTATTAAAACTTTTTAATATTTATTTATATCCAAGTATGCCTAAAGAAGTACTCTATGCGAAAGAATAGCTTATTTAGGCATAGACAGTACAGTTACTTTGAATTAAAAATGAAAAAAATTCAAATTCACCAAAGCATACATTAGTTTCAATTCTTAGAAAACTCTTCTATATTTAACATAATTCTCTTCCAATAGATATTTACCAAGTTTTGCAATTTTAAGTAACATTGCAATGAATTTCCTCATAATTCAGCCTTGCAATTATCTTTCAAAAGTTTAATTTTGGGGCCAAGTCATATTCAGATATTGCATTTTGGCACACGTTCCCATAATGCTTCCCCAGAATGACTGCATCCATTTGTAATCCCACCAGTGTATGAGATTGCCTATTCCACACTACTCAAAAATACTGGGTGTTATCACTCCTTTTGAGTCTTTTTTACAAACAAGCAAAAATATTTCATTTCAACTTGCTTTCCTTCCCAATTAAGAACTGATTTTTTTTTAAAATACATCTGTATAAATGTAGGTATTTTTCTATTCTCACTTAAAATTAGTGAACTGGTTAAGCCATTGCAGTAGATACATCACTCATTCACCTAATATTTTCCCCCAGTTTTTTGAGCTATAATTGACATACAGCACTGTGCAAGTTTAAGCTATACAGCATAATGACTTGAGTTGCATATATTGGAAAACGATTATCACAGTAAGTTCAGATAACATCACCTCATATAGATCGATGGATCGGTCGATAGGAAGGAAGGAAGGAAGGAAGGAAGGAAGGAAGGAAGGAAGGAAGGAAGGAAGGAAAGAAGAAGGAAGGAAAGAAGGAAAAAAGGAAGGAAATAAGGAAAGAAAAAAGGAAGGAAAGAAAGAAACAGTTTTTCTCCTCGGGATGACAGCCCTTAGGATTTACTCTCTTTACAACTTTCCAACAAAATTTGAACTTTTTGGTCACCTTCATCCAATTCTCCCACTCCCCCGGCCTTTAGTAATCAGATCTCTTTTCCTACGAGTTTGGCTGTTTTTATTTTCCTTAGGTTCCACATATAAGTGAAGTCATGCAATATTTGTCTGTCTCTGTCTGACTTACTCCACTTAGCATAATCTCCTCAAGGTCCATCCCTGTTGTTGCAAAGGGCAGGATCTTTCTTTCTTTCTTTCTTTCTTTCTTTCTTTCTTTCTTTCTTTCTTTCCTTTCTTTTTTAAAGGCTGAACCATGTTTCATTTCAACTAACATTTTTTAAAGCCCTTACTCTTTGTTAGATCCTAGAGATGAAAATGTGGACAAGACAGGCAATGTTCCTGCCCTCCCAGAGTGTGCAATTTAATCACCAAAAAGGAAACAATTACTTGATGGTGCTGCTTTTAGTCTTTTAAGAAAATTTATTATTATTGTGTTGCATTATGACAGAGGTCACTAAACTTCATTGGTCGTGTTCTGCCTTTAAAACTAATTATCCACACTATGGCACTTGAAAATAGTGTGAGGAAGAACTCTTCATTAAAAAAATATAAAAATTCTACATAGGATGAACTCCATGTGGCTGGTAATTCAGAAGGAGGATTCTATTTTGGATTATAAAAAGTAATGTCATTGTATTCCAGAAGCAGTTTTTTTGGAAGGTAAGAGACAAAACTTTTAAAAAGCAAATGACCAACAGGATTGATAAGCACCTAGTTACTTTATCCTGTGACAGAAAGTGTGCTAAAGTTCCTTTCAAAAGTGGTTTCCGTTTTTTAACATATGAGGCTTCTGCCCAAAGGAATACGCTGTTTAACCATACATTTTTAAGAAAAATGCTTTCCAGTTTAATGTTTCTCCTCTTTAAATTAATCATTTGGGCTTGTAATCAGAAAGGAAGCATATGAAAGGATGCTTATTGAAAGATGGATAGTTAAACTGGAAATTAAAACTTTATTTCTGAGGGTCACACTGGGAAGATGCTTTGCAATCTTAGAGAAATCCCAATCGGCCTCTGCTCAAAATGGCACTCTTCTCCCAATGTCTCAAAAGATATTAAGCCTCTCATAGAAGGGGGATTTTGTTGCCCCCCGCAAAGGCTTCTTATGATTGCAGAATGATCTATTTAAGAACTGCACACTTTCTCATGGAGGACACATTTTGGCACTCTCTTGTAATTATCTTCATTTACATAACTGGCACCTAACAGACCACTCACCAGAGAGGAACAATAAGCTGTGCTTGCTCTGATCATCTTTATGTTGAAGTTAAGCCATTACACTGAATCCTGAGACATGCTATTGTGAAGTCCCCTGGCATTTCCACTGCTATCATCCGTCTGTTGTTATAGGAGAATGTTCACTGCCAGAATCCTCTGGCAGAAACTCAATTTCTGAGTCCAATACTAATTCATTACAAAGTCTGCAACAGCTGGGACACTGGTATACACAAATGAGGCATTCTGAAATTTGAGGACAAATCCAAAATACACACTCAGGACCTTCCTTGTGATTCCACAGCCATGGAAATAGCTGTGAAAAAAAAAAAAAAAGAAAAAAAAAAAGAGGATCCTGTCAACATCTCACCCTGCCAACACCAAATTAGACCCTTGCGATTTGAGCCTCTATGGTGGTGCCAACTCCCTGCTCTTCTTTTATTAAGAACTGTTTTAAAGGTCTCAGCTTTGTCATGTTTAATGTGCCTTGGAAACATGGGGATGAGACATGTAATGTAGAGGATACTGTAAAGGACACCTTGAACACACCTATCCAAAGGACAGTCACCCTTCTGTGAAATAAAAAGGTGCCCCAAAGGTGATTTAGATAATAGGCACCAGGGAGGAACCGTGGGTAGAACAGAAGCATAGAACAAAGTAGGAAGAGTGACAGTGACTGGAAACAGTGACAAAGAGCAGTATACATTTTTTAAGTTTCTTTTGTTTTTAATGGCTATTTAAGAATGGTATCAAGAAACTAATGAAGTGATAAATTCTAAAAATTCTCAGTCCCTCACAATTTCATACGAACTCTTTGGGTTAAAATGACGCTGCTGTCATAAGCAACCCTTGGAAAACTACCTTTATTACATTGTGGTATCTGTGTAATATTTCACTGCCATGCATCATTTCTGCTAAGTTAGTCAATCGATTACTATTTGAGAAAAATATATAAAAGATAATTCATATACAAAGAAAATAAAAACATTTAAATTTCACAAATCTTACAGAATATTATCCAATGCACAGTTAATTTATAAATGTTACATAAAACATTAATCCTTTATATAAAAATTGAAATGATTATGCTTCAAAATACATATTTAAATTTATTTTGTAGTTCTAGATACACTATTATGAAAAAGAAAAAAAACAGTACATATAAACATACAAAACAATAGAGGTTCTTTCCATGGTTTGCCTGGAAGTGCTTTTTTTTTTTTTTTTTTTTTAATATTTTGATAGAGCACAAGCACGTGAGGGGTAGAGAAAAGGAGAGATAGAATTCCATGCAGGTTCCACACCATCGGCATAGAGACCAATGTGGGACTCGAACTTCCATACCACGAGATCATGATCTGAGCCGACATCAAGACTGGGTCATTTAACTGAGCCACCCAGGTGCCTCCCTGGAAGTGTTTTTAAAGTCCAGTTAATATGATAAAATTTATACTCAGGTGTGACCACAATGTCACAAGTATTTTCACCTATTAAAATAAATCTTAGCAATTTGAGCCTTATTTTACTTTAAAATAGGAAATAGTTTGTCATTTGCTATATGCCCTTTGTTGGCAATCTACAAGAAAAGGTAATTTAACACTGAATATTTCCAATGAACATTTAAACAAGGAAACTCTGGGGCGCCAGGGAGGCTCAGTAGGTTGAGCGTTTGACTCTTGGTTTCGGCCCAGGTCATGATCTCACAGTTCATGGGGTCCACCCCAGTGATGCACTCTGTGCTGACAGCAGGGGGTCCACTTGGGATTCTCTCTCCCTCTCTTTTTGCCTCTCCCTGGCTTGTTCTTCCTCTCTCTCTCTTTCTCTCTCTCTGTCTCCAAAAATAAATAAATAAGCTTTAAAAAAGTAAAAGAACAACAACAAAACTCTATTATATCAGATTCTAAGATTTAGGACTTTTAGCTGAAATTTACCTTTAAGAAGAAATGGCTTGCTCTGCAGATTTATATTTAAATTGGACTTCAGAAAGATTAAGAAAAATACTGAGAAACAAACACTTTATACAAAAATTTTGTTATGAAAACTGCAAATCATGCTAAATTTTTATTTTAATTCACTAAGGACATCTATAATGGTTCTCTACCCATTCATTCATCAGAATCACACAGGAAGCTATTTTACAAAAAGAAACTCTTGGGCTCCAGTCTTGAAGATTCTCATTTGATTAAGTTTGAGGGGGGATCTGAGAATGTCAGTTTTTTGAAAGCTCCCTCAGTGACTCTGATGATTAGCCAAGTCTCAGGACTACTGTTCTACTAGGTAGAATGTTGATAACCTTAGTAACTGTGTCATGTTTATTACTATTACTACCATTATTATTCATTATAATGATATAATGCATTACACAGTGTATGGGAAATGAGAAGATATCCCCCAACCATTCATTGGTTCCATTTCCACTATATTTACTCATTACTGACACTGCTATGACAGAATCAAACAATTTATAGCTAAAAATAAAAAAAAAAAAAAAGACTTTGAAAATGTTTCATTAAACCCCTTCATGTCGTAGTATGGAAGTAGACCTAGAGAAGTTAAGTAATCTACCAAGGTCACCAAGTTTTTAAATAATATTAATTTGACTCTAAGCATTCCAATTTCTCTTCTGTTTTTCTTACTATATCACCAATTTTGAAGGTGTACAATAAAAATAAAATTAAGATTTGTAAATAATTCAGATTACTTTATTCTCCATTTAGTTCCCAGCAGATAACATCCTTACTTCAAAACCCTATTCCTTATCCACTCCAGCTCCCTGGAGAACCCTATTAGTGGGTAGAGCAAGCCTTTGGCCTGCTCTCCTCATTCATGCTTTGAGAAACTTCTCCCTGTGCTTCCACGGGAATTGTTGTATGGAGCCACTTCTATCTGACTCTTCTATTGTCGGGTCCAGAGGGCATCAGAGATCTGGACTCAGGCGATTGGATTCAGACTCTATTAGTATTATTTTAGTTACATTATGGTGAAAAAAGCTTTTGAGAGTTGGCATGGGATCATATACAACACTGTTTCTATGGGAACAGGAATTCCTGTCTCTAAACAACGGGCTCAGAGCTGGTTGTGTGCAACAAAACCTATTAGTAAGTTGGGGACAGCCTGTTAGTACATCTTAGTTAATGAAAGCATTCATAAACACACTTCTCTTACATGAAGGCCTGTGCCTTTCTGTTCACTTGAAAAGGTCTTGCAATAATGTAAATTGGAAAAGCCCATAAACAGGCACCAGAACATGGTGTGAAGCCAGTGACAACTTATACTGAAAAAGAAAAGAACACTCAGATTATACTCAAACAAAATCAGACTCTTAAGTTATAACAATTTCTAGCTGATAAATTAATAAAAATATACAATACAATGAGCATTTAACTGTAATTTATTATACTACTTTTCCATTTACACCTTGTTGTTTGGAAAGGTTTTCTTTTTTTTTTTTTTTTTGGTGGGGAGAAAAAGTAGTATTTTATGCTATATTCCTGAAAACTTATAGGAATAATGATAAAAAAATATAACAAATACAAAGTAAATGATTATGCATCATAAAATTTTAGTAATTAAACATAACCTCACATATTTAGAAAAGGATAGTTGGCTTTCATGAGAAAATAATGTAAGCAAAAGTTAGTTAGAAACACCACAGTGGAATATTCTTCTTTAAAGTTACTAATGAATTATGAATTTAATGTACCATTAGTAAGAACAAATTTTTATTTCGTAGCGTAACTGTCTAGCCATCAACCCCTGAAGTTTAACTTCTCCTCTACTGCATTCCAGTACATGTCCTAAGGCAAGTTGTCTGATAAATTCTCCTCTAAAGATCTGGCTGGTCTTTGGTTCTCCACTGAATTTATTCCTTCTCCCCCCTCCCCACATACTCATTGATGCAAAAGCTTTCTGTTGCAGGATTCCTTCTTTGATTCATATCTTTTTTCACTGCACGGCACACAACCAGTTTGTATCAAGAGACATAGAGACATGTCAGTATGTATTTTTTAAAGTGCTCTTTATTCTATCTTTATATCCATTTGGCTCAAAAGATTATACATTTGTCTATGGAAAGTCTTAACTTGAGGAAAAGTTTGAAATTATAAAATAAACCTTGTAAGTCATGAATATGAAGAATGAGCCCTTTCACAGAAGCAAAAATGAGGTCTGAACTAATTTTTGTTCCTATCTTCTTCTTATCATGCTATTTTCACTTGCCATCCACCTCTAGCCCATTTCTTTGGCTTTTCTTTGCCGAGCTTCAAATACTGAATAATCGGCACAGCCATAGAGAGATTAACTGGATGGAAAAGACACTGGCCTTTATGAATTTAGCCATAAAAGCAGAATAACAAATCAGTGATAAAAAATGAAAACCCAATGTCTTCACCAATCACCAGAACAGTTGAATCGCATCGAGCTGAAATTTTTGGTCCTCTCATTCAGCAGGTCTCATCAGAATACTCTAAATGTGAAAGTTAAAGTAGGACATGGCAATGTGAATCTCACTTCTTACAAGCCATGAAAGGTGATGTGGACAAAAATGAATGTGAGCTTCTCTTTTTCTGCTCATCTTTCAAATGTCAATCTTTCCCAGTTCTCATCCATCTTCCCTTTTCCTTGTCACTCTATACATTGGCTGCTACTTCTCAGCCTTCTCTGCACGTCTTCTACCTCCTCCAAATCTTAGTGGTTAAGTCTATGGCTGTCTTCTCTTCCCTTCCTTCTGATTCTCATCTTTCTCTTCTCTCATTCATCAGGTGCCCTTACTCAGATTCATGACCCTAAATACCATCTGTATGCTGACAACTCATAGATTTATAGCTCCAGTCCCTATGCCTTCCATGAACTCGATGTGTATTTCTATATTTGCCTTGATCATAACATTAGCCTCTGAAATAAGTATATGAAATTTAACAATTCATCAACTGAACTTCTTATTAACAAGCACCCCCCCAAAGAAAACACTCCCAAACAAACAAATAAACAAAACAAATCAAAGCCAAATAAACCAAACCAACCAACCGAACAAGGGAACAAACAAACAAACAAACAAAAAAACTGTTGCTCTTTCTCAAGTCACCAATTTGGACAAATCCTTAATGGTCCAATCGTCCTTGATTCCTCTTTATCAACCCCCACATCAACCCATCAGCAAAATCTTTGGAATGCTTCCAGACTTTGCTACCAGCCTAGCACAACCTCCATCATTTTTTTTTTTTCTTTCCTGCTCTATCTGGTTTCTGTTTTCTCCTTTTTACCCCCTTCCATATACTGTGCACACAGAAGCCAAAATACCTTTTAAATCTTATCATGTTAATTTTTCTTTTAAAGATCTCCAAGGATTTCTATCTTACTTAAAATAAAATTTATATATAAACTGGCCAGTTGCTATCCCTCAGATTGAATTTCATTGCACTGTCCCCTTTGCTCATTCTACTACTTGTTAAACCTTAAACAGAGAGAGCACATTCCCAACTCAAAGTCATTGTACACATTGTCCCCACTGCTTAGAATCCCTCATACATACAAGGCTTCATCTTTTACTTCCTTAATATCTCTGCTATAGTGTTTCTCATCAGAGAGGTCTTTTCGACTGACCTATCTAAACGAGGTGTGATTCTATCCTATTAACTTTCAACTTCCTTTGTCATTATAGTATTTATCTGTACATGATAATATATATTTGCTTCCTGGCTATTTCCTTCCCTAGAATGTAAATTCCAGAAAGGCAGAGACTTCAGTGTGTGTGTGTGTGAGCCTGTGTGTATGTGTGTGCCCGAACGTGTGGATGAACATCTCCAGCTAAGAATAGTATGTACCTTGTATATAGTAGTTGCTTAACAAAGATTGGTTCAAAAGAATGAGTATGGCTCAAAATAGCAAGGCTTTGGCTGTCATATAATACTAAAGTCACCCAATTCTCTACCTTTAGTATAAAACTGGCTAATATTTATAGATTCAGAGCTGTATTTCTAACTATTGAGACAAAAATGTTTCCACCGAGATGTCCCACAGGCATCACAAAGTCAAACAGATACAAAAGTGAACTCCTTCCTATTCTCAAATCTTAGTCACACAATTTTGAGGAAGACAAATGGCAGTCCCCCAACCTATACTACACACACACACACACACACACACACACAGAGTTTTAAAGATATGGTTTATCCCTTTATACTCAGCTTCAATCCATTCCCACACCTTGTCAATGCTGCTTTCTAAGTGTTTTATTTTTTACTCATTTCCCTTTCATTACCACAAATATTGGCTCCATCTTATCTCTTGACTACCTACTAGAATCATCTGCTATCTGAATATCCAATTTTTATTCTTAAGCCTTGAGTCCAGTCAATCCTTTTTACTGCTGTTTCTCTAACCTTAGAAAATTGAACTCATTGATTATGTCATTCTCTACAAAAAGCTCTCTAATGGCACACATTTCTAAAACAGGATTAAAGGGTTAAAAGGGAGGGTAGGGTGGGGTCTTCTTACAGCCCCACCTCTCCCTAATCGTTATCCTTAAGGAGACTGCTTGGGTTCTATAATGCTTTCTTTTTGCACAGGTATCCTGTGTGACAGCTAATCCAAAGCTCTTAAAGGCTGCATACTCTCGTATGACTGGGCCGTAAATTCCATGAAGGTAAGCACAGTCCATGTTAGTTTTATTCATCCATGTATCCCCAGTTTGTAGCTCACTGTACCTCACAGTTGGGTGCTAACAAATATGGCTAAATGAATGACTGACTCTACACTTTTGGACTGCAAGAACCTTCTGCCAGGAAAATCATTTTTTCTTCTTGCAGTACCTCCCTTTTGCATATTGTCAAACCCCTGCTTATCTTTCAGGACTAAGCTTGAGTCTCACTTTCTTTGCAAAGAGTTTCCTGACCTTTCCAAGCAGAAAGAAATTCTCCCTTGTTATGCCTAGCCCATCTCCTATCTACCATATTTAAAACAACACTTTATTTAATAAAAATGTCTTTTTTTATTAATTATTTAATGAATTATGTGTGTGTGCTCAAGGGTGAGAAATATGTCCTATTTAATATACTTTTTAAAATAATTCTAACAGTTTATTTATAACAGTTTCTGGCACATAGCAGGTACTTACTGTTTTGTTAGATGAATACTAAATGTTATGCTCAGCACTTAGGAGAAATGAGTTAAGTTATAGCCATTTCTGGGACAGCGCCATCTAGTTGTGTATTCAATATACATTGCCCCCTTTTTCATTACTAAAAGAAACATGAATGAGAGAAGGGAATGTGTCCCGGTGAAAACTATATTACTCTGTCTCCTGTGAAGTTTGGGATGGCTATGGGACATAGTTCCAGTAGATAAGACATTAACAAAAGTCTGCAGTAGACTTAGTAAACACCTTTGTTGTCCTGTTACAGGCATTCTTTGGCCCTTTGTTCTATCCCTTCTCCCTCCATATACTGGACCACAGTCCTCGCTATCTTGTGATTACAAGGGATAGGCTAAGAGTCTTACCAAAACTTCAGCTGTGACATCTTTTAGCCATTGAGTCAATGCTAGCAAATGATAACCTCTAGGCTTAGTTTTATGTAAAAAATTACTTCCCTCATTTTTTAATGTCTTAGTTTTTAACATCACTTTTACTTGTGTCTGAATACAATTCTTTTTTATTTTTATTTTTTTAACATTTATTATTTATTTATTTATTTATTTATTTTTAAGACAGAGAGAGACAGAGCATGAACGGGGGAGGGGCAGAGAGAGAGGGAGACACAGAATCGGAAGCAGGCTCCAGGCTCTGAGCCATCAGCCCAGAGCCCGACGCGGGGCTCGAACTCACGGACTGCGAGTCGTGACCTGAGCTGAAGTCTGACACTTAACCGACTGAGCCACCCAGGCGCCCCTGAATACAATTCTTAACCGATAAGAGTATCTGGAAAATGAGTAATAGAGCATTATTATCCTTGAGATGAGGAATATATTTATAGTGCTGAGATCCAGTTCAACTTTAGTTTTCGGTCAAAATAAGTATTATCACTCTATGTATACAATGATAAAATTGCATCCTGTAAAATACATTGCAATTATGAATACATGAATCATCACTATTAAAATATTACTCAGGATAACATTACCTATACTTACAAAGAGAGCTTTAAGAGGAAATTAGTAAATTTTTAGACTCCTAGAAAGAAAAGCATAAATTGGAGTTTTACTAAATTTTCCATTTTGCCTAATATGAGGCTCCTTTATTGCTGATGCAAAGTTTATTTTTGTTTCTTTTTGAAGGCAGGCAGTAAGAATCTCACCTCACAATAATTTATTATTTTTCAAAAAACTGACAGTGTTATATATCTTCAACAGTTTTTATTTTCAGAGATGGGTAGTAATTAAAAATGGTTAGGTGTGACATTATAAAGTATATTTTTATCATTGACTGGCACTCCTTTTAACAGTTAAAGGCCTAACACACACACACACTAAAAAAAATCATAAGATTCCCTGCACAGGTACATACTCATACAACAATCACACATACCATCCCATGATGAATTTAGTTTATGGATTGCATATCTCTTCAACATTTTAAGAATCCCTAGTGAGTGCTAATCAGTGAGCACCTCACCAATGTAATCTAAACAGTCATGGAGTCCTAAGAACTCTGAACTCATACGATATTTGAAATAATATTATAAACACTTAAACCAGGGCAATAAACAGAATATTTTATGTAATAGTTAATACTGACATTTAAACATCTTTGAGATTCTGTCTCTAAAAAAAGAGAAAACATACTTGATCATTAGTATATTTCAGGTGAAAAGAAATCTCAAAAGGGGTGACATAAAAGTGATTGATAAAACTTGGTAACTTATGATTAAGTTTTTCACAATTAACATTTTGGTATTACTAATACATGATTTATTTCCTATTTCTGTGTCTTATGTTTTGTCTTAGTTTAGATGATAGTTTTTTTTTCATGGAAAAAAAAATTGGATGTGTAAGAATTATCCCAAGATAAAAACAAAGTAGAAACAAAACAACATGCAAAGACAGAAAATTTGGGTCAAGATAGTATAAGTGTGCCCAAGTTCTTACATGTATATGTAACCAATTTTGATTACCTGGTAGATTGCTCAACCTCATTGTTTATGTCTCCTTAGGGTGAATAATCAAAAACCATTTTGGCTTTCTTGTCAATATATTAATTTATTCACTAAGAAAATATTTGTGTTATTTTTTTATTAAAAAATTTTTAAACATTTTTATTTATTTTTGAGA
>NW_024412391.1:29898736-29922254 GCF_014898765.1 Herpailurus yagouaroundi
TGAGAAATGGAAAATGCAGGGAAGTATTGATAAAGATGTATCAAAAACAATAAAATGGAACCAAAGGACAAAATGAATATTTAAAAAAATATATAGGCTCAGCATAACTAATCTTGATAACCTTGCTTAAAATCTACTGTAATAAATTGGGTGGATGTATAATTTGATGAACTTCCAATGATACCAATTTAGTTTACCTTTAGTATCTGAGGCAACGCATCTGTAGTTTTGTTGGGTTAATCCAGATTTTTTTTCACTGAATCAAGAATGTAAATTAAGACAAAATGATTCTTTTTCAATTTCATGCTGAAGTAGCTCAAGTTAGTGAATGTAATTTCTCCTAACAAGAAAAATTTATCACTGTACAGCTCACTCAGTTACCTCTGTAGTGAGTTGCGATATGCATTTATGGAATTGAATGGATAAAAAGATTGATAAATGTGGTGAAAGAACAGGCTGTACTTCCAGAAAAGACAGGCACAATTAAATGACTTTTAACAATTTCTCATGTTTACTCTTGCTTATAGCATCTCTTTCATAATTGCACTATTGCACATGACAATTAATTTTAGTGTGAAAAGGTACTTTCTTTTTTGTCTTTCTCTATGATAGCAAAAATTCTACCACCAAGTGTAAGAAGCCTTGTGTTCCAGTTCTGGTTCTACTACTAAACAGCTGTATTATTTTGGGCAATTAGCTTTTGAGGCCTTAACTTCATCTAATCTCTCAAATCTCTGTACCTCTAAGGTTCTAATATAAAGAATACATAACACAAATGGATATATTACACACATGTATATATGCACACATACATTATGTATGTATATATACATGGAAATATATATACAGATTATATTTTTAGAGTAAATATATAATTTTAAATAGTGATAAAGATTTCAGGCCTCATCACACAACAGAAAGTACTTAGACATCTAGGTTAAGTGAGTCAAATTCTTACCTTGGTTCAACCATTAGCTAGCCCCATTGCCCATCAGCAAATCCCTGAACTACTCAAAGCTTCAGTTTCTTATTTTGACTAGAGTATCTCTACTGACTCTACATTCTTGATTCCACTCTATTAATTAAAACCTGTGTAGATCCTTTTTGAACACTTCAAGTTTTTGGCAAAATCTTGTAGAGTCAGCATTTTCTACATGCACGTAGTTTTTAATACTATTTGTTTATTATTTAACAATCTTCCATCTTGTCAAAAGGGACTTGGCTATTACATTACATAAAATAAGAAGGTAAGTTAGAAGTTAAAAAAAAAAAAGACAGGAGAAAAAAAAGTTTGGAAATGTAAGACCAAACAGACACATCATTAAATGTGATATATTTGCTAGAGGTCAGCCACAGATTTAATGCTGAGATTTCTAAAGCTCATATGAAGAAAGAATCATAATCAAATTACAAGGTTCATTGTGTAAGATGAAAGGAAATCAGTTGCTCATAATCAGAACTGTTCTTAACAGTGAAATTTGAGTTGCATTTTTTCCCCACGGGATCTTAGGTAGCAAACACTGGAGAAGGTACTGAATAACAGTCCGTACGACATTCCTATATTAAGTAAAATAGCAAATTAAACAGTTTCTTTTTAAATTATAATGTCCCTAAAAACTGATAATGTCCCTAGATACAGGCTGCTGGTATTAAGCCATTTTATATGGAGCCAATACGATGGCAGTATAGCTATGAGGCTATCAGCACGTTTGCTTCATCAGGTTAGATTTTAGAGGATTTAAAGGGTTGGATGGAGTGTGCATCATGCATACAATCCTCCATAATTACACTCAAACAAACTTTTGATAGACACTGAACCACAGTGTACTGGAACTTAGGACTCTTCATGAGTATTAGTAGTACATTTCTTTTAGGCCAGTGGTTCTCACACTTGAGGCTGCATCAGAATTATCTGTAGGGTAATTGCTGAGCTTTACCTCCAGAGTTTCTGATTCAGTAGGTCTGAGGAGGGGCATGAGAATTTGCACATTCTATAAATTTCCAGGTCATGCTGTGGCAGCTGGTCTAGAATCACACTTTGAGAATTGTTCTTCTGGGTCATCAGATAAGGAAAGATCTAAGGAGGTTAACAAACAACCTCAGTGTAAGAGACAATATCTTCCTGAGGAAAGAGAGATGCCCAACAAGGACTGAAAATGAAACAAAGCCACCAATCCAAGAAAAGATCATCCTGATACATGCTCCAAGCTAAATTACTTGCAAAGCACACCTATAAAATTAAATGAGATGATGCTGAAAAACTTATACTTTCTAATTGAAAATGTGTAGTATTTACTAAAATGGGTCCTTTGGTAGAAGAATATTTTTTTTCTGACATTAATTAGATAGCTATCTATCAAGATCCCTTCTGGATTATTAATACCATGCCATGCCATATAAATAGGCTGTCTGGGGGCACCTGGGTGGCTCAGTCGGTTAAGTGTCCGACTTCGGTTCAGGTCATGATCTCGCGGTTTGTGAGTTTGAGCCCCGCGTCAGGCTCTGTGCTGACAGCTCAGAGCCTGGAGCCTGCTTCGGATTCTGTGTCTCCCTCTCTCTCTGCATCTCCCCTACTTATGTTCTGTCTCTCTCTGTCTCAAAAATAAGTAAAATATTAAAAAAATTTTTTAATAGGCTGTCTGCTCCCAGTTACTGAGTGTTGCTTCCAGTGACACTCTTTAATCTGACCTTATATGGTCCTTTAGAGTTAATAATTTTCCACTGCTATTTTCCACTGTTTGTACTGCACTTAACCATACTATATTGTAATTATTTTTTCCATATATATTTAACTTACTATACTTTTACCTTCGTGAGCAAGGATTACACATTCTTTTGTAACTCCAGTTCTAGAACGTGTAGTCAATAAATATTTATTGAAGTGATCTAAACAAGAGGTGCAAATGTTTTTAAATTGATTAAGTCCAAACCACCGTGGGGTTCATCTAAGAATAGAAACCAAGCATGATAAATGATACCTCTGCACTTCTTGATGACTCTTTTACAATTTATAAATATAAGTTATATTTGCAGGCCTTTTCCCTATTAGTAAAAGGAAAGTGAAGCCAAATTCAAGAACGAAAACCTCTATAATAATTAAACAATGAATTCTGTGAGGCAGTGATTAATATTTATAGTCAATAATTCTATAAAGTAAAACATTTCAACAGGACTTGCATTGATAGTAGCAGATGTTATACAGAATATAGCACTGGATTTGAAGACAGGCAGACCAAGGTCAAGTCAATCTGTAGTCACCCAATCTCCTTGGGCCTTTATTGTACAGTGTTGAACTTTTAAAATCTCAATTTCATTATCTATAAGTGGAAATAATAATATTGTCCTCATCTTATTTCAAAGGATCTTTCTGAAAATAATGTGAGATGATGAACATAAATGTCATGTGAACACTATATAATTGTTCTATTATTTTTGAGAATAACACAATTTACAGCATGTGATCTTGAGTAAAATGTAAAATATATTCATTCTTCTTTGTCACCACTAGGAAACAATCTAACTGCAACTTAAAAAAAAACACTATAGTATATTTTCTTAAATATAAGTAATCATCCTTAAAAGTTTTTTAAAAAATAACTTTTTCTAGTTATTTCTTACAATAAAAGGCAAACACAATAGGAAAAATGAAAGTTCTTATTGAGCTCAAAAATAATTTAGCAACAATTAAATCCTGCTACTATGCTACCAGCAATATTCTGCTACTATGAGGAGGTAACTACTCTAATTTACATCATTATCAACAGATTATTTCTTTTGTGCATTTTGAAATTTACATCCTTGAACTCAGTCTGGGTAAACTAGTTACATTCTTTGCTCCACCAGATTCTACTGGATTGTAAATTTCTTGAAGTCAATATTATTACACGATTTTTTTACAACCTTTTATTGACCACAGTACTCACATGTAAACTTGAGTGTAATTAGAAAATCAAATAAATATTTAATAAGGCCACCAAACCAGACTGCATACTGGCCATTAAAAGAGTTTGAAACATAGTTTGAATTCTTCAGGAAATTTAAATTTTAGGTTCATACTAGTAATTTAAATCTTATATATCTATACATATAAATAAAATACATCTGTATTTTAATATTTTTCTTTTAATGCTTATTTATTTTTGAGAGAGAGAGAGAGACAGACAGCAGACAGACAGAGCACGAGTGGGATAGGGCCAGAGAGAGAGGAAGACACAGAATCCGAAACAGGCCCCAACACGGGGCTCGAACTCATGAACCATGAGATCGTGACCTGAGCAGAAGTCAAACGTTTAACCAACTGAGCCACCCAGATGCCTCACATAACAGTCTAAGAAGCGGGGGTGGGGGGGGGGCGGATTTAAGATGACTTAATAATATTTCTTCTAGTTTTATTAACTTCAGGTACTTCAATGAACACTCTATGCATTTTCTAAACTTGTAAGTAGGCACCAGTTCAATGATAAATTGTACACTTCCTTGCATGTTAAAACTCAATTCTAAGCTTTTAAATTAACTAGTAATTTCTGACTATTTATAAAACTCAGTTTGTAAGAGCAAGGTCTCTAAAACATTAACTATTTGTTCTCTATACCTTTTTGCTATTATTACCCTTTGTTAATGAGATGGAAATGACAGTACATTCGATGTATACATAATGCACTGTACTGACACATTATTGTTCTACTTTGGGAAACTCATCCTAAAAATTCTAATTTAATTACATTTTAATTTTTTGTGTGTATTTTTAAAAATTGGAAAACATCAATTTGAGGTACATACAAATGATATTCTCCCCCACAGCAGAATAAAGCTTAGTATGATGTTAATAACAGATGCTGCCACATTTATATTTTTTGTGATAAAAATAAAAAAAGCTAATATTTTCCCTGTGTGACTATAAAATACTTTAATATAATTATTTTACTTTTTTTAAATAATGGCTCTTGATAAGGGGGAACAGTCACACCATGGGGGGATGACTATAAGTATACAGTTTTTAAAAGTAAATTAATAAATGCTTATTTATTTTGGAAAATTATTTCACCACTTTTAGTATCTAATCCTATTGACATAATTTTAAGCTAAAGCGACCTGCCAGATTAGTACATGAGATTTGGTCTACACAAAGAGAATTTCTAAACCAGCTCCATGATGTTTAACTAGCTGAAAAAAAAAAAAATGTTTTGGCTAAAATTCTATTCATCTAACAAAACAAAAGACCATTTACAATCTCATAAATACAGAACTTCTCTTCAGGTTAAGTAAAAACAATCACTACATAGAAAATAAAAATGTATCAAAATTACTGGAATTCTGTGTTACTAAGAAGAAAATATTGTTGGCCAGGAAACATGCAATCATAGCAGTTACATATCACCTGGAATTCTATTGAAACTATTAACTATTAGTGGGAACATATTTTAATGAAAATAATGTATTTTGTACTTTTCATAGGACCCTGAAATGAAGGGTATCTCGGAACAGCCTGGGATCCCAGGGCTGCAAGGGGGATACGTGAGCCCCTGACCCACATACTGACCTGGAGACCACCAATATATTCTAGTGCACGTCAAGTTTTAACTTTGATCAAGTATTCATAAAAGCCTCAGGCTTGTTAGAGTTTATAATTCATATATGTGGTGATGGGTAAAGTAAAAAATGAAAACTTGTAAGCCCTCTCTGTAGTAGATATGATGAGATAGCTGCATTCGATTGTGCCTGTAATGGTACCTTCACAAAGAACTACAGGAGATAGTAAAAATTACTGCACCGGCATAAAACCAAGCCATCTGTCATTATTAGAATGACAGAGTGAACGTTTCAAAACCATAAACAATGAAAACTAAAGAATAAACAAATTGAGAGGGCCTTGGTTTTATGACACAGGTAAAAGACAAGCTAAACATTATTTCAGACATTATTGTTTCAGAGAAATGTGGAAACACGCTGTCAAATTTTTACCAGTAGTTTGTTGCATATACATTTCAGTGGCACGATCTTTGTTAACAGGGAATATTTGATGAGTTTCAATTTTTAAAAATATTCCAGAATTTGCAATACTATTAATTTTATATTAGCAATGCTAAGGAGAAAAACTATCTTCTACTGTGTTTTGCAACTTCTGGTATTTTGTAAAATATGGATTTTCATTATCATTTTCCTTCCAGTAATTATGAGTAGTCTGAGAAAATCTTAGCCAAAATAACTTTAGTTTTCAATATATGTTCCATAGTTTTCTTAGATGCTGGTAAAGGATAAAAAAAGAAGTACTGGGGTGCCTGGGTGGCTCAGTCAGTTAAGCAACCCAACTCTTGATCTCAGCTCAGGTCCTGATCTCAAGGTTTGTGAGTTCGAGCCCCGCATCCAGCTCTGCGTTGACAGTACGGAGCCTACTTGGATTCTCTGTCTCCCTCTCTCTCTTCCCCTCCCCTGCTCTCTCTCAAAATAAATAAATATTTAATATTTAATATTCATGATACTGCAATAGTATCATAGTCTTACTTGAAGCATCTAAAAATGTGGTGGTACTGAATTCCAATTTAGGGGTGATTTAAGGCAATTTCTTTTCAAATTATGTTATGAACGTTCTACACAATTCCTTGATATTTTTTTTTTTATGGAATGTTGCTTTATATTCTTTTTGGCAAAATGCCACTTAAATCTGACTTAATTACTGTAACCTCAAAATGATTTTTAAAAGTGCATATATGTTAACATTTAAAAAATTTAATAATCAAAATTTGCCCACAATTCTCTAATAATGATTCTCTGATATTTTAGAAGCATGTTAATCCAAAAATCCCAGTTCTGCCACCATGGAAGGCACTGGTAATATCTGGAGAATTGTAGAATAAGTCTCTGTGAATCAAAGACAAAAAAATCTCTGATTCTACTTAATAATTTCTTCTCAAAATACCATCCTGTCAACAAAGTCGACTCTTGAAACCTCCATTACCCAACACCAAGAAAGATCAAAAAGGCCTACAATCTCTCCATGATGTGGAAAGCAAAACGTGGGGAGGCACAAATCTATGTTTAAAGGTCACATTCTGTTTGTGTACAACTTCTCCGTTTTTGGTAAATCCAGTTTTCTTCTGTAACTCCCTACCTGATGAATTCCCCAGTTGGAACCCAAGCTTTATTATCTGTGTCTGCTTCTGGGCTTGAGGTACTTGAAAAGGGCAACAATGTATGTATACCTTTCTGCTTCCCGCCATGCTCACCACTGATCTAATTTACTGCCCTCTGACTCTACACAGAGAGGGAGAGTAGGAAGCCAGACACACAGAAGAGTGGGAAAGACTGGATAAGGAAAGGGATAGGGACAGTGAAACTATGGAATTAATAAATGAAAGTAAACAAATAGGACAAATTTCACACTCTCTGCAGCTAACTCATATGCTCATGTAGTTAGATATGAACATACTATTTCTGGAAAACAACTTCTATAAATTGGTGCAAATGTGATCATTCCTCAATTATTTGGGAAAAAAATAGGTTGGGAAGTAATTCCTTTTGCCATCAAATATTTAATCTTCATTGAAAGAAGATACTCTTTAAAAATGTGGTGTTACAATAGCTGTGTATGGCAGAGATATCTTTAAAACTTTACAAGTTTTCAACTTCTAAAATCAAGATTGATTATCATTTAGAAAGTGCCTAAAATATCACTGACAAAATGATTTGAAACAGATATAGCATCTGTTTTTGCAGGTGGAGTAACCTAATAAAATCTTAGCACACAGTGGCTTTCATTCTTTATTTTTTTCTATCAATCCTTCAAAAGTGTTCATATTTCACAGTATTGTTTTCTTAAGCCTCCAGGTTTGTGAGATCATTCACGGGAAATATATTGGGCCTTCAAGAAGCTATTTGGTAATATAATTTCAGAAGTTATAAAGTGGTTGTTAAAGAGGTTCGATGAACACAGAGAATTTAAATGCTAGGTAATTTAAGGAATCTTTGGTTTTTGAAATGCATCCTTTTAACGTCATTCAAAGTTAGACCACAGAAAGAGCTTAAACCTGATTTCCCAATTTCATAATTTAGTTAGTAAGTCGGGTGAAGGGTTTTGTTTGATTACTTGTTTCTGTTTTTGTTTTAACTTTTAACATAGCCATGACCATTTTTCTCACTGACAAATGTGGCTTGTCAGGAGAGCAAAACAGCCTGAAAATTAATGCTGTGAATAAGGTTAAAAGGTAAAATCTGAATGAGGTGTATACCTACACCAATCCTGCGATCTCTCTGTGGTCACACAATCACAAAAAATCTGAGTTTTAAAAAGGTACATTTGCATGCATGGAGAGCCATTCTATTTTGTATGTATCATTTTTTTTACTGGTTGTGTAGACCAATAGAAAGTATAAGTAGCCTGTCTCAATTGACAAGATCTCTTACCTCTCTCAAATGATGCTTTCTCCAAGTGTTAATTTACATTTACATGGTTCAAAATGTTTTGATTATTGGCTCTGCATTACAATCTTGTGAGGAGTAGGGGCAGCAGCAGAAATGGTTATTGTAGTAGTATTGAGCCCATTTTGCATATGAAGAAAACTGAGTTTTGGGGAGTTCAGTGTAATGGATAAGATTATAGGTTCTGAAATTATATCACCAGTGTTTCGATTACAGGCCCACCACTTATTAGCTGTGTGGCCTTGGCAATTTATTTTGTGTCTGTACACATCATTGCATATTTCTATAAATGATGAATTTAAACTTAATTCTCAGCTTTGTCAAAAGTGCACAAACATTTACGCTGACATGCTTCACTAAGTATTCAGATTCCATTTGTTTAAATACTCACAAATATATTTATATGTTCCTACCATTTAACTTTTAAAAATGGTTTTTGCAACAGAGTTTTAATAAGAGTGCTTTACTTTAAGGGAAATTTAAGACTGATAAAACTCCATAAAACATGGTATTTCTAGGATTCTTCTGATACTGAGTGTTCTCAGTATTTCAAATTCTACTACAGAAGTTCTATAAAATCTAACAATATTAAGTTTTGTGTTTGCAATTATCTAAGTTAAAAGTTAGATTGATATAGTTTATTTCAAACCACATGTAAGAATTCATAGGGTTTTTTTTTACATATATAAGTAACAAATTTAAAACATGTTTTAGAGAAATCCAATGTTGATCTTTTAAAGACATCAATTGAGATTGAATTGTAAAGTATGTTCAGTGAAAGTAACATCTTTCAATTCCTTTCATTTTCAAAGTTTTGAAATTGGTAATTTGGGGTAGACAAATATATTTTATAATGTTTTTAAGGTTTAGTACTAATTACATTAAATATTGCATAATTCTTAATTGTGCATAAATTCGTATATTTTTAATTTTTTTGTTTTTATCTTATGTCTTTATTTAAATTCCATTTAGTTACCATACAGTGCAATATTAGTTTCAGGTGTACAATATAGTGATTCAACACTTCCATACAACACCCGGTGTTCATCACAAGCGCACTCCTTAACCCCATCCCTTGACCCCCTCCCCTCTGGTAACCATCAGTTTGTTCTCTATACTTAAGACTCTGTCGTGGTTTGCCTTCCTCTCTTTTTTTCCCCTTTGCTCATTTGTTCTGTTTCTTAAATTTCACATGAGTGAATCATATGGTATTTGTCTATCTCGGACTGACTTATTGTGCTTAGCATAATTCTCTCTAGCTCCATCCGTGTCCTTGCAAATGGCAAGATTTCATTCTTTTTTATGGCTAAGGAATATTCTATTGTACATATAAACGACTTTTTCTTTATCCATTCTTCAGTCAATGGACACTTGGGCTGTTTCCATAATTCGGCTATTGCAGATAATACTGCTAAAATATTGCGGTGCACGTGTCCCTTTGAATTCGTATTTTTGCATTTTTTGGCTAAACACCCGGTAGTGCAATTGCTGGACAGTAGGGCAGTTCTATATTTTTCTTGTGTATTATTCCTTATGATTTTAATTCACATACAAACATGTATTTATTTACCAATAAAATGGACATTGCTGGGCTACCTGATTTTTACAATTTGAAAATAGGTATTAGATACATAGCTCTATAATTATAAAGACTATATTGTATTCTGTTTTAGGAATATACTATAATTTATTCAGTACCGTATTTTTTTACTCCTACAAATAAAGCTGCAGTAACTTTTTTTTTTTTTTATATTTGTTGATGTGGTTTATTTTTTCTTTCAAGTTTGTATTTAAATTCCAGCTAGGTAACATGCACCATATTACTAGTTTCAGGTGTAAAATTTAGTGATTCATCACTTACATACAACACCCAGTGGTCACCACAAGTGCCCTCCTTAATACCTATCACCCATTTATTTCATCCCTCTACCCACCTTCCCTCCAGCAACTCTCAGCTTGTTCTCTATAGTTAAGAGTCTGTTTTCTTGTCTGCCTCTCTGCTTTTTTCCCCATGTTCATCTGTTTTGCTTCTTTTTAAAAAATATTTATTTATTTTGGGGAGAGTGCAAGTGGAGGAGGGGCAGAGAGAGGGGAACAGAGGATCCAAAGCAGGCTCTGTGCTGACAGGCTGACAGCAGTGAGCATGACGTGGGGCTTGAACTCACGAACTGCAAGATCATGATCAGAGCTGAAGCTGGACTGTCAACCAACTGTGCCACCCCCCATCTGTTTTGTTTCTTAGATTTCACATATGAGCGAAATCATATGGTACAGTATGTGTCTTTCTCTGACTGACTTACTTCACTTAGCATAATACTCTCTAGCTCCATCCATGTAGTTGCAAATGGTAATATTTCACTCTTTTTGATGGCTGAGTAATATTCCATTGTATACCCATACCACTTCTTTATGCATTCATCAGTTGGTTGGCATTTGGGTTCTTTCCATAATTCAGCTATTGTTGATGATGCTGCTATAAACACCTGGGTCCATGTACCCCTTCAAATCAGTACTTTTGTATCCTTTGGGTAAATACCTAGTTGTGCAATTGCTGGATTGTAGGGTAGGTCTATTTTTAACTTTTTGAGAAACCTCCATACTGTTTTCCATAGTGGCTATACAAGTTTTCATTTCCACCAAAAGTTCCAGAGGGTTCCTCTTTCTCCCTATCCTCATCAGCACCTGTTGTTTCTTGTGTTGTAGATTTTAGACATTCTGACAGGTCTGAAGTGATATCTCACTGTAATTTTGATTTGTATTTCCCTGATGATGAATGATGTTGAGCATCTTTTCATGGGTCTGTATGTCTTCTTTGGAAAAATGCTCATTCATGTCTTCTGCCCAGTTTTTAATCAGATTATTCATTTTTTGGGTGTTGACTTATGTATTTTGGATACTAACCTCTTATCAGGTATGCCATTTGCAAATATCTTCCCCCATTCCCTAGGTTGCCTTTTAGTTTTGTTGATTGTTTCCTCCACTTTACAAAAGTCCCAATGGTTTATTTTTGCTTTTGTTTCCCTTGCCTCAGGAAACATATCTAGAAAGAAGTTATGACAGCCAGTGTCAAAGAGGTTACTATCTGTGCTCTCCTCTAGGATTTTTATGGTTTCAAGTCTCACATTTAGCTCTTTAATCCATGTTGAAATTTATTTTTTTGTGTACAGTGTAAGAAAGTGGTCCAGTTTCACTTTTTTGCATGTTGCTGTCCTGTTTTCCCGACTCCATTTGTTGAAGACACTGTCTTTTTCCCATTGCATATTCTTGCCTGCGGTGTTGAAGATTAATTGGCCATATAGTTGTGGGTTCACCTCTGGGTTTTCTATTCTGTTCTATTGATCTAGGTGTCAATTCTTCTGTCAGTACCATACTGTTTTGATTATTACAGCTTTGTAATATAACTTGAACTCTGAAATTGTGATGCCTCCACCTTTGCTTTTCTTTTTCAAGGTTGCTTTGACTACTGGGGGTCCTTTGTGGTTCCACACAAATTTTAGGATTGTTGGTTCTAGTTCTGTGAAAAATGCTGTTGGTATTTTGATAGGGATTGCATTAAATCTGTGGATTGCTTTGGGTAGTATACATATTTTAAAAATATTTGTTTTTCCAATCTATGAGCATGGAATGTTTTTCTATTTCTTTGTGACATCTTCAATTTATTTCATCCATGTTTTATAGGTTTCAGAGTACACATCTTTCACCTCTCTGGTTAGGTTTATTCTTGGGTATCTTACTGGTTTGGGTGCAACTTTAAATGGGATTGATTCCTTAACTTATCTTTCCACAGCTTCATTCTTGGTGTATAGAAATGCAATAGATTTCTATACATTGATTTTGTACCTTGTGACTTTACTGAATTCATTTATCAGTGCTAGTAGTCTTTAGATGGAGTCTTGAGTTTTCTATATAGAGTATCATGGTATCATGTTGTCTGCGAGTAGTGAAAGTTTGACTTCTTTTTTGCTGATTTGGATGGCTTTTATTTCCTTTTGTTGTTTGACCGCCGTGGCTAGGACTTCCAGTACTATGTTAAGTAACTGTGCTAAGAGTAGACATACCTGTCTTATTCCTGACCATGGAGGAAAACCTCTGTTTTTTTCCCATTGAGGATGATATTAGCTGTGGGTTTTTCATATATGGCCTTTATTATGTTCAGATATGTTCCCTCTACATGTACTTTGTTGAGGGTTTTTATCATGGATGGATGTTGTACTTTGTCAAATGCTTTTTCTGCACTTCATCTATTGAAATGATCATATGGTTCTTATCCTTTATTAATGTGGTGTATCATATTGACTGATTTGAGAATGTTGAACCACCCTTCCAGCCCAGGATAAATCCCACTTGATCATGGTGAATGACTGTTTTAATGTATCATTGAATTCATTTTAGTGAGACTTTCTGCGTCCATCTTCAAAAGGATATTGGCCTATAGTTCTCTTTTTTAGCAGGATCTTTATCCAGTTTTCATATCAGGGTAATTCTGGCTTCATATAACCACTTTGAAGTTTTCCATCCTTTTCTATTTTTTTGGATTAGTTGAGAAGAGAAGGTGTTACTCTTGTTTTAAAAATACTTGGTAGAATTCTCCTATGAAGCCATTTGGCCCCGGACTTTTGTTTGCTGGGAGTTTTTTGATTACTGATTCAACTTCTTTGCTGGTTATCAGTCTGTTCAAGTTTTCTATTTCTTTCTGTTACAGTTTTGGTAGTTTATATGTTTGTAGGAATTTGTCCATTTCTTCTAGGTTGTCCAATTTGTTGGCACATAGTTTTCTGTAATATTCTCTTATATTTGCATGTATCTGTGGTATTGGTTGTTATTTCTTCTCTCTAATTTGTGATTTTATTTATTTGGGTCCTTTCTCTTTTTGTTAAGTCTAGTGAGGGGTTTATCAAGTGTATTATTTTTTTCAAAGAACTAGCTCCTGGTTTCATTGATCTGTTGTATTGTTTGTTTGTTTGTTTGTTTGTTTTAGTTTCTATATCATTTACTTATGTTCTGATCCTTATTATTTCCTTCTTGATGCTGGCTGTAGACCTTGTGTGTCATTCTTTTTCAGCTCCATTAGGTTTAAGCTTAGGTTGTTTCTTTGTGATTTTTCTTGCTTCTTGAGGTAGACCTGTATTGCTATGTATTTCCCTCTTAGGACCACTTTTGCAGCATCCCAAAGGTTTTGGATCACTTTGTTTTCCATTTTCATTTGTTTTGATTTTTTTTTGTTATTTCTTCTTTGATTTTATGGTTGAACCATTCATAGTTTAATAGCATGTTGTTTAACCTCCATGTATTGGTGGTCTTTCCAATTTTTTTTCTTGTGGTATATTTCTAGTTTTAGAGTGTTATGGTCAGAAAAGGTGCATGGCATGATTTAAATCTTTTTGTATTTGTTGAGGTTTGTTTTGTGACCTAATATGTGACATATTCTTGAGAATGTTCCATGTGCACTTGAAAAGAATATGTATTCTGCTGTTTTTGGATGGAATGTTCTGAATATATCTGCTAAGTCTATCTGGTCAAGTGTGTCATTTAAAGCCATTTTTTCCTTGTTTATTTTCTGTTTAGTTGATTTGTCTATTAATGTAAGTAGGGAGTTAAAGTCCCCTACTATTACTTTCTTATTATTAATTAGTTTCTTTGTTTGTTGTCAATTGTTTTAAATATTTGGGTGCTTCATGTTGGGTGCATAAATATTTACAATCATGATATCTTCTTGTTGGATTGTCCCCTTTATGATTATGATTATATAGTACACTTTATTGTCTCTTTACAGTCTTTGTTTTAAAAATCTAGTTTGTCTGATAAAAGTATTGCAACTCCAGTTTCCTTCTGACATTCCTTTGCATGATACGTGTTTCTCCACCCCCTCACTTTCAATCTGCAGTTGTCTTTAGGTCTAAAATGAGTCTCTTTCAGGCAGCATATAGATAGGCCTTTTTTTTTTTTTTTTCTTTTAATCCATTCTGACACCTATGTCTTTTGATTGGAGCATTTAGTCCATTTACATTCAAAGTAATCATTGATAGACATGTATTTATTGCCATTTTATTACTTGTTTTGTCATTATTTTTAGAGATTTTCTCTTATCCCTTCTTGTCTTTGTCACTTTTGGTCTTTCCTTTGCACTAAAAGAGTCCTCTTTAATATTTCTTGCAGGGTTGGTTTAGTGTCACAAACTCCTTTAGTTTTTGTTTATCTGGAGAACTCTTGATCTTTTTTTTCTGAATGATGGCCTTGCTAAATAGAGTATTCTTGGTTACAGATTTTTCCCATTTAGCTCTCTAAATATATCTTGCCACTCCCTTCTGGCTTTCCAAGTTTCTGTTGAGAAATCTCCAGCTAGGCTTGTGAGTTTTTCTTTGAAAGTTAAGGACTTCTTTTGTCTTGCTGCTTTAAAAAATTTTTTTTTCCAACGTTTATTCATTTTTGGGACAGAGAGAGACAGAGCATGAACGGGGGAGGGGCAGAGAGAGAGGGAGACACAGAATCGGCAACAGGATCCAGGCTCCGAGCCATCAGCCCAGAGCCTGAGCGGGGCTCGAACTCACGGACCGCGAGATCGTGACCTGGCTGAAGTCGGATGCTTAACCGACTGTGCCACCCAGGCGCCCCTGTCTTGCTGCTTTAAACATTTTTTTTTTATCTCTATATTTTGCAAATTTAATTACAATATGTCATGGTGTTGGCCTGCTCTTGTTTATTTTGATGGGAGTTCTTTGTGCCTCTGGAGCTGGATGTCTGTCTCCTTCGCCCAGATTAGGGAAGTTTTCTGCTATTATTTCTTGAAATAATTTTTTTGCTCCCCTTCTTTTTCTTCTTCAGGAATTCTATAATAAGAATGTTATTATTACGTGTGATGCAGTCACTGAGTTCCCTAAATGTATTCTTGTGTTCCATAATTCCTCCTCCCTGTTGTTCAGCTTTGTTATTTTTCCGTTATTTTATCTTCTATATCACTAATTCATTCCTGTTTCTTCCAGCCCGCTGTTCATTGCATCAATCCTATTTCCAATCTCATTTATTGCATTTTTCATGTCTGATTGATTATTTTTTAACTCTTTGATCTCTGTAATAAGGGTCTCCCTGATGTCTTCTATTCATTTCTTAAGCCCAGTGAGTATCCTTATGATTGTTGCTTTAAATTCTCCATCAGGCATGTTATTTATATATGTGTCACTTAGATCTCTGGCTGTGGCCTTATCTTGTTCTTTCAATGGGGATAAACTCCTGCATCTTGGTATTTTGTCTAAGTCTCTGCATTCTTAGAAAGGCCAGTTATATCTCTTGCTCCTGAAAATAATGGCCTGATGAAGAGGTCATGTAGTGTCCTGGTGCTTTAGAGAGTATCTCTGGTGTTGTATCCAAATTGAAAGTTAGCTCTATATAGGTTATTTCAACCCACATGTAAGAATGCAGTTTTTTAAAATGTAAATACAATTTAAAACATATTTTAGAAAACTCTGATGATCTTTTAAAGAGATCAATTGAGATTGAATTGTAAAGTATGTTAAGTGAAAGTAACATCTTTCAATTATTTTCTTTTTTCTTTTTTCTTTTTTTTTTTTTTGTTTATTTATTTTTTGAGAGACATAGAGAGACAGAGCGCAAGTTGGGGAGGGGCAGACAGAGAACGAGACACAGAATCTGAAGCAGGCTCCAGACTCCGAGCTGTCAGCACAGAGCCCGATGTGAGGCTCAAACTCACAAACTGTGAGATCATGACCTGACCTGAGCCGAAGTCGGACACTTAACTGGCTGAACCACGCAGGCGCCCTTCAATTATTTTCAATTTCAAAAACTTTAAATTGGGAATTTGGTGCTAAACAAATATATTTTACAATGTTTTTAAAGTTTAGTACTAATTACATTAATAATATTACATGATTTCCAATTGTGCATTAATTCATATATGTTAATGAGACTTTTTCCAAATAAAAATTACCCATTTCTCTTCATAAAAACTAGACTCTTATTTAAATCCAGAGACCATAGCATCTTACCTTTGATAATGTTTTAACCGATACCCATTATGAAGCAAACGGAAAATTCTATACAATTAAATAATAACTTAACACTATTCTATACAGTTAGCTTCCTTCTGAGGTAGAATTAATAATGATTCTGATGAATATTTCCCTATTAATACAAATTGTGTTATCTAAAAGATACTTTCTAAAGGTACAAAATGTTATCAACTACAAATGGTCATTGGTTAATAATGACAATACTAAGAGTTTATCAGATGCAATTGGGGTATGGTTTCTTAAGAAAAAATTAATTATAAAAAATAAAACCACTCTATGTCAAATTTATATTAAATCACCATTTTATTTCCAAAAATGTCAATAATAAATGTCATTATTATTATTATTTTGAAATGAATGTTTTAAAGTCACTTCATCTTCATACAGTTGTTAATACATCAGAGTTTACTGACCTCAGAAAGACTTTTATTCATTTTTGGCAAATCCTGTTGGTATATACAGGATACAGGATTTGTATAAAGGATATACTAGTTATTTGGCCACTGTATTATATTTCAAAATTAATAATAGCAGTATTACTTATGAATTAGAACATTAAAACAAGTGTGCTTTAGCTTTCTGGTTTCTAGTAGCAACTGTATGGAAAATAAAACCAAATTTCAAAAATTCAAACACAAACACACAACTTTTATTGATTTTTGGTGTATCAGTAGGACACAGTACATTTGTAATACACTCTTAAAAGATGTCAGTGCTGGTGCACTTATTTGTCAAATAGATTCTCACATTAAAAAAAAAAAAAATGCCACTGCAATCAAAAAGATCCAAATCAACACTTTATGAGGTTTTATGACAATTATTTTAAAAGGTAGTTTTGAGGGGCACCTGGGTGGCTCAGTCGATTAAGCATATGACTTTGACTCAGGTCATGATTTCGTAGTTTGTGGGTTTGAGCCCCACATTGGGCTTTGTGCTGACAGTTCAGAGTCTGGAGCCTTCTTCAGATGCTGTCTCTCTCTCTGTCTCTCTCTGTCTCTCTCTGTCTCTCTCTCTGCCCCTCCCCTGTTTGCACTCTGTCTCTCTCTCAAAAATTAATAAGCACTAAAATAAGTAATAAAAAAATAATACACAAAAGTTAGTTTTGAAAATGGGGCACTTCAGGGGCGCCCGGGTGGCTCGGTGGGTTAAGCGTCTGACTTTGGCTCAGGTCATAATCTCACAGTCTGTAAGTTCAAGTCCCATGTTGGGCTCTGTGCTGACAGCTCAGAGCCTGGATCCTACTTCAGATTCTACATATCCCTCTCTCTATGCCCCTCCTCAGCTTATGCTCTGTCTCTCTCTCTCTCTCTCAAAAATAAACATTAACAAAAAAATTAAAAAAAAAGAAAAGCGGGTCATTTCTTCCTGCAAGAAAAAACTATTACCCAAAAGCTTTCAAACATTATAAATAACATGGACTTCTATAACATTAAGAAAGATAGTTATTTTATTCCAGTGTGATTTATATCCTTAACTTTTAAAGTGCATTTAAAGCTTAATTAAGTTGGAATTTAACAGGCTCTCATGTCTTAGATATAGTACTAGAAGAAGTAGACCAGTAAATTCAACTTTAATTATAATAAGGAGAGGATGTTCCAGGGCTGCTTTATTGTTTTTTAAAAAGCACATCTAATTTAATTACATTAAAATGTCCCATTTATTATAATCCTAATTATAGATTTGTTCATTCATTTAGAAAATATTTATTGAACAACTACTATGTGTCCAGCACATGTTAAAGCACTCTTCAGACATGGCCACTGATTTCAAAGCATTTATGTATTTTGTTAAGGAGACAAGATATATAGATATGAATGGTTTTATAAACGCAGTATCAAGTGCCAAATGAATGAGAGCAATATCAAATACAGGGGAACCTTAATAAGGGAAGGATGTCATCCAGATGAAATGGTCATGATTCATAAAAATTATGAGTCTTGAGTTGGGTTATATGGATAGGGTTGAAAAACAAAAATACCCCATGTTGGGGACTAGCATATTCAAACTTCCTGAAGCAAATTTTATTTCAGATATACTAAGTAGAACTGAACACATTATTAAAAAGTTTGGAATTAATCTATTAATATGTTGGAGACTTTCAGATTTTTGAGCGAAGTATTAAATATCATGAAAGTAATAGTTTAAGATGATACAGGTGATAGGCAAGATTGGAGAGTAAGGACCAAAACCCAAACCGGAAGCATGGAGATAAGCTGTACAACAACCCAGACCTGAAGGAATGAATTGCATGGCAGTGGAACTGAAGGGTGGAATTATTGATATTCTGATAGAAAATGTAGCCTAGTGGCTGTTTCTTTAAGGAGCCGGGGTAAGTGCAAAAAAATATAGGATAATCATGCCAGCCCGATTGAGTGGAAAATATGTAAGAGATAGGTAAGGAAAAATAAGAACTAATTTGGGGGAGAAAATGATGTAATATCTACAAAGTTTCCATTTAGTCCATGGAATTCAATTTCTAAAGATGTCTGTGATCTCAGAAGTCTATCACCTGAAACTTTCGCAACACAGCAAATTTTACATAATCATGGGGACGGGAAAAATAGAATAAAAAACTCTGGAAAGAAATTTCAGTCTAGGGATGTTAAAATTCTTTTCTATCATAAATTTTACAAAAATTATCTGTGAGAGACAACATTAAAGCTATGTCTATATTGGTTTGACTATTATTGCCTATTGATTAACCAATAGTCATTTGTTTTCTTTTTTCTTTAACTCTTTTTTCATAAACTGATGTTTCAACTTGATGTACCAAATTGATCATATGTGCTAGTGAGGTGTAAACACAGTTATTTATTTATATATATGTATCTATATATATGTGTCTATATATATGTATATGTATATATATATATATATATATGCATGTGTGTGTATTTAATGATACATATATATGTTTAATGTTTATTTTTGAGAGACAGAGAGAGAGAAAATGAGCAGGGGAGGGGCAGAGAGAGAGAAGACACAGAATCTGAAGCAGGCTCCAGACTCTGAGCTGTCAGCACAGAGCCCAACGCAGGCAGGGCTTGAACCCACAGACCATGAGATCATGACCTGAGCTGAAGTCAGAGGCTTAACCGACTGAGCCACCCAGGCACCCCTAAAGTATTTATATTTATATGTGCTTCTTCTATACAGTAAGTTAAGAGTAGGTGATATGGAGAACAAAAAAGCAACACTATTTTCCAAAAGATTAAAAGTGAGAGACAAAGAGACAAACCTCTGAGAATGTTGGTATATTCTATTTCATCATAATCAAGATACACTTTTTCCACACTCTCATGTTTATATTTTCCAAACATACAGAACAACATGCAGCTTTAATGCCAATCCAGGAGGGATTAGATTGGTAAGAAAAATTTTTATGGAATGAGTGATCAATGTTCTACATATTTCCTAGAACCTCAAATTACCTTCAATAGAAAACCAAAATCTGGCCTGAGCAAACTGCTACTTTTAGTTTTTAAAAAAGAAAACAAAGAATACAGAATTATAATTTTGAAAACTAAATTCTAACGACAATTTTTACTAGCCTCTATAAGATGGAGAGGATTCACCTGTTAACATTGCTCAAAGAATGGAGTAAGACTTCTGGGCTAACTGCCAATGCCTATTAGAATGATTTTCCCTTCAATCACTAGTTCAAGCATGCATGATATCGCAATGCAAAAATAGCAGCACAACAAGTAGGAAATTCAGGACAATCCCTCCCTCTTGATCCTCCTGTTATATTGAGTACTAATGGGATTTAATTTCTGGAGTACTGCATGTAGTTCTGGGACCCTGCCAGCTAGGAGTAATATGTGACTAAGAAACTAGAGCAATCAATGGCGAGTAAGTTAAAATCAGAACCCAAGCCAAACTGACTCCTCTTTTGGAACAGGCCTGGAACGTTTTCAAGATTAAACATCAATAAAAGCAGAAAACTTCTCAGATAAGGGGACTACCAGGGATACAGCCCAAGCCTGACGAGCTAAGGGGTTACATAACTTCTAAACATATTATTTTGATACACACAATCTTTATCTGAGATGAATTGCAAAGAATAGTCCTAGTATGAGTTAACCTAAGCCAGGGGATCAGGTATTCTTGAAAGTTTCCTCGAGGGGGCTTGAACTTGGCTTTAATAAAGGCAGAGAAGCAGGGTGCTAACTGCTGAGAGGCAGTAGAGAATAGTCAAGTGTACATTAATGCCCCATCTTTCCTCACTTCTGATTCTTTAGGATGATACAGGTTGTTCTTCTGAGGGGAGAATCTTTACTTGCCCCATTCCTCTAGCAGAGGCTATTTGAATCTGTCACACTCTGGAGTACATTTCTTGGCTTGTTTTTGTAATTCTACATTGATGCATACATCTCCTAGACTCTGACTGTTTATTGTGACCCAATGTTTATTAAAGTTAGGCTGGGTATACAGGATTAGATACTATCAACATTTCTCAGGTCTGGTTAGGTTATAAACAGAGATTTAAAGGTCCTTAAGCTTTTGAAAGATTACCAAAAAATACAGCTAAATTTTTTCTCTGTAATTGTTTGTAAAATAACTTTAAAAAGAGGTACAAGTCATTTAAACTATGGATATGATGGAAAGGGGAGGTGGTAGAAAGCTTATCTATAAAACTCCAAGATAAAGATGTTAATTGTAATTTTGTATCTGTGCAATGACTAAGGTTAGTGTCCTATTTCAAACTTGTTATTGAATTAAAATAATCTATATCAACATATCCTCAGAGTTGGAAAGAAAATTAGATTATGAATAAAAGGTTGTTTCCGACAACACTTACAGATTCATCCACAAGACATGGAATGCTTTCGTGTTTTACTTTTCATTATTAGATAAAGTTAAATTAATTTTCAACCACAATCATTATCCAGAGCTAGAGAATACTGGGAGTTAAAAGTTTTATCCACATCCTGGTATTTACTTGGAGACTTACAAATGTGTACAGCGATTCTCTAATGATCACTGTCAACTCTCTGGAGCAATTTCTCATAGGTGGGCCTGTGACCCTGGGTATCAAAAAGATCATCATGACCAGCCTTTTTCCAAGTACTGCCAAAAAGTGTATACATCTACATCTATGCCTATGTTTATTACTATATACACATGCATTGTATATATAGTATATACTACAAGCATTTTGACATAAAGACCATATAAGAAAATAAATGTATGATATAAGGAGATATGTAGCAAATTTACGGGAGACAAATGGAATAGTAAGTAACAGTGTAGGTTTTGAGGTCAAAACGCCTGGATATGAATCTATGCTTTACCACTTAGAATATGGTAACTTCCTACCACTTAGGAAGGTTAATCACTCATCCCAACTGACTCATCTGCAATTTAGGGAATATACCCCCTCTTACCCTCAGGTTATTGTGAGCATTAAATAAATTAATACACAAAAAATACTTAAAACATCTCTTAGAATAAAGTAAGAAGTCAATAAATATTGTAAGATGATGATGACAATGATATAGAGGAGGAGGAGGGAACAGGTGAAACAAAGGTCACCCTTGGCAAGAGTTCAAATGGGTGTTCATTACTTTGAGGCAGACAATGATAAAAAACACAAAACCAAAACTTAAAAAACAATGGGGGGGGGGGGCTATCAACCTTTTCCAGCTGTCTTGAATTCAAGTTTGAGGAAGACACATAACTTGGTGGTAAAGTGACCAAGATTCTTTCAAATGTGACTTTATTATTTACTGCTGATTAAAATCCAAAAGTTAATAAGAGGATATTATTCCTATGGCAAAAACTAGGGAGAGACGTAGATTTCATTCTAATTTGAATATGAAATAACTGAAGGCAAATGAAAGAATTAAGTAATATTCAGAATGACCAAAATATTGTGGCTGAAAATAAGGACAATCCCATTAGTCAGATAGAAGGTCTAATGCAAACAAGGGACAAGCTATTAGGCAACTCACGAAGTAACAGTTAGTAAATTACTGTGGTAACCCATAGGACAGTAGTGGTAAAATGTTTATTTCTGATCTTCTAAGAAAACTTTTCTATGTAGATTTGTTTCTGACTAAATTATACGGCAACAACTTTACAAAATCTTACCTATAAGGCCTTCCATCTAAGATTTTATAATTAAAATAATTAAAATAATTTCATTTTTCTTTTAATTTCTCTACCAATATTTCCCAAACTGTGCTCCCATATACAGGAATGTCTACTAGCTAAGACTCCTCTGTTGGGGAATAAAAGCATAATTTTCACTGTGAAAACCTTACCATGTTTTCTGTGAGATTTTCCCGAGAAAATCTATTGGTATACCTTGCTGATGTCAGACCACAAGGATACTTCTTAAGTACTATTTGCAGTGATGCCCAGGACTCATAGATCCTTACAAATAGCCTACTTTTTCAAGGTATACCTTTTTTTTTTTTTTACAAAATCCAATTGTATTTTCAAAGAGATAAAACCTAGCAGTGGCAGGTGGGGGAACAATACTGTAAATTTGTTTAGAAAGGAACAAGTCCATGTTTACAAAAGAAAAAATATTAATCGGCGTCTACTTTTCTGTTTTGTTTTACTTAGAAAAAGAAAGAAGCCTTATTGTTTATGATGGATTTTTAAACTAGTCACTGTAGCATACAAAACAGCAGAACATAGGATGCCTGGGTGGCTCAGTCGGTTAAGCCTCTGACTTTGGCTCAGGTCATGATCTCACAGTCCGTAAGTTTGAGCCCCTGTGTTGGGCTCTGTGCTGACAGCTCAGAGCCTGGAGCCTGCTTCAGATTCTGTGTCTCCCTCTCTCTCTGCCCCTCCCCTGCTCATGCTCTGTCTCTCTCTGTCTCAAAAAAAAAAAAAAAAATGGGGCTCCTGGGTGGCACAGTCGGTTAAGCGTCCGACTTCAGCCAGGTCACGATCTCGCAGTCCGTGAGTTCGAGCCCCGCATCAGGCTCTGGGCCGATGGCTCAGAGCCTGGAGCCTGTTTCCGATTCTGTGTCTCCCTCTCTCTCTGCCCCTCCCCCGTTCATGCTCTGTCTCTCTCTGTCCCAAAAATAAACAAACGTTGAAAAAAAAAAAAAAAAACAGCAGAA
>NW_024412391.1:29922354-29967354 GCF_014898765.1 Herpailurus yagouaroundi
AAAAAAAAAAAAAAAAAAAAAAAAAAAAAACAGCAGAACATGGCTAAACACTACTTTGGAACTTGGTTTGTTCCCCTAGAAGAAAATTTCTAAATGCTTACTTGAGGATATAGATATATTAATCTTCTATTTTTTAATGTTTATTTATTTATTTATTTTTGACAGAAGAGAAAGAGAATCCAAGCAGGTCCCGCTTGGGACAGAGTCCGACATGGAGCTCGAAATCACGAGCTGTGAGATCATGACCTGAGCCTAAAGCAAGAGTCCGATGTTAACTGAGCCACTAGGCGCCCCAATCTTCTGTTTTTATGTGATGTGATACTGATCCACAACATTTTACAAAATACAGCCTAACTTTGTAAATGGGGGAAGGGAGAAGCACAGACAAGTCACCAAAGTATCACACTAAAAGTAGTGATGGGTAGGTTCATTTTCAAAGAGAGAAGACTGGAAGGTCAATAAAAAGGCATATAGATCTATATGTCTATATAAGGGTCTATATGCCTTTTTTATTGATCTATCAACGTTGCATCCAGGGTTATCACTGCTATTCATATTTATTCCCTTGTGGCCACACCTAGCAGAACCCTACTGAATCAGGTCTAAATGGAAGGAGAGAGCACAGCGTTGAGAGTCATGCCAACTTAAAACCTCAAATGTGGTATGAATTACTGATCCATTGATGACATGAGTTCACTCTCACCTTTCTTGGAAGAGCATAAGAAAGATAAACTAGACACAGTCCTTCAATTCTCAATGTCAACTTTTCTATATGACCATAACAATCAATTCTTCATCCCTCATTCATGTATTTATTTAAATTCCTTCTGAATCTGTTCTCAAGTTGGGCCATAATTCAAAATAAGTTTTGTAATCACCTGTTTAATAATAAAGATTTTTATTTATTTGGCTATAAAAGAGACCCAGGATGCCAAAAAAGGTTCAGGTATTATGGAATTTGGTGAGATCCCCCATCAACATATTTATATCACTCATTATTATGGGCTATGGTAACATATCTTTGGCTCAGTCTCCATCTTTATAAAAGTCTCTCTAGCATCTTAATAATGTTAGCTATTTTTCCTTAGATGCTCTTCATTTTAAAAAAATGTTTTACTGTATTTCCTTCTTGAGGTCTGCCAACTGCAATACCTCATAAATGTCTAGGTATAAATATACTGTGGTTTTAGAACTCAGGATACCTGTTTCCCTTAGAACCCTTCCCATTGAGACACAGAAGATTTTTAGAAGTACTTTGGGCCAGTGTCTTTCAGAAAATGACTGGCAGATTATCTTCTATCTTAATTAAGGTAAACAGATGCAAGTTTCTCCCCCCAATCCCGTCCCCAATCCCCCCACAGGTCTATGCTTGTTTTGAGTATATTTATTATTTTTAACCTATGAACATTTTTCTGACATTATTTCTGTATGTTTAGTATTTTTCCTACTAAGAGATGCTTCATGGAAATACAGTTCCCCTTATTCTGTGATAAGGTACAGTTCAGGCCTTTTAAAAAAGTATACTTGTCACAGAATACTGAGAGGATTAACTAAAGAAAAACCTCTAGCTCTTTATTATTAGGAATAAGAAGTGTTAAATGCTGAGCAACACTCTGGTGTATGCTGAAAAAAAAAAAAAATACCCAACTTTCCCAACAATCCTGGAACAAAACTGGCTGTGAGGTACAATCTATTATATTAAATTGTCAAGAAGTTATGCGATTTGATTTTTTAAAATCTATTTAATCACAATGAAGATATATGTTTTGAGTCATGTCTTTTAAACTCTCTGGGCCTCAGTTTTCCTATTTAAAAATTAAAGGGAGGGGCGCCTGGGTGGCGCAGTCGGTTAAGCGTCCGACTTCAGCCAGGTCACGATCTCGCGGTCCGTGAGTTCGAGCCCCGCGTCGGGCTCTGGGCTGATGGCTCAGAGCCTGGAGCCTGTTTCCGATTCTGTGTCTCCCTCTCTCTCTGCCCCTCCCCCGTTCATGCTCTGTCTCTCTCTCTGTCCCAAAAAAAAAAAAAAAAAAAAAAATTAAAGGGAATTAGCTAGACATTTTTTAAGCATTTAGAACAGATGCTTCTAATCTGATTTTTGAATGGAAATTTAAGATCTCTTTTCTCTTCCAAATCTCTTCTTCTGAAAATCGTGCAAATATCAAAAATTTTTTCAAATATTAATGGGAAAGTATTCTTGCTATTTTAAGCAGTCTATGTGACTTTTAAATATTCTCAATATATCTTACTTTGAAGACACCAAGACAGACATTTCTCTTCAATTTCTTTGGGATAACGCAAAACAAACAAACAAAACAAAAATTATTTCATTTAATTTCTCTTATAGTCATGTTCAGAAGACCTTTTTTTTAAATTTTTTTTAACGTTTATTTATTTTTGAGACAGAGAGAGACAGAGCATGAACGGGGGAGGGGCAGAGAGAGAGGGAGACACAGAATCAGAATCAGGCTCCAGGCTCTGAGCCATCAGCCCAGAGCCCAACGCAGGGCTGGAACTCATGGACCGCGAGATCGTGACCTGAGCTGAAGTTGGACGCTTAACCGACTGAGCCACACAGGCGCCCCCAGAGGACCTTTATAGTAAGATCCATTCTGCCTATTTCTGGTTATCAGAGAGACATACAAAGGGGCAGATACATCTACATAGAACTTCCATTCTTTTACATTTATGCGGCCTTGCCTATTTTCAAATGAAAAATGACTTAAAACTTGACATCCAAACCTAGAACTGTGATGTCACAAGCTGTTCAGAGCTTATGGAGGACTTCATTGAAATTTAAAGACTGAAGATTGTAAAATTGTTGGTAACCTCTGAACTGCAAAATTGATGCATGCTTGTGGACAAATAATAGGCACGTTCTTAAATATTAAATATAAATATATGATGCATTCTACACGACTTGAATATTGATTTCTAGTGCTCTATGAGCATATGAAAAGTGAATAAATGACTGAACAAGTGAATGGAGGATGGATCGATGCATGTTTTATCGTGGTCTGAAGGTCTTGCCTGAGTTAGATAATAGGGAGAAAAACCAGTTTTCATGCTCACTTTGTTGGGCTCAAACAAACAGGACTCGTTTCTGAAAGGTTATATTTTCAAGTTTCTGATAATTCTTTTTAGAGCAAGAACCCCAGTCACCTCACCAGTGACTTATTCATATGCCCTTAAAGCAAGTGAAAGATAATAGAGTGGGAAACGGAGTATCAAAGCAAACCAAGAGATGTTGGTTTGGAAGATATATCCGAATATATGATAGACTAATGGGCAAAAAGGCTCAAGCAATGCCATTATGTGGATAAATAGCAGATTACCTGCACATATTGGAAAACTCCCTGAATATTTAATTGTAAAATTATGGCAGCAACAAGGTCTGTAGTGGTTTATAGCAGATCTTTTGGTAAAAATTCCCTAACCAACAACCACTAAATCTTATATATTGTTACTGATCATGTGCTATTTTCTAGGATTTTCAATTGGGTTGAAGTGTAAGCTTTAGTTTATTTGAAATCAATAAAAATAAATCAGAGTCTGAGTTTAGCTGTAACTGGTTTACAATGAGAAGAATAGCCCTGTGAGAGATAGGGCATTTGTTATGCTACACGTATAGAGAATTTATATGGGTCTAATATTAAGCCATAGAAAAGTTTTTCTAAACAAATTCATTTCATTGATGTGCATGGCCTCTCAGTGAATATTTGTATTAGCTGAAGCAAGATGGTAGCCATAGTGTAGATTTGAGTATTTTAAAAGCAATTCTGAGAATCCCGGTCATATGTTTTGGACTTTATTTAAAGTTATTTGGTAACCAACACACTAGAGTCTGCTGTTATGTTATGGAATTTGTCACATGTACAGAATGCATTGCACAGTTCCACTATCAGGTGTCACAGATGCTATTACTCAATCTCTACATCAGAAAGATGAAGTTTACATACGTGCATAAGAGAGAGTGGTGAAAAAGGGTGGTGAAATGTACGGGGTCTTTAGCTTCTCAAGCAGAACACTGCAGGCCTGCAATGATGCAGACAGGCCTATTGATGTGGCTCAGGGAAAAGACAGCCAGTGTTTGGGGTGTGTGTGTGTGTGTGTGCGTGTATGTGTATGTGTGTGTGTTGTTTGGGGACAGGCTATCAGGTACTGTTTAATCATGCATAATTACTGCTCTAGACTTAAAGCTGAAGTAAAATTATTGGCTCTGAGAGGTGTTTTTGACTTAGACCTACAGTTCTGGCTGAGATGGTGTCAGAACTGTGAGGAGAAAGACTTGCCAGCATCTGTCACATGAATCCCAGATGCTACCATGGTGGTGGTTCTTGTGGTTTGGAGTCATTTCAATGTATGCAAGGGAGGGCTCCCTCTTTGGCAAGTGATTTGGAAAGGGAGGGCAATAAAACTGCCTGCATTCATTTTGGGTACAGATAAGAGGCATTTCTTCACAAGAAGCTTTTTAAGGTTGTGGGCCTAATTTTCCTTCTAGGAGAATTTAAGTTTAACTAAACGTCAAACTAGATTTTTGAGTATATCCGTTACACTAGTGTCACCTGTGTTAGAATAAGATAGCTCTTAAGAAGTAGACCATGCATTCCTTCCCACTGTGGCCTCTACAGCCCTGCTCAGGGCCGCTTTCTCAGACTTTTGTGTCTACTGCTTTATCTCGGCTCTGGTACCAAGGTTTTGGGAGCGAATCTCTCCTCTGTGTTTGGATCAAGTAATGGGGGGCTATATTTAAGCTACTGAATCTAAAGGCAGGAAATGGATACTCAGTTTTGCAGACCAGTATCATCCAGACAAAACCTAGGTAGAAATCTTTTCAAATTCTATATGACACAGACCTAGATTTGAATCCCTGTTTCACATTTAGTAACTGTTAATAAACTTGAGACTCAGTGTCTCAAACAATCCAAGCTTGGCCTTTCTGGGGTTAATATGAAGATGGAATATAATATGACTACAGAGCACCTAGCATAATGCCTGGTATCGAGGGTAATAGTTTTCCTTGTTTACCTCTATTTTCTTCTACCATTCTATTACCAAGTGTTGAGCATCCCTGTGGAGGCTTACATGACATCTTTCCATCTACACGCACGCACGCACACACGCACACACACACACACATTTTTACTGGTAACTCAGAACATTTGTAATTTAAGAGAGAGCATTGGATCCTAGAGAATTAGAAAAAGGAAAACCTTATCTAAGCAAAATCTGATGAGAAGAAAAATTTAAAGTCCCAGTATTAATCTATGAATGATATAGTAGTGCCATTTCAAACTCCCATTTTAAAGAGTTTATGAAACAAGCCAGTAAAGATTCATTTTTTTTTTTACAAACTTGCTTTACATGAAATGTTCAATATGAAGTTATTTACTGTGCTATTTTTAACATATTTAACAATTTTTTGCTAGGTCTTTTAAAGTTTTTTGACTTTATCAGTTCAAGGGGCTTCATCTATCTTAACACTCCATGCATATACCATAAAGAAGCCAAGATTACAGATTTTAGTAAGCCTGACTACGCGTGAGCTGTTTCAGCAAATCATATCCCAAACAGCAGGGTAGTCATTGTATAGTGTACAGACAGGAAAAGCTGTTCACCACTAGAACAGAATATGGCTTTGACATACAATAAGCTAATTACAAGTTAGAATAAAATAAGTCCTAAGGAAAGGAGCAAGCAATTGTTGTAGGACAACAATAAGTTTAGTAATAAATCTAATAGGAAATGAAAGGGGGAAATCAAGGGGTTTTTCACAAGGAGGGTAATACTCACAAGGGCTTTCTAATATTTAGAAGTGAGATTTTTTGATAAAGAAAAAATACAAGACTAAGGCAGGGCATCCTGGACCTAAAAGCAGATCAACAAAGACAGAGATATAAAGGTATGTATGTAATGGTTTGATTAGCTGTTGTGGAGTGTGATGTGGTGATGGGAAATGAGATCTGAAAGACAGGCTGGGCACTTATCAATGGGGGACTGATTGGGGATAGAAAAGCACTATTCTCGAGATTCAAAAGCTCCCATCACCCAAAGACAATCATTCAATAAGTCTTTCTCATGTTGAGCGAGCATCACACTTTTCACTTATTTATTAATTTTTGTCGGCTAATGCGCCATATTAGACACTGTACTTAATTGTGGGGAAGTACACTGCAGAATGATTAATCATCCCTGACTTTAAGATACTTAATGGAGTTAAAAAAATGTATCAGACAGACGAGACAGAAGAGAATGAGTGCTATGACAAGTGCAAACAGAGGAATGCAGAAGAGAGAAAGAGGTTAACTTGGACAGAGTGTGTGTGGACCAAGGGAAAGTGTCAAGGACCAATAATGTTTAAACTAAACCTTGAGAAAGAACTGGATCTTGATGACTAAAGAAAAAAATGGGGTGTCTAGGTAGCATCCTACTCTTGATTTCGGCTCAGGTCATGATCTCACAGTGTGTGAGATCAAGCCCTGGGTGGAGCTCTGCGATGACAGCATGGAGCCTGCTTGGGATTCTCTCTCTCTCTCTCTCTCTCTCTCTCTCTCTCTCTCTCTCTTTCTCTGCACCTCTCCCATATGCACTTGATCTCCAGATAAATAAATACAGTTAAAAAACAGAAGAACTTTCTGGGTGGTGGAGGTGAAAGGCACAGGAATAGTAATATTTGGTCCACTTTAAGGAAAACAAAGACATAGTGAAGGACATTGACCCTTCCCTTCAAGGGAGGAACAAAAATAGGTGGGGGGAATAGGAGGTGCATGAAATATCTTTATAAAGGGTCTCAATTTGGTTTAGAGTATTAAGGAAAGCTCCCAAAGAAGGCAGTGCTTTCAGTTTAAATCTGAAAGATGGAGAGGAATTAGCCTGGTATATGTTTGTGTGTATTTGGGAGGGTGGCTGTGGGCAGACAGGCAGAAAGCATTTCAAGCAGAAGGAAGAAATTTCACAGTAGAGAATAATGTAAGAAAGAAACTGTAAAGCAAGCTGGAGCTAAGAGGGCAACAGGGAGAACAAGAGAGATGTCAGAGTAGAGACACAGGCCATGTAGAGAGCCAGGAAAGAAATTTGTTTGTTTCTAACATTTAAAAAAGTTACCAAAAATTTCTTTCACCTGTAGGGCAGTTCACAACATGGTCCCTACAGTCAACATTGTATAGAAATTCTCTACATTTTAACTCTAAACTCCTTGCAACTAAGGATTATCTGTAATCCTTATAAATATTATAAACTCATACACCCTAATAAAGAATAATGTGTAACTGTTTTAAGTTTGATGTGATGAGGATAGCAAAACTCTGCTTTCAAAACAAAGTTTGAACAGCTTCAGGTTTTAGTAACTCAAAGCAGCAAAGACAATGAAAAGCCATAATACCTTGAGCATCACAATTACTTCCAGTAATTCTTTACAAGGTTTAGAGCTAATCCTTAGTACATCTCAATAAAATGTTTTCCTTTGGCAAATCATGCCATTAGGAAGGAAGGAAGGAAGGGAAGAAGGGAGGGAGGGAGGGCGGGAGGGAGGGAGGGAGGGAGGATTATAGCTATCCCAGTTTCACACTTTTGAAAACTTCATTGCATTCGAATGTACCAAATCTGCTTCCTTTTTATCACCATCTCATCAACACATCAACTTGTAAAGTTGAGACTAAAGTCTTATGATAGATAAGGACAGACCTTAAACTTTACAGTCATGGATGTTTCCTACATTCCTGTGCATGGCAAATAGAATATAAAGTTTTTACTTTGTTTTTAAACCCTTTCTAAAACTTGCCAGTAAGTGAAGGTTACCAGCAGTGAGCTCTGAGGTGATCACAGAGTCAAGAATAAGGATGAGCTGTTCAGAAAGTCCAGAAAGCAGTAAATCAAAAAAGAAAATTTCTCCTTTCTTGTTTTTCAGCAGTTCTACTCTACTCCTTTAACCTGATATATTCTGGTGGAATACTGCATACTACATAAGTGTATTTTGCCATAGTGACCTTTCTTCCTTTTGAAAATTTGCTGATAGCTTCAAAATATTTAAATGCACATTTATAAAAGGAACAATGGAAGAGGGAAGACGTAGGGGCAGCTCTGGTTCTCTGAGCCTTACACTCAGGAATTTGAGTCTGTGGTCAGGCAATGCAAGTGGCAGCATGGAACAGAAGCAGGTCACAGGACACGATGGCACCAAAGGGAGAAGGCGCAAAGAGAAACACGATCATTCCAGCTGCTAAAAGAGAGGCCAGTTGAATACTGGGGATTAAAAAAAAAAAAAAAAAAGCTTTATTAAGTTGGGTTGAGCACTGAGTGTTGTATGGAAACCAATTTGACAATAAATTTCATATTTTAAAAACAAGAATTCTTATGTGCAAAATCCAAAAGCAAAATGAACAATCTTCAACGTATTTTAGTCTTCATTATCTATACTCTTTCTTTAAATGAAATATTTATTGAGCATTTATTACATCTCAAATTGTGTCAACTGATGAGAACTGAAAGAAGAAAAATCCAGTGTTCTCAAAGAGTTCACAGTAGTTTAAGAGAGATAGACATATTAAAAGATAATTTTCATACAGTGTAACATGCATTCATCATATTCTTGTGGAAGCAAAGAAGAATGATACCTAACTTGGTTGGGAAGAATTATCTGGAATTCTTTCTGAAAGAGAAAGATTTAATTGAGATTTAAATAGAATAAGGAGAGGTTCTTCCAGGTAGGGGATAGCCAGAGCCAAGACAGATACTATGGCAAGGAGTAGCATGTAGTGTGGGGAACTAGAAACAGGATGGCTGGAAACTAAGTTCTGAGTCAGGGAGTATGAAGACATCAGGCTGGGTGAGTAAGCTGGCATTAAAGCAACAAAGGAGGAGACGTTAAATAGTGTGGCTCCTACCCTGAAGATGAAGGTAAACAACTGAGGATTTTCTCCCCCCGCCTTTTTTTTTAATTAAAGTATACTTGGCATACAATATTATAGTAGTTTCAGGTGTACAACATAGAGATTTGACAATTATGTATCTTACAAAATGCTCACCACAATAAGTGCAATTACCATTCGACATCATATGAAGTTATTCCAATATTATGGACTATATTCCTTATGCTTTACTTCTCCTCTCTGTGATTTGTTTATAACTTGAGGTTTGTACCTCTCAATGTCTTTCACCTATTTTGCCCATCCCTCACCCCGAAGGTTTCCTTAAGCAAGGGAGTGATGTGAATAGGAATATATATAAACACACATACACATACACATTTGAGGGGATCAAATATGGAAGCAAAGGGACCAGGTATGAAATAACTGCAATGGTCAAGGTGAGACATGACAAAGTTCATGCTACTGGAATGGTGGCTCCTACATACCTGAATTTGGTGCCGGATTGGATGGGCATAGGCAATGATTATGGGCAATGATAGAGAAATAGTCATCAAAGATGACTCCGAGGTTTCTAGAACTTAGAGGATTTTACGCCAGAAACTATTCTGGGGAAACATAAGAAGTTCAATTTTATAAATGATCCATTTAAATGTTTTATTTATTTATTTTTGAGAGTGAGAGCAGGCAGGGGAGGGGCGGAAAGAGAGGGAGACGGAGAATCCGGAGCAGGCTCTGTGCTGTCAGCATAGATCCCTACATGGGGCTTGAAGTCAAGTTCAAGTCACGAACTGCGAGATCATAACCCGAGCCAAAGTCAGATGCTTAACCAACAGAGCTACCCAGGCACCCCTATAAATGATGCATTTAAAGTGCCAACTACCATTAATGGAAAATGTCTCGTAAACAGCTGTAATAAACTAGAATGAAGCTTTGTGTAGAGATCACAACTTGGAAATAGAAGAGTTTGGGTCACTGACTCATGTGTAAGAGGAAGCTGACACTGTGAGGGTGGATGAAATCACCTGTGGATAAGCCCTGGATTGTAGAAAAGAGCAGTAGACTGAGGACAGTGCTCTGGGGAGGAGGACATTTCATAAATGGGCAGAAAAAGAGGAGCCATTAAAGGATACAGAAAACAAACAGCCTGAGGCGAATAAAGAGCACCAGGAAAGGAAAGTGTTCTGAAAGCCAAGAGTGAAGGAAGGGATCCAAGAAAGGCCCTCCAAAACACACTGATTCCAAAAGTTAACGTTTTCTGACACTTTACTGCTAGTGCTTTTAAAAATGACAATGTGAATAATAGGCGAAGAGCTTTTGTTCACAAATTCCTTTTAACTCTTCTAATTTTTAATTTCTTTATTCTCTTATTCCCATACTTCTCATGCCCCCAAGGTATGAGTTATTGAGGGGTATTAAACATGATTATCCTTTTCTAACAACAGAGTTAGTAAATAACAACAAAGAAGGTGGTAAGGGGAGGGAGGTGTAAATGAGAGACATTGAAGTATCTCCAAATGATATGTGGAAAGTAAACCATATTTGGGCTTTGTTTCCTTTATTTCAAATTTGATTATTCAGTTCATAGCTTATCCTCACTCTTCACTTTTCTTTCCTTCTGATGCTCACTTTAAGCAATTTTGGAGTTTGTTGGCACTTCTTTAGGGACAAGTCAGGAATAAAAAAAAATAAATTCAATTCAAGCAATATACTTATGTAAATGGTGCTTATATTTTTATATGAAAACTCAAAGCCAGATATTCAAAATGAGTATCACGTTTGTTTTGACTGCCGACCCAAAGCAGACCACCACCACTACTCCTTCTAGTAGTAGCCAAGCATAACAAGAAACATAAGCAACCAAAAAACCACACATAAAACAAATCCTAAGGAATGTATGCAGAAGCTAAATAAACAATGGAGGTCACCAAACACATGCACTGTCAGGAAAAGGGGAAAGAAATCTACGGAAAAAGAGAAACCACCTGCCAATTTCAAATAATTCAACTCCAAGAACTGACTGTGGTGAGCCTACTTGCTGATCCTAGACAGTCACCACTCAGACTTTCTGGGCTTTGAACATTAGCAATAACAATCTCGAATTTCATACAGTGCAGAGCTTAGCACACAGGTGTTATAATCACAATTTCAAGTCTGAAAATGTCCTTGCCCTATTTAGAAAAAAAGTGAGCTGTTTGTGATGTTCTGAATTGGGGAACAATGAAAAAAGAAAACCTTAAGCTTGAGTCTTTGTGCAATTTATGTCAAATATCTCTATTGCTTCTGCAGAATTACATTTGAAGTTTATAGCAGCTCATTATCTAGCAACTATCCCTATAATATGGAAAGAAGTAAGAATCTGACTGCAGTTTTGCAGGAGTCTCAACATATGTGTATGATCTTAAGAATCTTCAGTGATACCTGAGGTTTATAAATCCAAGGCAGAGCCTGGGACTAAACCTATCTACTAAGTTAAGACCAGCATCAAGGACGTTCTCAGGTATTACAGTACAAGTTTTAGCTGGGAGGGCAAAAGACCAGAGCTTAAAGATTTATAAGAATCTCTAATAATGTCTCAGGCAAGGTCAAAATAACTGAACTGAGGTGGGATGAGGTAGTGACAAGGATATAGGCATAGGAACAGAAAATCTGGGAGGTTGTTGAAACTTAGACTTCTGCGCAAAGAAGAATTTTGTGCTGACAATGCTCCTGGGCTAAAACTATCTTGAAGCTACTTACCTAACTGGATTCCTGGGGACTGAAGTCTCTGAGGCAGAGATCAGTCATGAGAATAAAAGGCAAGAGAAAGCAATAGCTGAAGAGGTAGTTTGGTGGACAAGCTTCCAGGATAACTTGGGAAATGGATCTCTAGCAGAATTCTAGTTACATACACTGGGCACGTGTGAGGACTGTAGCTTGGGGAACTACCAAGGGTTACTTTATCAGATTGGGACTCGAGAAGGAAATGAGCTGAGATCTAGGATGCAGGATGGGAGCCCTGTGCATTATATTTGAAATTCCAGCATAGATAAGGGTTGCAATAAATGTGATTTGTGTATAATTTGAGTGTCTAAAAGCTAATGCTTCCTGGGTCAGCTTGTTGGGGTGGTTCTTACTAAGGGTTAGCATGGGCCACAAGAGATTAGGGAGAAGGTAATAACTCCTAGGAAAGCCTACGTATTTTCTTCTCTCAACACTACCATTAGGTCTGGCACCATTCAAGGGTGGTGTCATGAAGAACAAGGAAGGGGGAGGGTAAAATGAAGTTAGAACATGGGCTGGTAACCCAAATGACAAAAACACCCCACCACTACCACTACCAAAGGTATTAATCATCTTCAAGACTTTGCCATAGAATAATTATAATGTAAAATTAGAAAGAATGGTATGTTAGTCTATTCATCTTTGTGCCATTTGCAACTATTCCACAGATATCTCCATTAATTGAATATTCAAGTTTTCCCGGAACACCAGAGTGACAAAGACCTCACTCCTTTAAAAGACCTCACTCATTCAACTCACTGGAATGCTGAGTTAAAACATTCTTCTTTAAAATGAACTCAACTGTATCTCTTTGAAACTTAGATCTTACTAGTCCTCATTCTATCCCGTGGAATGAAACAAAATAGATTCTAATCATTATCATTCTAAAAAGTTCTTCTGCATTCTAGTCACTGTCTTATGAATGCCTTCCAACTTGTCTAGACCCCTCCTAAAATCTGTTAATTAGGCATACTCCAATCTAGTGAGCAAAGATTAGAAAAGAAATGGTACCTCTACTATCCTTGATATAAAAGCATTAAAAAGAGGGAACTGGGTTGTCCTTCTGGCCATGTGATATTGATAACTAAGTCAGTTATAATCTTCACATCTTTTAAAAGAGTATCCACATGCTATAAAATATATGGGAGTAGTGTTGATTTTTTTAGAATGATATATGTTAAGTATTGAAACTGGAGAATTTGGAAAAGAATTAAGACAATTTAAGTCATGTATAATTCTAGCAGGGCCTGGGCATGGAAGATGATTACTGAAGAAAAGTGGCATAGGAGAACAAACACACATGACAATTAGAAAAGAAGAAAGTGGGGGGGCGCCTGTGTGGCTCAGTTGGTTGGGTATCCAACTTCCGCTCAGGTCATGATCTAGCGGTTCGTGGGTTTGAGCCTGATATCCGGCTCTGTGCTGACAGCTCAGAGCCTGGAGCCTATTTCGGATTCTGTGTCTCCCTCTCACTCTGCCCCTCTCCCACTCGCACTCTGTCTTTCTCTGCCTCTCAAAAATAAAGAAACATAATTAAAAAATTTAAAAATAGAAAACGAAAAGAAAAGAAGAAGGGGCACCTCGGTGGCTCAGTCAGTTGGGTGTCCAACTTTGGCTCAGGTCATGATCTTGCAGTCGGTGAGTTTGGGCCCCTCTGTGCTGACAGTTCAGGGCCTGGAGCCTGCTTTGGGTTCTAGGTCTCCCTCTCTCTCTGCCCCTCAGCCGCTCATACTCTGTCTCCCTCTCTCTCAAAAAGAAACATAATTTTTTTTTTGTTTTAAATAAAAAAAGAAAAGAAAACAAATAGGTTTGAAAACACTGTAGAGCTGGGGGTCAGGGAGGGGCTAGTTACACAGGGGCATAAGGAACTTCTGGAGGGTGATGGACTTGTTCCATAACTTGATTGTAGTAGTGGTTACAAGACTATATGCATTTGTCAAAAATCATAGACCCACACAGTAAGAAGGGTAAATTTTACTGTGTGTTAATGTCACCTCAATAAAGAAATTAATCTATAAGAAAATATATGCGTCATCATGGTCCCAATTTTGTAGAAAAAAGTTACAACCAAAAGTGTGAATGGTAGGTTTCAGGAAATAATCTTATGGATTTACTGAAGGACATTCCAGTTAGAAGCAGACACTTGAGTTGAAAAGTCATATATAATGAACACTGTGATGGTCACAATGAGATCATGTGATTGCAGAAATTATGAGCAGAAAACCACTGGAAACTCAAAGGAAATCAATTCAGTTGAATGGTGAAAACAGAATGGAAGTAAAAAGCTGTTTATATGTATACGTGTTTGTAGGCAGAGAAGTTGCCATTCATACTGTAGCCCTTGGATGTTATTACTGACTTGGCTTTTAGGCAAAAGCAGTTGCTCATTATTAATGATAGCCCCTGAAAAACACTAAAAATTGAAAAAAAAACACACACAAAAAACAAAAGGAACAAAACAGGGCTAAGGGCAGAATTCTTTATCACACAAATAGAGCCTACCCTTCAGCTAATCAGTACTCTTTAGGATTAATCGTTCAACTAATTATGATCTACCCAACTGCATTTCCATCTACTCTCTATTTCTTTATCTTATTTGGTTATGGTGAAATGCTTTACCTATAAGGCATCTACCACAGTTGTCTTTTTTTCTGTCAAAAAAGATAACACAGTAGCCCCCTACCCACAGTTCCACTTTCTGTGGTTTTGGTTACCTGCAGTATGGGTAACGCTACCCCACAATTGCTTACACCATTCACCTCACCTCCTCTCATCACATAGGCATTTTATCATCTCCCATTATCCTAAGAAGGGTGATGACAGTGTAAGATATTGTGGGAGAGAGACAGAGACCACATTCACTTAACTTTTATGATAGCACATTGTTATAATTGTTTTATTTTATTATTAGTCATTGTTGTTAATCTCTTACTATACCTAATTTACAAATTTAACTTTATCCTAGATATGTATCCACAGCAAAAAAACACAGTGTGTGTATATATATATGTATGTGTATGTGTATATGTGTTTATATATATATATATATATATATATATATATATATATATATATAAGGTTCAGCATGACCCGTGGTTTCAGGCATCCACTGAGAGTCTTGTAATGTATCTGCCAAATATGAAGAGGGAGTGAAGCAGAGTTAGCTGGACAAAAATTTTTCTCTATGAACTCATGGTTGCTTCTAGTGAACACTACTTCCCTTTTTAAGAGCTCATAAATCATCCCTTTAGTAATCTGTTCTAGTCACTATTTTATAGCTTTGAGAACTCACCTACCTTTCTTGGCCTTTTTTTCTCTTTCCCTCCCCCGCCCTTTCTCTTTAAATGGGGGCCTCTGTATTCACTCTTTGAATAATTCTCTGGGCAAGATTTCCACGCTCCACCTTTACAAAAAAATTCCAGACAACTGTTCAGAAACTTCACTCCCCAATTTTTATCAACTTAGAGAGGGACAGCATTTGTTCATGCCAGGTTTGGGAGCCAGGGACTACTTTTGAACAGTCCTGTCCCTAATGTGGATTTTAATTCCTTTTTAATGGTGTTTGTTTAGTACTTTTCAATCCAAAGATCATTCTTCTTGATTAAAAAAAAAAGTCAAAATAGAAGCTAAATTGCTCTGTCTTTCTTAGGCATGGATTTAAGTCTCAAGCAGCAGATCTATCATTTCCATGTTCTTTCTTCTTACTCTGAACATAAGGACATATGTATTGAAATTACATTTAGATCATTCCTACTTAGACTTCAAGTTTGTGGAAGTGACATAGTTTGCCAAGGAGCCTTAGTAGAGATTATGGCTAACCCCTCTCCCCAACTAGCTACCTTAGACACCAGCATTCACTATATTAAATATGCTGATTTATATTTCACTCTGTGGTTATTTAAAAAATGTAAGTCATACAAAATTTTCCATAAAATGAGTAAAATGAATAGGTCATATATTTCAATTTTAAGTCTTGCATTACTTATAATTAAATACACTTTTAAATGCTTATTTATTTTGAGAGAGAGCATGAGCAGGGAAAGGGAAGAGAGAGAGAGAATCCCAAGCAGGCAAGTGCTGTCAGCTCAGAGACTGACTCTGGGGCTCAATCTCATGAACCAGTGAGATCATGACCTGAGCTGAAATCAAGAGTCAGATGCTTAAACTGACTGAGTCACCCTGGCACCCCTAATTAAATACATTTTTTTACTGTGCTATATGGTGGCCAGGTGCCACATGTGACTATTTAAATGAACGTTCCTTAAAAGAAAAGACAGTAAAATATTCAGGCCACATTTCAAGGGCTCAGCAGCCACATGTGGTTGGTTTAATTGTGCCAGACAGTGTAGTATAGAACACTTCCATCATCACAGAAAGTTCTATTGGAAAGCACTAATCTAGATACATAAAATGTGATGTCTAATTGGCTTTTTTCAAATGCAGTTTTCTCATACGAAATTTCTACACATGTCAATCACTGTTTTAAGAGGTGATTCTATTAACAGCAATGCATATATTGCATCATGAATGAACTACTTGCAAATTATAATCAAATGTATTGATTTGTTCTCATACCAATTGATTTTTAAAAAGACAACTAATAAATGTAATGTATAATGCTTCAGATCACAGGATCCAGTGATAATGGTTAATCTGAATTCCCAAGATGTTTACTGCAAAGCCTATGCTATTAGCATAACAGGACAGTACATTTCAGTAGTATTTGGCCACCATTTACTTTGACTAAGAAAGCTATGGTAATTAACTAGGAATGTATATTTCTAATTTCAACTCAAAAGGAAAATATCACACCAAGGACTAGGATGTAAAAAGATATTATGCTGAAAATAGGTGTTCCAGCACTAATTCTTTTTTCTGTTTTCTAGTGTTTGTTCTCTTAGACAATCTTGACAAGCACAAATAGAAACCATAGCTAAACCTCCCAGTAGCTGGTGACTTCTGTTTTTTCTTCTGAGCCAGAAACTCTTTTTAATAGATCTAGGAGAAATGTAAGGCAACTGGCTAAAATGATATTAATAAAATAAAAGGAGGAAGTTAAAATACTCGAAAAAGAGATTGAGGGAAAACATGGTAGCATCTAGTATAGTGGCTTGCAGGTAAATGCTGAATAATTTAAAGTTAAGGAGAAGGAGAGTGAAAGAGAAGAGGGAATAAGGAAAGAAAGAAGAAAGGGAGGAATGGAAAAAGGAAGAAATGAAAGTCACAGGATAATGCCACAGGAGATTTAAAGTTCACAAAGAAACCTAGTTAGATGTACAAAACAAAAGTGACTCATAATTAATAATACAAACGACAGTAAAACAAATTGTTATAGCCAAGGTATAAACATGTACAGACAATAGTGGTCTTGATTCTCAGCCTCCCAAAAAAATAAGTAGGTAAGTAAGTAAGTAAATAAATAAATAAATAAATAAATAAATAAAAGATGATTCCAACTCAGAAAGGTAACACAAATGACTAGAATACAAGCATGGTCAAATAGTATAATATGCTGATAATAAGGGCCAACAATGGTTAAGTATGATCCACACACTAAAAGAAAAAAAGTATAATGGTTCACAAAATCAGACAGAGCAAACTTATTGTAATTAGACAACCAAAAGTCAATTACCAGAGGCCAAACATAAACAGACAATGGAAACAGAAAGAAGTTTAAAATATTTAAAGCAGACAAAAGAACAATCTCTTGTTTGTTTTGTAGGACACATTCAGGCTGATGAAGTCGTCAAGAAACACCTTCAAAACTCAGATAGGTGCGATTATACTTCAGCATTTGTAGAGAACCAATGCAATGGTGGGAAGGCTATCAGACCATTAATAAAAATAAAGCACTAGAGGAGAATTTTTTGTTTTCTAGCTTTTTCCCCCATCTCCCTACATCCATCACAACTTGAATCAGAAGACATATCCCCATAAATTACTGCAGCTTATTAAGGCAGTCTCAATGAAGGGGGGATGGTGAGGGCTGGGGTAGGGGAACACAAATCAAAATCTCCAGGGTAAAAAGTAATTCCCACCTTTCACCCTCCCCCCACCCTCCACCCATCAAGATTCCAGACCTATAATAAAGCCATTTTCTTATCTCCCTGATACAGTTTTTGACTACCACAGAAGCTATTTCATATGTACAAATCGTTTGCTTTCTTTTCATTTATGAGAGAACTCCAGAAGGAGAGCAAGAAAGAAGGAAATTATGCTTAACAATTAATGCAGATAACTGGTGTTTTTCATAACATATGAAAATCATCTAGTCCAAACTTCTCACTTGAAAAAAAAAAAAAGCACTGAGGCCAAAAAAGATTATATGGTTTTTCCAAGATTACATAATTTGTATATGCAAAGCTAGGACCCAAATGACACGCATCCCTGCCAAAATTCTTACCTCTACACAATGTACCAACTGGGTACCCCAGTTTCATTAGTGTCAGATAACACATTTGTATAGTATGAGATAACTGAAAAAAAAGGAAATATGCATTTACTTTAAAACACAGAAGCTTGGGAATTACAGTCCAGTTAGGCTAACTCTTGGGCAATTCATAGTTTAAATTATTTTAAAAGCTCCAGAAAACATCGAGTCTTTAAGTAGTGGCTTATGGAGATTTATGGTAGACAAATCTGACTAAACGGATCTAACTCACTTACTTACTTAAGATAAATAATCTTAAAAATTCCTCAAGAGCCATGGCCATTCCTTATTCCTACTTGGATGCCTAGGGCATGACACAATACTTGGCACATAGCAGGAGCTCAATCAATATTTAACAAATAAAAATGAAGCCCATTGCTAAACTGTTAAAAGGTGTCAAGCAACAACAAAAGCCGACCACAGATAGACTTAGAAGTTAGTGACAAAATGATTCTAATGACAAGAATGGCTCCTTACAACTGTAGAAATGGTGGCTTCTAGCCAGTGGTGTTTGTTTTTCAATAATTAATTTGTAGGATTGAGTGAAGACTTGAAAACTGCTTATTCAAAAATCCAAAATAATATTAAAATATTGGGAATCATGTGAATTTAGGAAAACTCACAGGAAAAATTTCTGTAACAGATGTTAAAAAAACCAACACAAAGAACAAACATATGGCTTCTGCTCTTGACTCCTTAATTACTTGCCAATTTAACCTTTCTTTCAATTTTTTTCTTACTTGCAATATGAGAATAAAAGTACTTGGCCAGCTGTCCTCAGGGGTTTTTATTTTACCACACAAAGGATGCACCTAGTTGCCAAAGATGACCCCAGCTGTTTCTCCTCTTCTGGCACATGCAAGGTGCTCCTTCAAGAGGTGAAGTCTATTTACCTTCCTTCTGGACTGCACTAGCCTCACGACTTGCCTTGGCCGATAGAAAGTGGCAGAAATGCCCCTAGGCCAGTTGTAGGCCTAGCTTTGAAGAGGACTGTCTACTTTTGCCTTTGCTCTGGGTAGCTAGTTATCATGCTGAGTGGAAATTCTGGCTGGATGGGGAACAGTAAGGAGGAGACAGACTGGGGGAGACAGAGGCCACAGAGGAGAACCAAGAAGTCAGGTATGTGGCTGAAGCTTTCATGTAAGTTCAAGCCCAGCTCCACCGCCAGATGATGCCAGCCAGCTGCAAGAGTGACCCCAGCTTTTACCAGATAGATGATCCACTTGGCCAACATGCCCCTCTCCTGCCTTCCACAACCTACAGAATCACGAGAAATAAATCTCTGTTGCTTTTAGCCACTAAGTTTAGCATGGATAGTTAGAAAGCAAATAGACAACTCAAATAGTTAGTGTATTTGAAGCTTTGGAAATATTCTGAAAATGGAAGTAAATGCAAAAGTCAAGATAAAGGATCATAGTTAAGCAACTTTACCCAACTGGGCATGCTTTCAAGTGTGAAAACACTACTACAGTACTTGACTTTTTAAATAATTTCACTCCTGTTGAAAATTGGACAAGGGATGAGACTAATATTTTCCCTGCCTGGAAATTCATGTCAGATGATGTTTGCATGAGTAACATAGTCCTGTGGACATACTCAAGATTATGCAAATTATTACAATGGTAGTTTAAAAAAGTATACTCAAATACAAGTAGTAAGGTTACTTGTACACCAATTCTAACATTTATATATATAAGATCATACTTATTTCATTACTGCATCATTAAGAACACATTCCCTTTCTTGGTAGCAAATTACTTAAGCCACATGTCACAGATGTGTTCAGACATTTTAGTTGAGATTATTTTGCCATTCAGCTGAAGTTGGAAAGATGACCTTAAGTTTTTTTCTGCATTTATTTTCCTTTGATTTTAATGCCTTTTAGCATTGTCATTATTACTTTCCTTATATTTGAAAGCTTCTTAATTTTTGTTCCTCAATATATTTGGAAATAGAGAATAGAATTCACTTGCCTTGTGAAATTGTTATTGTAATAATAGTAAATGAGAAGATACTTTTAATATAATTTGATCTGATGCTATATGAAATAAGCTAAGAGTTGAGATTTTTAAAATAAATATATTATTTAGTAATACGAATAGCACATTTTTCCCCAAAATGTGATTTTTTTTCTGTGTAAGTGAAACTTTCTTCTATTTTTAATTTTTAAAAAATTGATTTTCAGTATTTATTTATTTTTGAGAGAGAGAGAAACAGAGTGCAAGCGGGGGAGGAACACAGAGAGAGGAAGACACAGAATCTGAAGTAGGCTCCAGGCTCTGAGCTGTTAGCACAGAGCCTGACACGGGGCTCGAACCCACAAACCGTGAGATCATAACCTGAGCTGATGTCAGTCACTTAACCGACTGAACCACCCAGGCACCCCAATGAAGCTTTCTTTTATAAGAAAGACCTGATGAGGAAGAGAAATTGAGAAGTATGGTATTCATAAAAGAAGCTTATCCCTTTGTTTTAATCAAGAAAATAAATAATTTGCTATGTTGAAAATTACAAACTGGTAAAGCCCTTTTTGCATACAGAATATGAAGATTATATGGGGTCTTAATCTAAGATATTTAACTTTAAAAATACAGATTCAGGGGCGCCTGGGTGGCGCAGTCGGTTAAGCGTCCGACTTCAGCCAGGTCACGATCTCGCGGTCCGTGAGTTCGAGCCCCGCGTCGGGCTCTGGGCTGATGGCTCAGAGCCTGGAGCCTGTTTCCGATTCTGTGTCTCCCTCTCTCTCTGCCCCTCCCCCGTTCATGCTCTGTCTCACTCTGTCCCAAAAATAAATAAACGTTGAAAAAAAAATTTTTTTTAAATAAAAAAAAAATACAGATTCAGAGAACTTTATAGACATATTTTATGTAAATAGTTTACATAAAAATTTCTATAAATCAATTAATAACTTTAAAAAGCAGGGAACTTTACCTTTGAAGGAATATTGTAGTTAGATTATGGAGAAATGAATATTCCTTTTTTAAAAATCACATTAATCCACATCTAAGTTATGCTTTCAAACTATTTAATGCCATATGGTAATTTTCTTAAAGTCAATCGTAATGATATGGAAGATCATACCTTATCAAAATTCTCAGAAGTAGAATATTTAAATAGAAAAGTTTTTAAATATTCACTGAAAACCTGTAATGTGGTGGGCCCAAGGCACCCACTTTTTACACTTACTTTTTTGAACCTCACATTAATTCTTAGGGATAAATATTATTACCACCAATTTGAAAGGTAAGAAGGCTAAAATTGAAAAGTTTTGTGGTAAAAAACCCAACATAAAAAGTCGGTGAGTGTCCAGAATTAAGTTTTCAACAAAAGTCAGCCTAATTACAGTACCCATGGCTTTCTCCTTGTTTCACAGCACTTAGGGTTAATGTTTGAAAAATGGCAGATGTTATTACTTTGCATGGCCTCACAGCATGATGACCTTCAAACTTTGTAATCTAGCATCATCCCATCTCCCCATTTTTATTGTCTTTCACTAAGAATTCTCTGAAATAGTTCCCGAGAGTGCAATGATGGAGATACATTTAGTATATTGTTGGAGAAAATAGCATAACTTTGTGGAGGTGGGGGTGGGAGTGGGGAAAGGGCCTTTGAGGGAAAACTAACCTGGATCCTGATGGTTGAAGGATGAGTAGGGGTTAAGTAGGTGGGTATTTTAGGCATCAGCAGATACACAGAGCACAAAATAGCACAGAGTATCCAACAAAATATATTTCTAGGATTAGCAGAAAATAAAATTCGAAGTAGCATGGTGGGATGAGAGAGACAAGAAGACATGGAGGGTCTTATGTGCTAAAAGAAAGACTGGATTTATCACTAAACGATAACTATTAAGAAGTTTTTAAGAGAAGAAGTTTCAGGATCATATTTGTTTCACAGAAATCACCTTGAAGCTGTATGAAAAATGACTTGTGGGTAAGGAGAGGAGTTTGGTAGTAAAAGTGACAAGGACACGGTTAACTACGAGGGTAATAACTGGTCAAGAGATGTACCTGAACTACTTCTGTGGTAAGTTGTGGGGGTGTAGAGAGACGAGTAACAGAGCTTGCCTATATAGTACCTTGTCCAGAGTCCAAAAGGTGTTTTCTCCATGAGATACTTCACTTTTCTGTGTTGGACAACTGTCAAATTACACCTATTGCATATGTACAAAACACTTTACCAACAGTGCCTGAAAATCAGTAATAAATCACATTTACACTCCTCTAGGCACTTACACTGCCTTGTCCTTGTGCAGAGCACAATCTACATGATGGCAAATGGTTCTTCATGTAGTTACGAGAGACTGTGTTTGTGACCAGTGACCAGAGAAAGTGAAGAGGCAGGATGACCAAGCATTGACTTCATTTGCTGATTCGATACTATTTCATAAATTGAGTTAAAGAATCTAGAAAGAGAAAACAGCTGGAGGGTAGGATGAGATTTTAATTTTTTTTAATGTTTATTTATTTTGAGGGAGAGAGACAGAGTGTGAGCAGGGGAGGGGCAGAAAGAGAAGGAGACACAGAATCAGAAGCAGGCTCCAGGTTCTGAGCTGTCAGCACAGAGCCCAACACGGGGCTCAAACTCACGAACTGCGAGATCATGATCTGAGCTGAAGTCAGACGCTTAACCAACTGAGCCACCCAGGCACCCTAGGATGAGATTTTAATAAATTCAGTGTGGATCTCATGAATCTTAAAATTCCTAAGGAATATCTTCATGAAGTGTTTACTAGACACTGGATATGTACATCTGAAACTCAGGGGAAGGTCAGAGTAAAATAAGAGTTATAATGATGAGATGACCCAGAAATATAACATGGAGTGAGAAGAACAGCAGGAGGGAGTAGCATTAGGCAAACATTAATGTAAAAGGCCAATAAGTGAAGAAATTCCCACAGGAGATAAAGAATAGTCCAGAGAGGCGGAATGAAAATTAGTGACAAATGCTTTCAAAGAAAGCAAAGGGCAAGATACTCACCAGGTGTCAATGCCCCAGGAAAAGTTCAGCAAGAAAACACCAATGGAAAGGATCTTCATTACTCAAATGTAAATCCCTGGCATCTGACATAGGTCTTGCCACCCAAAAGGTCCTCAATGTTTGCTGAAGGAACGTATGAAGAAACTCTTCTACATCATTTTGCTTTTGAAGAGGGGGTGGCAATATGATGGAGTAGAAAGGAGCTGGGGAGGAAAAACGTGTATTTCCTAAACACCTACAATGTACCAGATTTTGTGCTAGGAGTTTTCATAAGCTGTCTCACTGAGATAATATCCACATTGTACTGATCGTAAGCAAAACAATCTGAGGGCTTAAATGGAACGTAACCACTCAATCAATGACTGAGCAATATTTAAACCCAATGCCTGTCTCTAAAGTGAAGATTCCTGGTGCTCTCCCAGCTCTGTCACTGACCAGCTTTTAACAAAATGGAAATTTCTTAATTTATAAGAAATTTACAAAAACTTGGGGTAGATACCTCCAATACTGTTTCATATTCAAAGCTGCAGTTACCTTGGTATTGGTCATACTTAACATCCCTGATGTGTACTTTGGCTTAGCCAGACTTCATATTCTCCAAGTGAATTTAGACTTTGTTTTCTTCTTCTGGAACTATTTCAGAGAGTTCTGTAGACAACAGAAGCTCTATATTTATTTTTAATAAATTGGCAAGGATTTTTAAAAGCAATTTGTTTATCAAACAATTTAATCAGCTCAAGAACTATTATAAGAGAAGGCAGTTAACATAAGCCTTTGCAAAGAAGGCAAAGGTTTTTAAAACATTACAAAAAAGTAACTAACACACCTATTATCTGTGGTGAAGAAGTAGAAAACCAAGCAAAAATATCAAACGAATGTATTAAGAACTACTTTTAAAAGCTCCTTGTATTCAGATCAGTAAGATGACATACAATATAGAAAACTTAAAATTCTTGATACACCATTTTGCATTCAACTATGCTTTTCAAAAATTTGAGAGAGGTAAGAGGCCTTCACTGTGAAGCACTAAAAAGCAGATTCTGTCTGAGATTTAACTGATCACTTGAAAGAGACACAGCCTCAGATTTGAAAGTAAGCTTAACTTTTATGCAGAAGTCACTGGAACAGGATCTGCTAATCAATCAATTTTTAAATCTCTAGTAAAGTAACATGAGCTATACTCAGGTCTTCTATAAAGTGCATCAATTTAACTTTCTTTTGTGACAGAGAAATGGCAATTACAAATGTCCTGGAGTCAGGAACCACAATATATCAGATGTGGGTAAGTCCTTTTAATTAGCTTTATCTGGTGGCCTTGCCAATAAGATTTTTTAAAAAGTTACATGTGGCTAATACAAGTGTGCCACTAGTTTGAAACTGGCTTGTTGTTAATCTGAAGAGTTTTACAGAGTAGTGCCTGAAGGAAGACATTCAATTTAGATATTGTCAGTACACATTTAAGGAAAAATAGAACACAAGAAATATGTCAATCACAAAGTCTGTCAGAAATAAACAAAATGATATGACCTGTATGTAAATATGACAATATGGTATTAAAAATTCACCTATGATTATTGTATACATGGAGGGAATACCGAATTATCAAAATTACCAAAAATGTCCCATCTACTATGGTCTGTAATAATTAAACCGTTATAGGGCATAATATTTGCCTGAGAACTTTATTTGAATAAGGGATCACTGAAGAAAATTTAAAATTTAGAATATCAAGAAGAACCAGAGAGAAGTAAAGTTGCTTATGGGGTTAGAAAGGGAAGAAAAAAGGATTAGATAATTCAGATTTTAGTTTATAGAAGAGAAATATGGGGCAGAATGTTAACAATTACACTAAAATGTATTGCTCTTTATTAAAAAATCAAGCATGACCTAGCTATGACACTACAAATCAATGGCAAATATAGAGCCAAAATTAATATTAAGAATTTAACAAAGCAGGAGTTTAAGTTTTCCTAGACAAAAGATTTAGGGTTAACTCAGATAATGACTGAGTCTTTAATCATAAGACTTAAATAATAAGCTATTTAATATTGTCATTGGATTTTGTACAGATATTTTATATCCAAACTGAACTCTTGCTTGCCTCCCAAACATACCTCTCATGCTTCCATTTTGCTCCTGGCTCACTCATAATCATCTTTCATTTGTAGCTTAACTGTCATTTTCTCGATTTAAAATAGATGCCCTCTGCATTCATTTCTTGTAACTTTTTATTATTTTTCTTTAGAGCATTTATGGCAAATTGTAACTACCTACCATATCTTTTCCTTAAAATATTTTTTTATGTTTATTTACTTATTTATTTATTTTGAGAGAGAGAGAGAGAGACAGACAGACCATGAGTGGGGTAAGGGCAGAGGGAGAGGGAGACACAGAATCCGAAGCAGGCTCCAGGCTCCACGCTATCAGCACTGAGCCTGATGTGGGGCTCGAACTCATGAACCAGGAAGGAGATCATGACCTGAGCCGAAGTCAGACACTTAACCAACTGAGCCACCCAGGTTTCCCTTTCTTAAATGTTTTTAATGTTTATTTGTTTTTGAGAGAAGGAGAGACAGAGCATGAGTGGGGGAGGGGCAGAGAGAGAGGGAGACACAGATCCAAAGTAGGTTCCACACTCTGAGCTGTTAGCACAGAGCCAGACATGGGGCTCAAACCACGAAGAGGGAGATCATGATCTGAGCCAAAGTCTGAGGCTTAATTGGCTGAACCACCCAGGCGGTCCTGTAATTACCTATCATTTCTATTTATGTATTAAGCAGCTTCTATAAGCCAATTATTGTGCTAGGTACAGGATACATCTCTCCCCTTTGCAGGGTTATAAGCTGAAAGAAAACAACCACTACCCCTATTTTAAATCCTACATACTATAGCTGAATACAATGAAGGAAGGGAGGAAGGAAGGAAGGAAGGAAGGAAGGAAGGAAGGAAGGAAGGAAGGATAAAGGAAGGAAGGAAGGAAGGAAGGAAGGAAGGAAGGAAGGAGGAAGGAAGAGAGAAGAAGCTTCTTTTCTTGGTGATAAGGAAAGAACAAGGTACAACCAAGGTAATGATTGTGTATTGCAGAGAGTATTGGGCATTTTAGATTTAATTCCCCCATCCACGTGGAATAGATGGTATTGTGCTCATTTCGTCAAATAATAATTTGAGGATCAGACAGATTAAGTCATTAGCCCAAAGCTAACAGCTGATAATTAGTGAAGGTAAAAATCAAACCCCAAACTGTGCACTTTTCAGGCAATATAATTGCAATCTCACCAAGTTTCTAGGTCTACAGTTTCATGACAATGTACATGTGTCAAGAAAGTTATTTCAAAAGTTTGTCATTCCCCTGACAGCACAGTATCACTTGACAGAGCAAGCATTAAAGTGCCCTCCAGGTTTTGCTGTGAAAATAGGTATTTGTGGTTATCAATATTTTCTATTTTTATATAACCTCAAATTTAGGTTTGAGGTTAACTAAACTAAACTAAAGTAAACCCATTAGTTGATAATTATACATAAAACCGTAAGACTTTTTAGTAGATAATATTTAAAACACTTAAAAATACAACGTTGTGTTTTGTGAGTGAATTTTTTTCATTTTAAAAATTACTATAAAACATTGATGAAAGATATTGAAGATGACAAACAAAGGGAGAGCTATCTCATGCTCATGGATTGGAAGAACAGAGAGAGTGGTAAACTGTCCATACTTTAAAGCAATCTAAGATTTAATGAAATCTCTATCAAAATACCAACAACATTTTTCAAAGAACTAGAACAAATAATCCTAAAATTTGTATGGAACCACAAAAGACCCCAAATAGCCAAAGAAATCTTGAAAAAGAAAAACAAATGTGGAGTATCCACATTTCAAGTTATACTACGAAGCTGTAATAATAAAAACAGTATGGTACGGGCACTTAAATAAGACACTTACATCAATGGAACAGGATAGAAAGCTCAGAAACAAACCGAGGATTATATGGTCCATTGATCTTCCACAAAGGAGGCAAGAATTTATAATGGGAAAAAGACAGTCTTTTTAACAAATGGGTGTTGGGAAAACTGGGAAGCTACATACATGCAAAAGAACGAACTAGACCATTTTCTTACACCAGACACAAAAATAAACTCAAAATGGATTAAAGACCTAAATGTGAGACCTGAAGCCATAAAATTCGTAGGAGAGAGCACAGGTGGCAATTTTTCTGACATCAGCCACAGCAACATTTTCTAGATATGTTTCCTGAGGCAAAGGAAATAAAAGCAAAAATAAACTATTGGGACTATATCAAAATAAAAATCTTCTGAACATCAAAGGAAACAATCAACAAAACTAACAGACAATCTACTGAATGGGAGAAGATATTTGCAAATGACACATCCAATAAAAGGTTAGTATCCAAAATATATAAAGAATTTACAAAACTCAACACCTCCAAAAAACAAATAATCCATTAAGAAATGGGCAGAAGACGTGAATAGACATTTTTTCCAAAGAGGACATATATATGACTAACAGACACATGAAAAGGTGTTCAACATCACTTATTATCAGGGGAATGCAAACAAAACTACAATGAGATATCACCTCACACCTGTCAAAATGGCTAAAATCAAAAACACAGGAAACAATAAGCGTTGGCAATGATGTGGAGAAAAAAGGAGCCCTCTTGCACTGTTGGTGGGTATGCAAACTGGTGCAGTCACTGTGTAAAACAATATGGAGGTTCCTCGAAAAATTAAAAATAGAATTACCTTATGATCCAGTAATAGCACTATTGGGTATTTACCCAAAGAATAAAAACACTAATTTGAAAGGATATTTGCACCCTTATGTTTATTGGAGCATTACTTAAAATAGCTAAATCATGTAAGCAGCCCAAGTGTCCATCAATAGATGAATGGATAAAGAAGTGTGGTGTGTATATATATATATATATATACACACACACACACACACATACATATATATGTATATGTATATATATGTATATGTATACATGTACATGTATATATATGTATATATGTATATGTGTATATATATATACACACACACAATACATATATATGTATATGTATATATACATGTGTGTGTGTGTGTGTGTATACACACACACACAGACACACACAGGAGTCTGTTTCTTAGTTTGTCTCTCTTTTTTTATTTGCTTTGTTTCTTAAATTACAATATGAATGAAATCATATGGTATTTGTCTTTCTTTTCATTCTTTTTCATGGTTGAAAAAGAATACTGTTCCTATATAGTGCTAAAGAAGTATACTACAGCATAGCTTAATATAATATAATATAATATAATATAATATAATATAATATAATATAATATAACATAACATAATATTCCGATATATTATTCAGACTTAAAAATTGAAATCTTGCCATTTGCAACAACCTGGAGCTACAGAGTTTAATGTTAAGGGAAATAAGTCAGTCAGAGAAAGACAAATACCATATGATTTCACTCATAAATGGAATTTAAGAAACAAAAACAAATGATACTTGCCTTTTATTTGTTTGCTAAAGTGAATACCCAACGTTGTATTTTAAATGAACTAAGACATTAATAACAAAAGTCTCCAAAAGTCATAAATATACATTTTTACTGTTTAGTATGATCCCTGAGTACATTCCTTGTTAAACTGTGTATCCCCCTGTGTACTTTGAGGGTTTTGTTGTGTTCAAAAGGGGCAATGGGTTTATTTTTAATTATAAAGAATTTTCTTAGCTTTTGAATTCCATGTAAAATTGTTCCCAAACACACTATTTAACTGATGTGTATTATGGAAAATATCTTGCTTTGGAAACACTTCCAACAAGGCAAATTCCACAGGAGACAGGGCTACTGAATAACATGCAGCAAAATGACCGCTTGACCAAAACTTATCTGAATTGCATCACAAAAGACTCTTTAACACCTGTCATTTTCAGAGATTAATTACAAATTTCTCAAGAATACTGCAACACTGCTTGAACAGAAATAGGACAGATTTTATCTCTCTCTCTCAAGATATGCATTTTAATTTCAACCTGCACTTATTTGTTTTAATAGCCAGAACATGCTTAATACTAATGTAGTGGACATGCTTAAGTTCATCACTTTCATATCCTATCTCTAACATGACTGCAATTTTCTTATGTGTCTAAAGAACAAATCCTCCACATTAGGTATTTCATAGCTTCCGTAAGTAAGCCAAGTCCACTTGAGTGTTTTAAAGAAAGCTGCACGTTCAGAGAGGTCATCTATTTTTGGTTAAGTGTTTCAGAAATCTGTAGTAGTCATATCAACCTAATGGATAAGTTTCAAAGCTAATGTTTGCTTACAAAGCTTATTGATATTAGCAAATGAATAATGTAATGCAGATCTGAACATCTGCAATTACCTAAAAATCTAGCGCCTCTGGAATCAGGCAAAATAGACATATTGAATTTCATGTTTATTTTCCATTCAATACATGAACATCTACCTGGATGGCGTACACACATGTGGCTATAAAATGAATTGTATTTTTAATGAACAAGAGGACTTCCTTAATAGAATAATAATGACATTAACATGGAATAATTTGTAAGGTAGAGATTTTTGGTCAACACAAAAAGTTAATTATTTCTATTTACCCAGATTTACTGATTTCAGACACTGAAATACAGGTAGAGGTGTATAGCAGATTGAAAAGTATTTGACAATACTGGATGCAGAGAGGCATACGAATTGAGATTATAAGCAATTAAACTTAGGAGGCTGAAGTGAATTCGTTGTATCAGTGGCAAAGCAGGTGCTATACTGTACTGTAAGTCAGAAGTCTGATGTAGACTCAGAATTCTGTGCAAAAAAGGAGAGAAGTGGGGATACACGAGGGCTGATGGGAAACCTGTTTCCACAACCCAAGGTTTGGGTTCACAGAGTAACCCATCGAAGCATCACATACATACAGCTTGTAGCGCTGTCGCACCAAAACACATCGGTTTTGCAGGGAAAAAAATGTTCTGATTAACTGTGTTTTGGGAGGAGGAAAAAAAAAAAGAGGCACATGCAACTGTGTTTTATACCAATTCTTAATTATATTTCAATGGAATGATAAAGGAAAAGTTTGCACTTATGCAAATAAAGTGTTTGGGATTTTCAATTTTAAAATAAATAAATGCAATGTTTTATATATTTTAGTTTATTATAAGGCAGTACTAGACAAGTTAAATTATACTTAAACTTGATATTTTTAGGTCCTTTATCTACTTGAGGAAAGTTTATTGCCTAAGTTTGCTAAATATATTTTAAATAAACATGATAATGATAGACAACACGTGTATATAGTTTCTCACACGTTTCAGACACGTTCTACCTCCTTTAGGTACAATAACTCATTTGGTTTGCACACCAATCCTGAAGACGATACTACTATTATTTTCATTTAGAGACAAGGAAACCAGTCCTGGAGATTAAAAGAAAGCGGAATACTTTTATTAAAATGCTTGCTGAGACCACTGAACTTGCTCTTTGTCTATTAAAATTTTTCAGGGTGGTTTTCTAATTTGAAAAGAAATATCCATCAAAAATGTTCCATTCAACCAGTTATTTCTCCTCCAAATTTCATCCTGCCCTGCTTCTTAGAGAAGTTGAACCATCCAGTCAGTGTGCTAATATATATAACTACCCTCGACAAATAAAATTGCAACTCTAAGGAAAAGGCAGGAATTTACAGGTTGGTGGTAATCAAATGTCAAGTTTATCCTCACAAATGACGTATGTCACCTTGTTTAAAGCTGCTTGTCAGATGACCATGTCTTATCTAGACAGTGGAGGGCTGAATACTTACATATTCGTCTAGAGCTGTGCTGTTCTACCAAATATTAACATGAAAAGGCAGGCGGCACCACTATAGGTTTAGCAGGAAAGGACAACATCAGAAGCCGAAAAAGGCATTAGCTTCAACTTTAAATTTCATTTTCCCCTGTTTAAATTAGATTTTTTACGTTATTTAAATGTAATTTTATTACATTTACTATATTATAGTGACACTTGAAGTGCAGCTATTGTATGAATCTGCCTGCGCCTCAGGTACAATATAAACTAAAGCTTATAACTCAGCTTTGAAAATTAGCTCATGAATCAAAAGAGATATAAAGTCTAAGCTTCGAAACCCATCTTTATTTACCAGATTTGCAAGAAATCCATTTGGCTTTTATTAATATCGGTAGTTATTTTTAAAAATCAGATTTTGATTTTCTTTACACTCTTAACCTTTCCATTTGCCAGAGACTGCTTTTCGCAGCTACTTATACCATGCCACAACATTTACAACTAAAATACAAATCATAACATTACCAATAATGGGTTTTGAAGGCTTTTCCCCCCTCCAAGTTCGCAACCTACATATATGAACATTGCAACGAGCTTGCCTATTTAAAATGTATTTAATACTCAATCTATAAGTAACAGTGAACAGATTAAATACATTCTTATGGAACACTTTATGGAGATTAAGCTACTTAAAATTTTTTTTTCATTTGCTGGAAATCACTCTGGAAAGTTTCATTCTAGCTCTCACACACATTCATTCATTTGCATTCAACAAAATTTATTGTGTGTCTACCAAGTGCAAAACCCTGTAATAGGACTCAGAGAGATGGTCCTTACCAGAGAAAATGGATGTGAAACAAATAATCACAAGTCCTGAATGTTACAAAAGGGGGACTCTACTCAAGATGGGTGTGTATGTGGGGGGAGCAGGTGGATAACCTCCCTGAAATGACTTTAAATCTCAGATTTGAAAGGTAAGTAGGAATTCCACTTGTTAAAGGTAAAGGGTTAGGGGGTTAGGAGATAGGAGGGAAATTTTACTGTAGTGTACATACGTTCCAGGAAGAGAACAGCTTGTTAGACAATATGAAGAAGGCAAGAAAAAGCTAGGTAAACTGAGACTGCAAAAAGAGATTGAGTGTGGCCAGAGCAGTGAGAGCACAGGGGAATATATGTGATAAATGAGGCTGGAGAGAGAAGCAGATCAGGGGTCTCAGTCATAGGGACTTTACAAGCCTTGTCATGCATGATGGACTTTATTCCAAGATTCAAAGGGAAGCACCCAAGTTAAAAGGGAAATGACATGGTCAAATTTCGATTTCAAAAACATTGTCTGGCTATACAGGAAAAACCAGATAGTAAAGGGTGTTGGTACCATGAGGTAAGAGAAGGTGGTAGATAAGGTGATGGCCATTGGGGCCATAGGAAACAGACAAAATCAAAAGATATTTTGGAAGCAGAGTTGAAAATGATTGGCAATAGATTGGATTTGGATAATGAGGAAGGGGGAGGAGACATGAATCATGGATTTCTTTCTTCATTAATGGGGTGGACTAAAGGTCCATTTTAAAATATAGGGAGCAATGGAAGAGAGGTCATCTGGGTGAATGAACGGTATTTCCATATGGGACATGTTGAGTTTGACAGGCTGGAAGATATCTAAATAGAGGTGAATCAAAATGTTGCAGGGACTATGATGTAATTAGGTCAGAACACTGCTGTTAACTTGTATTTTACCTTGGATATATTTACTTGCAGATTTGAATTGGAAATAGACTGTAAAAGAACTATCTTAATCTTGGTTTGTTTAAAGAGGATATGAAGAATGGCTATATAGAACTTAGTTGTTTTTGTTCTTTTTCAATTATAGCCTCAAGTTTTATTGTTTAGTTGTCTTGTTATTTTAACAGAAGACTCATTTTCATATATTTAATATTAATAGACTATGAGCTCCAAGAGTGAAGATCCTTTTGCTGTTTTATTTGCTGTCTATACATAAGCACCTTAATGATGTCATAAACCTACTAGATAATAAATGTTGAAGTGATAAAGATATATAGCATATTTAATTACAATACTATAATTATAAAAAGTAACTCACAGGCAAGTGTGAATCTTTCTAAAGAACCTGATGATATAACAACACTTCTAATCCTGTAATTAAATTATTGATGTCTATAAAACTCTTTGACATCATCTGAAGAAACCTGGGATTAAAAATGTTTCTGATTCAAATATATACATTTTTAAATGGAGTTGAAAGTGCTCTGAGAAAGATCCAACTTATGGTTTAATTCTTCTTAATGTAAAAAAACCTCCAAAAATCTGGTTCAATTCATTGTATTATATATTGATACTTAATTCAGGATACATTATGGATCAGTATGAAAATAAACTTCTAATTGCAATACCAACATGGCTATTGCATTTTCATACATTCTCCACAACAGAGTGGTACTAGTGATTAGAAGAGTAGAATACAGAAACTTCTTAAAATTCTAATGGTGTCTTATTCACCTAAATAGGGTGTGTTTTCTGTAGGGAATTCCTTAAACTTTTTGAAAATGACTAATGCACAGATACAAAACATATAGAAACATGAAGACACTAGGATTATGGTAATGTACACCCTTGTAAATTTTGTATAATCTTATATAACAGTGTAAAGCTTAAATTGGAACTTAAATATTGTTTTATTAACAAAGTTTTCAACAAAATTTGCATGATTAAACAGGACTTATTATTTTGATACTTTATCTCAATCTACATAAACTGCAATTTTTCTGTCCTTCTAGGAGCTCATTTACATAGTTTAAAATTAGTGGATAACCCACAAAGTAAGACATAAAGCACAGTTTGGCTTTGGAAAAGCTCAGCTTTTTGGTCTACATTCTTTTGATTTTAAATGAAATCAAAATTTGGACTCTCAATTAGAAACACAACACACTAAAAACAGACATAAAAGGAAATGAATTGTGAAGTTGGAATTGATCCTAAGTTACATACTGTTGAAGGCCAATTTATGTCTTGTTTAGAAAAGGGTCACCATAACACTTTTAAGGCTTGACGCCTACAGCAAATCTCTTGTTATTTACAGAGAATAAAAAAGCACAAACTCATTTTCTTAATAAGCTTCTTCAGTTCTTCAAATAGTTCTAAGAAATGCCAAAGGCTTGCCTTAGTTAACAAGTACACAGATAATCCAAAGTATAGCAGTGTCAGCTAAATAATATTTGATCCCCAAAGATGCCGTTGGTGGGATTTTCATTGCTATAGAAATATATGAGGTATAAATTTTAGCAATTCTCACAGTTTTGAGTGAGCTAAAAGAGCTTTTATATTAATTGAAAAAGCTGAATAGAAAAAAAAAAAAGCCACTGGCTCCAAAAAATGGAAATTTGTTTTCTATGTGCTAATTGAGCTTCCAGAGGAATACACTATTTTCTTCTTTTAAATTATGTGTAATTTTCTCTAAAATAAAGAATACATGGTAATTGTAGAAATTCAAAAATGTACGAGAGGAAAAAAAAATCACTGCTAGCTTGGTTACCCAGAGATAACCATTATTAACATAGTTTTCCCATTCTTTGTTCTGTAAAAATTTTTAAACATTAACTGTAATCATGCCGTATATGTTAACCAGAGAGACTACACTGATAATTTTAACTGTCTATTTTCCTGATTATAAAGGTAATAGCTGTAGAGAATTTGAAATACACAGATAAAGGCATCAATCTTAAATATTATATTTACTAGTTATATATTTTTGAGCACTTGTTCTCAATCTAGAAGTTGTGCATGCAGTTAATTCAAGTACAATCTGATGCAAGTGAGAGAAGTCAGAACCTGCAATATTGCATTAAAACACAGTAATTCTTTTAGAAAATAATTCATACACCAATGAACAAAGCTATACCAGTGGGAAGAAAAAAAAAGGGGGGTAGGGTCAATGTTAAGGAGGAGAAATTATTAACATGACTAAGAGTTTAGCAGAATACTAAGTGTGAGCCTTTATAACCAAGGGCTAAAAGGTGTGGTGATTTCAAGAACTGAGAAGCTCAACCTGCTACAGTAATATCAGATATCAGTCCATGTTTTGCCAGCGCCTATCCATGAAAAAATTAAATGGTCAGCCTTTACCAGTCTCTTGGTTAAACTTCAAAGAGGGATGTTGAACTGAGAGTCAGAGTCAGGCATAGAGCTTCTCATGTTTATTTAACAATCATCAATCAGCATCTACCGTACATAGGGTGACCAGTGACCACCTGCATTTAGAGTGACACTGTGTTCTTTTAAGGATACAAAGGTAAATGATACATGCTTGAGTGCTGGCCGCAAATGTCTTATATATGTTTTTTAAGTTTATTTATTTATTTTGAGAGAGAGGAGACAGTGAGAGCAGGGGTGAGGCAGAGACAGGGAGACAGAGACAGAATCCCAAGCAGGCCCCTCACTGTAAGTTAGGAACCTGACAGGTGGCTCAATCTCAAAATCGAGAGATCATGACCTGACCTGAAATCAAGAGTTGGACACTTAACCGACCAAGCCATCCAGGCGCCCCATCAAATATCTTTCATTAAGGTGGGAGGTAAAAAAAAAAAAAAAAAAAAAAAAAAAAGTAAAAAAATGCACATTACAAGACCTAAAACATTAATTCTATTCTTTACTATTCTTATTATTATAGATCTATGAGAACTGTTTCTAAATTTTGTTGAGACCGTGCATATTTTGTCTACTGAGTGTTTACACATAAAATATATATAAAATCATTTTGAAAAGTTTCAGGACATTGGACAGCATGTGTACTTTACCGGTCATGAGACATACCTTTGAACGTCTGAACTATAATAGGGATGTTGATATTAACCATGGGATGAACCCAAGGATGAGCATCAAGGCAGCTCTTTGCTCTTCTGATGCTTTTTTTATTTTTTTAAGTTTGTTTATTTTGAGAGAGAGAGAGAGAGAGAGAGAGAGAGAGAGAGAGAGAGAGAGAGAATATGAAGAATGAATCCCAAGCAGGCTCCACACACGGGACTCGGTGTCACAAACCATGAGATCATGACCTGGGCTGAAATCAAAAGTGACTTAAATGACTAAGCCACCCAGCCACTCCTTTTCTGATATTCTTACTTGGAATTCTTTACACTTGGGATTGGAATTGCCCTAAGTATCACTGTGCTTTAACATACTAGCTGTGTGCGTTGGAATGGCCAATTCCATCTTCAGTCCCAATGACATAAAAAAAAAAAAAAATACTAAGGAAAGTTGTTACCATTTTTTGGCCTCTTTTTTCTTGAAAAATTTTAAATATAATTTATTGTCAAATTGGCTTACATACAACACCCAGTGCTCATCACAAGTGCCCTCCTCAATGCCCATCACCCATTTTCCCTCCCCCTCCCCCATCTACCCTCAGTTAGTTCTGTGTTTAAGAGTCTCTTATGGTTTGCCTCCCTCCCTCCCCTCTGTTTGTAACTATTTTTTCCCCCTTCCTTTCCCCCATGGTGTTCTGTTAAGGTTCTCAAGATCCACATATGAGTGAAAACATATGGTATCTGTCCTTCTCTGACTGACTTATTTCATTCAGCATACTACTTTACAGTTTCATCTATGGTGCTGAAAATGGCATGATTTCATCTTTCTTATTGCCAAGTAGTATTCCATTGTATGTATAAACCACATCTTCTCTACCCATTCATCAGTTGATGGACATTTAATCTCTTTCCATAATGTGGCTATTGTTGAAAGAGCTGCTATAAACATGGGGTACATGTACCCCTATGAATCAGCACTCCTGTTTGGCATCTTTAAAAAAAGCTGTATTGAGGTATGATTTACATACAATAAATGCACCCGTTCTGAATGTACAATTCAGTGTTTTAGAATATTTAGAGTTGTGTAACCACTACCATTATCCAACTTTAGAAATTGTTTCCATCACTTAAAAAAAATAATCTTGCCCATTTGCTGTCATAGCTCATTCCTACCTCTGACTCTAGACAAGGACTAATCTATTTTCTGTTCACCTCAGTTTGTCTTTTCTAGGTATTTCATACAAATGGAATCATAAATTATCCGGTTTCTTGCCCTTCATTTCACAAGCAAAATGTTTTTGAGGTCCATCTACATTACAACATATAGCAGCACTTCATTCTTTTTACTGCTCAACAGTATTCCAGTTATGTAACATTTATCCATTTAACAGTTCATAGATAATTGAGTTGATTCCACTTTTTGTCTGTTATAGATAATTCTGCTATAGATATCTACATCTACTGTAGAATGTTTTGTGTGTACATATATTTTCATTCCTCTTGGGTAGATACAAAGGAGTGGAGTTTCTGGGTCATATAGTAAATGTTTGTTTTACCTTTTTTTTTTTTTTTTTTTAATTTTTTTTTTTTTTAGTTTTTTTTTTTTTGGACAGAGAGAGACAGAGCATGAACGGGGGAGGGGCAGAGAGAGAGGGAGACACAGAATCGGAAACAGGCTCCAGGCTCTGAGCCATCAGCCCAGAGCCTGACGCGGGGCTTGAACTCACAGACCGCGAGATCGTGACCTGGCTGAAGTCGGACGCTTAACCGACTGCGCCACCCAGGCGCCCCCTCTTGTTTTACCTTTTAAGAAACTGCCAAACTCTGTTTTCCAAAGCGATTGTATCATTTTACATTCCCCACCAGAACTGTAAGAGAGTTCTTGTTTCTTGCCAATTCTTATTATCTGTCTTTGTATTATTATTATTATTATTATTCTAGCAAGGGTGTCATGAGTGTAAAGTAGTAATTCATACTATAATTTACATTTCCTAATCACTAATGATGTTCAGCATCTTTTCATGTGCTTACTGCCCACCCATATATTTTCTCTGGTAAAATGTCTATTCAAAGATCTTACTCGTTTTTAATTTTTTATCTGTCTTATTAGTGAGTTTCAATTTTTATTTATATAGTCTGTTAACACAAATTTTGAAGAACTGCATTGTTTACTTGGATAGAATGTATTCAAGGGATATGCATGTATGATCATAACAATTCACCTGATGGCAGCCATTTCCTTTAGAACTGTGTTTTTTTTTTATTTAAAACTGTTGGTGATTCTTGAGATAAGATGCAAGGATTACATATCTCAGTTCTTTCTTTAATCATTAATGTAACTATTACAATGACTAGTTTTAGTTCTTCTATGCATTTGGATAAAAACCAAAATATTGGTTGGAGTTGCAGTTAATAAAATTATGCTTTATTTTTTAAGCAGTAATCTACCCCAGTTCCTGTATCTTGTCTTGAACTATTTCAGTATTGAAGGTCCAATTTTCTAATAATTTCTAAGATGGTTATAGATCACAATGAAAATTACTTTATCTCTTCCACCTTTTTCTTTTTTCTTCCTTCCATTTTTTTGTGCTTCTCATTTTAATTCTCTTTTACAAAGAGGTGTTACTTAAAATTTCTACTACTACTTTATTCCTGATGCTTGTAAAACATTTCTTCGGGTTGTGTGACATGTATTAGACACATATCATAATCATTTCCTTTACTTTTGTTCCATACCAGACTGTGTCTTGAAATAATAGCTTTGTGATGGGAATACCATTTAATGAGCTTGATAAATTTTAATGTTTTTACACTTCAATTTGGGGGAGTTTCAGGTAGTTGGAGCTCTTAAGCACTTCTATTAATTAAAATTTTTGAAAAATTAGGATTGCAATCATTATTGTTATTTGTTAGCATAGATATTGGTGTATAGTAGGCAATCAAAGCTTAGTCTCTATAGAACAGCCATGAATGATTTCTACATTAAATATTTCCAAATCTCACCAGCAGATCACTTATTTCAAGCCATGTAAAATAAAACCACATTTAAGTAAATATAATAATTAGATAGTTCTATAAAGACTTTTAAAATTGAGCAAAAAGGGTAATTTTATGATCTCTGAACATCCCTCATCAGACAAAATATCGAACACTATGTCAATAATTTTAAAATTCTGAAGTCACTTAACAATAATATAATAAGGACTTTGGGAACAAGTAATTTCCATAATACAAGGTAAACAGTACAAAGAGGTGAAGTGGCTAACTGTATCAAAATGAGATCTAGCAACTTTACTCATCTACAATAGTTTTCCTCAAAAGAGGGATATGCGTCAAACATACTGATGGAATTTTATGGAGAAGACCGTATTCATTACAAATAAAAGTTTTAATTACTTAAGTAAATAGGAATATTACCTATGAACTAATAATGATGAGAATGTGCTGTCTTTGAAAGGATATAGAATTCAGGGTTGGAAAACTTGAGTTTGAATCTTACTAGCTACATGATTTTGGACAGGTTGTTTAATCTCTGAGCCTCAATACTCTCACCTATAAAATGGGGATCATAATAATGGCTACCTTCCTCACAGAACTGTCCAAAATATTGTATTAAATTAAAGTATTAAACTATAAACTCTTAGAAGACATGAATATGAGTTCCCCTTATTATATAATTGCTTGAAGCTAGGTTTCTAAGTATGCTGGTAATTTTGGAGGTGAGAGGATCTATTTATTATAAAAACAATCTTTACCTGACATTTCTAACCGAAGACCAACTATAAAACTAGTACCAGAAAATAATATTTTTGAGATAACCTAGACAGTAACAAAATGATGCTTAATAGTTGCCATAATATCACATCTAAACTTGAATACCATGATCATGTCATTAGAAACAATTAATGATTATTAATAAATAATTGGAATTAATGATAAATCAAATCGATGTCTCTGAATTAAAGGCCATTCATATTCAGCTCCAATTTCCAAAATATAGAAAGTGATAGCTGCTTTATAGATGAGAAAACTGAGGCTCAGGAAGGTTAGATAACATGTCTTAGTTCACACAGTAAGACTACGATACTTTACGACAGCATATCCAACACAGTAGAATCATGAAATTTTAGAATTCCAACCCAATCTATCAATTTGCATGTGAGAGAACTGAGGTTCAGAGAAATAAATAGACTTTTCCAAGGTCATACTGGAAAAATTAACACCAGAAAAATTTACTACAAGAAAATAGACTCCCTATTGCTATGACCACACACACAGAAAATAAATTTATTTTTATTTTATTTTATAATATTTTATTATATTATTTTATTATATTTTATATTTATTTTAAATTTATTTTATCATTTATAAAATGATATTTTGTCTTTTTTAAGTGTTAAATTCACTGACACAATTATATTTCTACAGATTATATTTCTTCAACTATTTTTTTTTACCTTAAACAGATAAATGAAACAATATCTCCTCTCTAGGTCACTTAAATCTCTGTTGCGTTTTGAAGTCAAGTTGTACTTGCTACTCTGATATTCTTGTAGTAAATGGGTAGCAATTGATTAGGCTGCAAAGGATGTTGGTTTGATGGTTAAGTATTATATTTTATAGAGGCCATCTGAGCCCAGAATTATGGAGAGAAGCACCTAAATTCATTTTTTATTAAAGATGTGTTTTGAAGACCATGTTTTGTATGCTCAGTTTTAAATTCAAATTATTTTTTTAGCAGCTCTCTCTTTGAAATCGTTTAAAAATGTTGAGTGGAAAAAACTCCTACATAGTGATGTTATCTGGACCAACAAAATATCCATATATTCTCTTTATAACTGTAGTAATGCAGGAATATTTTTATTTCACAAACAAAATATTTCCATTCTAGCTATCCATAAGATAATGTGCTTTAAACATAGGCATATATATTTTCTCCTCTCTTTGAATTAAACAGTATGTGAATAACACAATTTAAAAACTCATGACACCGCCTAACATAGTGGCCCTATTACTAAAACACAGCGATGGCACCAGACGGCTGGTGTGTGCCTCAGTACTTTTCAAGAGGCCCTACGTTTGCTTTAAAGGAGACGTGCAGACGAGAAGAATCAGGGGCCCCTGGGCGGCTCAGTCAGTTAAGTGTCTGACTTCGGCTCAGGTCATGATCTCACAGTTCATGGGTTTGAGGCCTGTGTCAGGCTCTGTGCTGACAGCTTGGAGCCTGCTTCAGATTCTGTGTAGCCCTCTCTGCCCCTCCCCCGCCCACACTCTGTCTCTGTCTCTCAAAAATAAATAAAATGTTAAAAAATTAAAAGAAGAGAAAAATCAACAAAACATATTCTAATTTGGGTCATTTCAGAGACTTGTTTGGGGCTGTCTTATTTTGTCTCTACCATACGATTTCTGGTGGAACCAAAAAGAGGTAGATTAAGAGAATTAATTTTAAGCCAAATAAAGCTACCATGCCTCAAAATTCATTCTGGGATTTGTAAACTAGTGATGTACAATAGAAATACAATGTAAACCACTTACGGAATTCTAAACGCTGTAGTAGCCACATTACAAAAGGTGAAAATAACCAGGCAAAATAGATTTCAGTAATATATTTTATTTAACTCAATATATTTCAAAACATTATCACTTTAACATGTGAGCAGTATAAAAATTAGCGGGGTATTTTACTTTCTCTCTTTTCTACTAGATCTTCGAAATCCAGTGTGTATTTTATACTCACAGCACATCTTAATTAAGAACAGCCACTTTCAGGTGCTCAATAACTACCCATGGTTGGGTAGTGGCTACTTAACTGGACTGAGCAGATGTAGAGCATGTACAGAATAGCAAAGCCTCAACTAGAACAGGCTATTTGGTCTCTAGGTCTGTAGAGACATGGGAGTGAGATGTCAAGGGTCTTCTTTCTCCTCCTTCAGACATCGGATTAGGGCGCTTGCACATTTGACTATGGATGGACCATGTAAGGAAGAGGCCGTTTATTACCTGGCAATAATTCTTACAGCTAATTTTTACTGAACACTTAGCATATATGTGATACTCTTCTAATCTATTAAAATTCACTTCATCCTTTCAATCATCCTGTGAAACAGGGTCTATTCTTATCCCCATATTAGACAACATGCCTGTTTGGAGAGCCTCATGGAAGAACTGCAATTAGTTGTTGCAGATGTGGTTTCCTAACTAAGGAGAAGTAAAGCTTCCATAATAACAGTAAGCTATTAAAAAGTGTGATGATCGTCTAAGTCACCTTCTCCACACTTAGGGAACACTTACGGCCCAAATAATACAAATACTCTTAAAAGCTACAAAGATATATTTTAATACCATGTTCTACATCTCATAATAACATAACCTTTAAGAAATTTGGATGAAAATGAAGAGACACTCAAATCAGACACCAACCACTTCTAATAACATTGTAGTATGTGTCAGTAAATATTAAAAAGCAACCATAATAAGATATCATCAGCCCACAAGCAGTGAATATTACATAAGGGATAAATGTTGAATCAAAAAGGTCAATAAATTTAAGACTGATTGCATAGGATTTGAGTGTAAGTTAAAAATGAGCTAGTTCTGCAAACTAGGGTTGATGGCCCCCCCCCCCCCCCCCCCCCCCCACATGGGTGATGAGTGTTAAGGAGGGCACCTGTTACAATGAGCACTGGGTGTTGTATGTAAGCGATGAATCACTGAATTTCACTCCTAAAACCAATATTGTATTGTATGTCAACAACTAGAATTTAAATAAAAATTTAAAAAGAAAAAAAATAAATATAAAGGAAAAAAATAAAAAATGAATGGGCATGTTCTCAAAATACCAGTGTCCTTCTAATTAATCAACCTAAATGTAGGACCTGATTATAGCAGCTAGCCTACTAATGTATCATTTCCTGCTACAAGGGTATAAAAAATAAAAGAAGCTAAAGCTAATTAAAATGATGAATTTGTATTTTCTAATTATTGGCTATTCCTTAGGTATATATGTTTATTATACGACAGAGTACAGAAATGCCCTCTCCATTCCTATTTTTATCTGGCTAACTTCTACTCATTACTCAAATCCTGAAGCCTTCCTTGACTACCTTACCATCACTATCCCTGTTTTATGCCCTCAAAGTAACATTCATGTTTCCTTTGAAGTAGTTGTCACACTGCCAATTCTATATTTCTGTATGTCATTATTTGATTGGTGTCTGCTTCCCCCACTAGATAGTAAGCTTCATGAAGGCAAGAGCCATATCAGTTTTTGCTCAGTATTATCTGCTAGTAAAGTGCCTAATACAGAGTAGGTGCTCAATAAATATTTGTTGTATAAATTAATAAATGAGCTAAGTGTTTAATGAACTTGTAAAATAATCCCAATATTTACTTTCACTTCTGATTCATAACAAAAATGAAGCCTAGGTTAACTAAATAGCCTAAGACCACATACCTATTATTCATTATTGAACTCAAGTAGTTTGATTTAATTACCTTTCAAAACCGCACCTTGCTTTTTAATTCTTCCCAATGCTTCACAGTCCAAACCCAATCCAAGTATTATTGGCTCTATGTCTTATATTTGATTCCCTTTCCTTCTTCCCTCTTTCTTTCTTTCTTTCTTTCTTTCTTTCTTTCTTTCTTTCTTCTTCCCTCCCTTTCTTTCTTTCTTTCTCTTTCTTTCTTTCTTTCTTTCTTTCTCTTTCTTTTTTTCTTTCCATCTGTCTTTCCCTGCCTCTACTTAGGCCACACCGTGATAAGACACACTTATCTTTCTAAAATATAAATCTGCCATCATGTTTCTAACTGAAAAACATCCTCAATGGCTGTCCAATATCTAAGAATAAAAGTCAAAATTCTCAGCCGAGCAAACAAGGTCCTCCAGAATCTAGATCTTGCCTACCTACCACTCCAATCTCAATTCCAGTTAATCTCCCAAGTAGTCTTTGCATGAGATGCATCAAAATAGTGAGTGGTCCCCAATATTTTGTGTTTTTATACACCTTTCTTTGTGTACCCTTTGCCTTCTACCTAGAATTCCTTCTCCTTTTTCTCTGCCCATTGATCTCTGCCCTTTTCTCTCTATGACCCAATTAAAACTTCCTTCCTAAAATCTTGCCTGAGAAGCTAGGCTGGCTGAATCACTCCCTCTTCTTCTCAGAGCCCTCACAGCATATCTCCCTCTGTCACAGCATGAATATCTTCTATACTGAAAGCTGGGAAAATATTTTCAACTTTTTTCTTTTCAACAATTAGTAAAAACTGACTGGTTCACAGTTGTCTAACCTAGTGAATGAATAGATACAGATTTCCAAATTCTGTATTCACAATTCAAGTTAAGGCAACTTCCGTTGCAAGGTCATTATGAGAGTGTTTATTCAGTTATAAAGCAGTTTTGTACATGAGGTGGGATGTTTTGGGATGCTGTAGTGAGAATAAGGAGCGAATTGTCTATGGACCATGTGAAATTTCAAGAGGCAGAAAGCTTTTTCTTCAAAATGTATATGCTAATTGAAAGAATGAAATTGCATATTATTATTAATATTATAATTAATTTCTAAGGATTGAGCACACACATAAGAAAAAACATTCCAGGAGAGTTTATAAAATCTATGTGACAACCAACGTACATTTGTAGAAGACATTAAAATTTGGCAGTACAGGTTAAATACGGCTTTTTACCAAAAAACTGTGTTATTCATCCTAATTCCTAATTTTTTTCCTTAACAAAACAGACTGCTTTTATTATAAGAAAAGGAAAATTACATATAAAAATATACCTGGTCAGATTTTTACCATAGTTGCCTTTACTACTCTCATCTCCAGATATCTCCACATAAATAACGCATATTAGGAAAAAAATTATTTAGAGCTAAAACCACATAGAATGATTTGGAAGTACTAACTTTGTGCATGTGAAACATGCAGGTAAAATTTCCTGTAGAATTAATCTTTTCTATTATTATCTGTATTAGCACATATTTTAATAAATGAGAAACATATATTTTTGAAAAATTAGAAAACCACATTACAACCTTTTTTCCCTAGATTTATCATGAATAATTTCACATGGTATCATGCAACTCCATTGTTCGTTTTTCTAATATAGTACATAAAAGCAATTACCCCACATTACTTATGTTTTTGTGTGAGTTGAAAAAAATACTAAAAAACGCCACTTCAATTATTACATTCAAAGACATTTAAAATGGTTTTGAACAATAATTTACCTTTGCCATTGCTTGTCATCAACCACATAAATGTATAAAGGAGAACGTGTGCATTTAAAAAATGTACCGTAAAGATGTCTTCAAGACAGGGTACCTACAA
>NW_024412391.1:29972354-29977354 GCF_014898765.1 Herpailurus yagouaroundi
AATGCAGAAGTTAGCATGGCTATGTATTTCTCTACACATAAGCAGTCTTTCTGAACATTTTTAGATGTCCTTAATCAAATCATTAGGGTTAAACATACCAAAAGTGAAATAAAATCACAGCTATCAGTGTTATTTCTTAAACATCAAATATTATGCTTCTGAAAATATCACTGTTCTAAATATCATTTTGAAAGTAAAATATGGATTCTAGCATTTAAATGGTTACTCAAAGTCTCTCTTTTGAATGACTACAGATAAAGGAACTGACAGTAAGAAACTACTGACCAGATGTTTTCAAACACCATCACCTGAAACACCTTCAAAGCAGTACAATCTCATAAAACATTCAGAAAGATTATCTGACTTAATGAATGCTCAAAATGCAAGCTCAAATCTACCCTGTAAAGCAATCAAGTTTTTAGCAACTATTTTGACCTTAGTGACACAAACAATTAATTCTGCAAACCTAATATCAAAATAAAATTCTACATCTAATGCAGAATAATTTCTCAATGTAGTTAATCTAAAACAACATTTAAAATATGCTACCTCCATACGTTATACGTTCTAGTATTTAGTACTAATTTTAGAAGATTAGAAAAGAATGAAGGAGAGAGTAATTCATCAGAAGGCTTTTTTATGACTAATTTTTCAGTGAATATAAAACAGCAAAGCATACTAACAAAGATGCGGCTCCTGAGAATCTAGCCATTATATTATAAATTAAAACTTAGAGATATTCCAGCTTTCAGAAATATTTAATATTAATAATTTAAATGCTAGGAAAAAGTATTAGCCATAATTTACCCATCCCTTTTTTCTTTGCCAATCTGTTTATCATTAAGTGTTTGTGACAATGTGTGTCAAACCCTAGCCCTTCCTCCTAAACACATGGCTAATTTAAGCTGCTCACCTCTATAAAAATTAAAAAGCCATAAAAATCAAGGTAAACGTGCTCTTCTCAAAACAGACCACACTGCCAGAAGTTCAAGGCAAACAAAATTTTATTTTGCTTGCGTCACTCACTGCCTGCTAAATTATATTTCCAACAAGAGACCTCAGACAACAATGATGAGTCCATTTTACTTACAAGAAGTAATGTCTTTGTTCAAAACTTTACCTTTAAATAATACCAAGTAAAGACAAATTTTTAAAATTATGTCACTTATGAATTTGTTTTAATATTTTCCCCATAGTTTTTATTTTTTTCTGAAACATATCGAATATGTTAGAATTAGAAGCAATAAGTGTATTAATTTTCTAGAAAAGACGTTCCAATCCTTAATGAACTTAAAGAGCCATTCTAAAATACATTCACAGAAGGACAAAAATTCAATAACCTTAAGTTTCTACCTATATTAACATAGTAAAAACGTAACCAAGGGAAGAGACATTTACAAAGGTTTTTGAATGTTTATTTATCAAATTATTACATATCTTCCTGGAGACACTTCCTAAAGTGTCTTTTGTAGACACCTACTATACCCATTGTGCTAAATCACTTCTAGAAGTCACTCCACTAACATGCAGTACATGACTAAAGTTTCTAGGTTATCATAAGGACATAACTTTTTGTATTTACTCTTGTTTATGGTTTATACCAACAAACTGATAGACCAAGTAAACTTCAGACTCAGGTTACAAACACGCCTTACAGATTTATCATAAATTGACTTCGGAGTGCTATAAAGCATAGCCATGATTTGACTCTGTTTTCTTTTTAAGATCTAATCAGAGCTTTGAAGAAAAAGAAAGTTATTTCTTTGTATCTCCCTTCAGAACAGTATTGTCTATTAGTACTAAACTGCAATGTTCATTTTCTGTTGTTGATTTCACGTGTTTTTATAAATGCATTCTACTATATTCTCACATAAAATAGAATCTGGCTATAAATTCTTAGGACTCTTAGTTAGGGGAGTCAGTAGGAATTTGATAGCACTCCAGTGGTATGTTTCCTGTAAATACACGAAAGGGAGAAAAGGGCTGTCCCGAAAACTGCATTTATTTAAGGTAATTTGTAAAACAGGCTAAACCTGGGAGTTTGGTAGACATTGAATTCCTATGATGGTTAAAAAATATTTTAAAACGAAATAAAAATTATCTTCCTAATGATTACTGTTTGTGAAAAGAGACAATTCCAAAATAATAGGGAACCTATTCAAAGTGTTATGTCTAGCTCTCTTAAAAGATTACTCTCAAAAACAATGCCTAAAGGTTAAGACATTATTCAGCACATATACTCCAGGATAACTTGCGAAATACTGGTATTATTTAAAATAATGATTCTATTAAATTTTACTCTATTGTGGGCATTTGCTTTAACTTTTTTTTTTTTTACACTTAGTCTGAATGCAATCCAGAATTTTAAAGAAATAACCCTTATTTTAAATCAAATAAAATATAATCTTATTGTCAAACAGGTGTATTCATTTTGGCCTAATATAAGTATATGCTTTGAAAGCTTTCTGTTCTCTGTCACTATTTCCGCAGAGTTGAATCAGTGAAGAATGGAGTGGCTATTCTTTGGCTGAAAAGAATATTTCATTGACAAACAAAATTGGGAAAAATGAATCTATTATCTAAGAAGAATAACAGACTACTTAAATATGTGCCTTTACTGGGCAGTTGTTTACTTTTCCAGATTTAAAGAGAACTGTGTTTTATGAGCCACTAGCAGAAAATAAAAAAGTGCTCTTCAATGTTATCGAAATATGTGTATTCAAAATATCTTGGAATGAGTTTTCCAGAAAAGCAACATAGATGTTCAGAGTGTTTACACGGTTCACAATCTCTCAGCCAATTTCTACTAATTAATAGCTAATATTTGCAGCTATCACAGGCAAGCATCTGTGTTATGAAAAGTCCTTGTGGTCCTTTTCACCTTAGCTTAGACTTGGAAGAAATTCATTGTAGAAGCAAGTATCAAGTAATGTGGCCCTCTGGTGGAAAACGAAGTACCACGTTCTGCAGTGCAATATTAGCCAGTAAACCAGAAGCTATAAAATATTTGTTACAAAGCTTTACAGAACCTTCCCAAAATCACCCCCTGCGAACTTAATTAATAGTTTGACACCTGAAGGGCATTCTGGTGCTGGTATGACGTAACTAATATGAAAATCCTATCTTTCCTGACACTTCAGTCATGTTCCAAATCGTAAGAAATTCTCAGCATCCTTTAGCTTAACACAACATGCTCAATTTGCTAGGAATACATTTTTCACATTCAAGAACATTCAAGGCTTATTTGTTTCAAGGAATCCCGGAAGAAAACAAAACTTACCTGCTGTTGTTGCAGATGCAGCAGTTCTACTGTGCTTACTTCAGAGCTGGTGTCCCCACTTGATCTTCCATCTCTGCTGCCAGCATCTAATTGGCTGCTTAGAGTGCTCATTCCATTTTGATTCATTGAACTGTTGCTTATTGTCTCTGTCGCAGATTCCTGCATCATGACTTAATACCTAAAAGTGATTAAGAAGTATCAATTAACGCACATTACACCTTCACACTTCCATTATCAAGATGTCCCTCTCTGCCAATTACAGAGACAGCATCTTTAGGAAAAAAAAAAAAAAAAAAACGCCTTGAATAGTCATTTACCAAGAAAAGCAATACAAATTCAGCTTTCATCCAGATACTAATCACTGAAATTATGGTTTCTATAAGCAGTTTTTGTGTGGCTACATTTAACAGCCAAAGTAACATACCATGCATATAGCATGGTCAGTAGCATTTATGAACGACCACATTTTAAAGTCTACCTATAAAACCAGTTTAAATGAAGGCACGATTGCACACTCTGTTCTATGTTTCCTATTATCTACCTTTGACAACCATGGATGACTATACAGCCTTATTTTAAATATTCACTATCTTGATTCTGTCAGATTTTTACAGCACATCTTATGCAAGGCTGTTGTTTAATGATGCACAGCTAATCATACAAAATTAAAATTTTGTAAGGGTGTTACAAATCATATGGTATCAACCAATGATAAATAGTATAATGGGTTTCTTTTTTTTTGTGACTAAATAAAATTTTGCCTTGGAGGCATTTTAAGAAAAAGCTCCTGCTGCAAACACGTCAGATATTGCCTATTTTTTTAATCAAACAGCTCATATTCATTTATTTTTCTGACATTTAAAACATTTAATACTGTCCTTCCTGGGAAGTAATTAAGCTTATGCATGAGCAGCAATCAAACTGTTCACTTGAAGATGACTTAAAACTCAATTTTAACATAGGCAAATAAATGAAAGTATATATAAAATTAATTTTCCAGGCATGTATTAGATATGAAAGCTGGAAATAAAATCTATCAAGAATATCACTAATGATTGTGCTAAAAACAGCATAAATTATGCATATTACCTTCTCTACAGTAATAAATGTTTTATCATTTTCACTGCATAAATATACTGTACTTTCAGGATAGCAATGAGATGTCCTGCCAAGATCAGTGGAAATCCTTGCAGTAAATAAAGAACCAATGTGCTCTTACAAACCAGAATTTCACAGGACATCTTGAATCTGTGGTTTAGAAAGAGTAGTTTTGGCTCTCAAAGATATCTGAATCCCATGCGATAACCTCCTAGATGCACTTCTCTGTTTTACTTCTACGGACAGAATTTCAGAAACAACCTGGCTGTGCTGTGGCTTTAACAGTAATGCTAGACAGACAGGGGACTTAGCCTAAAGTAAAGAAGGACGTTAAACTTATCACTCAATCTAATTTTGTGTTGCCATGTGATTTCTCTATTTTAAACTTGGTCATATTTTAAGACTTCAGTCTGTTAAAAATTGTTAATGCTTTTATTACAGAGCAAATGTAGGCTTAATATCTTTTCATGTCATGGAGAAACCTTCTTCCCAGATCCTTACAAAACGTGATCATGGACACACACACATAGAGACACACACACACAGACACACAAATACCCATCCGAAGTTTCTTGCATCCTCATATTGTAATTATTAAAAATTAATGGTTATCATTTAACAG
>NW_024412391.1:29992354-30022664 GCF_014898765.1 Herpailurus yagouaroundi
AATGCCTGTGTGCTTTCTGTTATGCCACAATGTCTCCCTAATCAACTATTTTATAGACTATATTGTGCAAACAGAGTACTGTATGAAATGTTGTCAAGAAGCTAGTAAAGGAATTTAGAGTAAAACATAATTTAGTTTCTGCCCTGGAAACTTCCAATTACACATTATAGATAAGATACACATCTTATCTAGCTTACCTAGAATACAAGTAAAAAGATGGTAGGTACATCAAGAGAGTACAAATTTCATATGGTATGAGTTCTGAACTTGGAGGGAATCATCCTGGGAGACCAAGGAAGCCTATGAGGAGGAGATCCCAGGAATGGGACTGATCTTCCAATGAATACACAGGATTTCTATAAAAGGAAGTATATTTGAAAATTCTCCAGACAAAAACATGCAAAACTAAAAACAAAATGATAAGTTATATCCTAAGACAGGCACATGGTTCAGAATGACTGGGGCATACTCAATGAGTTAGTGAGTGGAATATACAAGGGCAAGTTAGATTTGAAATTGGAGGAATTTGAGGGTCAGAAAGAGGAACCTAAACTACGTTCTGTAGGCAGTATAATGTATCAAAACTGTTATTAAAGTTGGAGAGTGACAAGATTAGAGGTGTTTTAGGAAAGTTAACTTTGACCAGTATATAAAATAAATTTATAAGCGGAAACCGGGGAACGAAAAAATCAATTGGAAAATAATCCTAAGAACTCTATGATGTAAGTAATATTATTATCTTTCTTATTTTACAGATGGAGAAACTGAGGCAGAGGACAATTAAATCACTAGCCAGGGTAACACAGCCATATAGCACTTAGTATGGGGAACCAAAGAACAGTTCAGTATTCAGTTAAGATATTTATATGAAGAAAAAAGAAAAAAGAATCAATAAAATGTTCATTAAAATGTATTGCGTTTATTCTTTATGGAAGTAACTCATTTTTTAAAAATTTCTTTTAATTTTTTTTTCAACGTTTATTTATTTTTGGGACAGAGAGAGACAGAGCATGAACGGGGGAGGGGCAGAGAGAGAGGGAGACACAGAATCGGAAACAGGCTCCAGGCTCTGAGCCATCAGCCCAGAGCCCGACGCGGGGCTCGAACTCACGGACCGTGAGATCGTGACCTGGTTGAAGTCGGACGCTTAACCGACTGCGCCACCCAGGCGCCTCTAAAAATTTCTTTTAAAGATGAGATAAACTATTTTTGTCTTATAGACAATGCAGGAAGATTACCATACATCAATATTTTTAAATATCTATAGCTAAGCCCTCCTTACGTGCTCTCCTAGCATTGTATATACTCCATCTCTGGTTCTGAGTTAGGTAAAAAATGATATCATGGACATGTGTGACAATATCATGTGTTACAATGAGCTATCCAACATGTATTATGATTATCTCAGGAGAAAAAAACAGAATAGATTATAGATCTCTAATGAAAAATTTCAATTTATTAACCAAGTTTTAATCATTTAATTGTTATTACACCCATGTAAGGCAGTAATGTTTTCCCCATAATTCTAAAAAGTATTGCCTCAAAGCTAAATGAATGGTCAAAGTTTTCCAGGCTAAGATACCAGAAGCGCTAAATCAATAGCAATTAAACAAAAGATAACTTTCCTCTAACTAAACAAACAGCTCAATTTTACATTTGAAGGATTATTTCATTATGAGAAATAACAGAACTTCAAAGAATTATAGCAGCAGAAAAATAAAAAGTTACCAATAAGGCAATGAAGAAAAATACCAAGTACCAAAGAAGACTATGCAAAAATGAAGGTTTGCTTTCTTCTTGCCACTGTGAATCATAGTTAACAAGTGTTTTTCCTAAAACATGAGATCATCAATGATGTGAAAAGATAAGATATGCACTCATTATATTACTTAGTATGGGGTCATGGACATGAACACTGTCACCTATTATGTGCAAGATATAAATTAGAATATTGGCATGCTTTACACTTTAAGATTTTCAGATATTAGAGCAGCAAGCTATGTCTTATATATAAATTGGGCTTGAAAATAATCAAGCACAAAAAATAAGGGTTAAAACTTTTATTTTAAATTATGGTAGCTCAATCTGCAAATCAAGCTATGTTAGGATGAATTTATGTTTTGATGCCATTTTTAATGACAAAAAAAGGAAAAAGTAATTTGATGTCAAATGTACCAAAGTTCATAAATTTAGAAAGTATGCAGGTAAAGCATTCAATCACCATCGTGATTGTTCAGTTTTACAAATAAAACATTAGTGAAAAATTCAGCTTTACATTTTTGTTAGAAATAAAACAGAAATAAAATAGTTTTATAATTTTGAGAACAAAAACATTTTTATCTATCCTTTTAAGTATATTTTTAAAAAGATGTTGAGAGTTAAAATAGCTTATGGGAAAGCGATGTCTATAAAAATGGAATATAATATAAGAAAACAGAAAACATGTCTTTACTGAATGATGTTATAATGTTGTCTTAAGGGCTCCTCCATCTTTACCAAATATTAATATGCATTTCCTAGATAAATTATTACCCCTAAACATGCACTATAGTTTTTGCAAAATACCATAAAGAAATACACAGGTCAAAAAAAAAAAAAAAAAGACTATTTAAATATTTACACAGAAATGAAATGGGCAAGAACTTTTACTTAGAAAAACCTGTTTCTAAAAGTAATTATTTTTCCTTATTGGCTGCTAAGGGAAAAGTATTAACATATGGTTATTCATGTTGTTAAAAAGAACAATATAATAGTTGCAATCTAGCACCTCTCACTACGTAAAGCATTTCTCTTGTCTGACACTTTTCTGAAAACTATTTCTAGCAGTTTTAGGTGAAAAACCTAAGATGATTAAGACCACAGTGCAGACTACTGTTAGCACTGGGTTTTGACACTGTTGCTTATGCTCTGAAGCTAGAAGAAACTTTCACATAGGAAAAAATGTTTGCTACGTTTCAATGTAGAAACTGCCCTGCTGTTTTCTATGCTATTGAAACTCCTTCTTGGTGGTCTGATACCTGATTGTTCTATTAGCCAAGCAGGTTACATTATCTTTTAGCCATCACTAAGCCTTTCAGGAATGTTGTATTTACTATTTATCAATTTACTTTGCAGATTGGGAAAACTATTTCAAGAACCCAAATTTCGATTTCTCACACACCTAGACAGTTTTCACACTTTACAGTCCATACACAAAATCTGCATACAATGTTACCCGACTTATTTCCATTTCACTTGCTATCAGCTGTTACTTTTCTCCTGTTCTTCCTTATTCTTTTTCTCATTTTACCCCTGTCCTTCCTTCCACTCTCTCTCCCTTCTCCTCTCTACAGGTCAATAAAATGAGCAGAAATAAAATTCTCAAAAAAATAATATTTAAACGCTTCCAATTTCACTTGACCAGAGTTTCACAGCAATGTCCATTTAAATTAACACAGGGGAAGATACTGTATAGATAGAGTGAAAGAGACATACTGGCTGGAGAGAGAGGAGACCAGGAAAGCAAATGAGGGAATATGAGAGGAAGAAGGAGAATCGATGCATAAGGGGTGTATTTATGCCATGAAAGAGACAATACAGCCTCTACTTCTCCTCCCTCCAGAAAGTAAAAGCAAGTTTTGGGTATTGAAAAATACTTCCTTTTTCCTCGTTGTTCATCAATTTAGTTTTGGCTCAACTCTTTTTCAGAATGGAAACTGCATTATGTAAGTGAGAAAGTTATACATAATGAAAGGGCAGTTTCCTCATTTTGTAACAACTATTTTTACAGTGCGCAGTGTTTTAATAAGTCTTATATAATGGATGTCTGAAAGTGAAGATAAAATGTGTACAATAAGGTTTCAAATCAGAATAATGAAATCATCACATTTAATTAAGTCTATCATGTCATACCCACACAAACACTGCACAACAAATATTAAACTAACCAAGGTTATAAAATTAAAGCTTCAAGTTCAGTTGGGTTAATAATGCTAAGAATAACTTTAATTACTTTTCAAGACTATAAACAAAATTAGTTTATTGGAAAATAAACTCATATATATGCCAAAGCATTTCTAGCAAAAATGTTTATTTCTAGCACAGAAAACTTTGAACTTATTTTAAGTGGAACATGGAAAAGTAACCTCTACATACAGGTATATTTGATTTTAAGTTGCTAAAACTTTGGTCTGGTGCTTTTAAAGCAGTCTAGTTGTCATTTTTTGTTTTCATTGAGACTTATCATATGTTGATTGCTGCACATATAAATCATACTCTTTCTGTCAATGCATTGTCTCAACAAACCGTCTAAATATCCAGCTATCTATTACTGAAATTGACAGTTGACTTCCCTAGGCAGGGTTTTATTTGTCAACTAAATATATTTTGGGAACGTTGATTGTTAAAGCTGAAAAAGTCAAAGTTATCAAAGAAGGACCACACGTAAGAGAAACTGTACAGACATCGTGTGACAAATATATTTTAAAAATCTATTTTTAAAGCAAGACAGCAAGTATACTATTTAAACATGGTCTCAAAGAACAAAAACAGAAGTCCTGTACCAGACTTTTTCTCTCATAAGGCCTTCATGAATACTAATGAAAAGAATATTTGGGGTCAGAGGTATCAATAATAGCAACGCTATGTAACCAAACATATAACTTCCAGTTTGGTTACCTACACTTAATTTCACTTACCCTTCAAACACTACTGCTTTTTGCCAGTAGGCAGCACTCTTACGTCTTCTACCTGTTACCAATGTTAATGTCACACAATGCCATCTGTAACTTATTACACATTGTCTGACCTTTGCTTGTGTTTTAGCCTCATTATTTTGGCTCCACGCTATTCATCTCATAGATATTCTTTTCTTCCTGAAAGCAAAATTAGGCCTAACAATAAAATATCAGCAATGTTGTGTGCAGCACACACGAACGCCAAACAGAAGGAATATAATTCATGGCTGTTACTGTTTCTTTACTAGTTAATTTTTTTTTTCCTTATTGTAATTTAAAAGAAACTGCAACCAAGTGTAGGGTGACACTGTTTGATTAAATGAGTTTAGAATTAAAGCCTTTTCATTCCTTCTATACGGTCAGTAAACTATTGCTTTTATAGTAAAGATCATATGAACCCTGACATTAAAGCATCTACGTTTAATTACCATTATATCTATCTTTTTGGCAAAACAAATCAAAGTAAAGTATAATAGCTTATTTACAAATTCATACACATAAATTTATAAGGGAAAAATATACAGCAACACTGGTAAACAATTTATATTCTACAACTTCACAGCAGAACACATATTCACTTGACAGAATCCTTCCGACTTCAACCAAAATTATTATTTTCCACTTCATCAAAAAGCACTTAAATGTAAAATGGGCCAACATCAAAATATATTAAGAGAAATTCTTTGGTTTCTTCACTAACTAATCAGAGATACACAGAAAAGGACCTTTTAAGTTTAATGATACCTGCTCATTAAATGATGCTAAACAGTAAAATACCACGAACAGCAGGGAATTTCAGTTTACATTAGAGAAAAAAAATAAAAGGGTAAAAATGACTGAAGTTGGTCAGTTCAAGCTGATAGGGCACTTCAAATGAATAACAGAAGAATAAAAGAGACACTCTAGGTTAAATTAGGTTCTCCTATTCCTTTTCTTGAAAGTGCTTAACTTCACAAATTTTATTTGAATTAGCTAAACTGCCAAGATCAAAGCAGATATAAAGTTAAACAGACAACTACACCTCACAGTAGTTTACCTATTATACAACAGATAAAACCTTAATTTTAAAAAGGTGATTTGATTTTTAAGTGTGTATATTCCTTTTCTTCATGGAAGCAATTGATGTGGTTCATTTCCAAGAAAACACTGCTCCACAGATTAAACATATACACAGAGCTTCAGAAGAATGGATTTGCTTATGTAATTTTACTTCTCCATATGTAAGTGAAAATTTTCTCCTTCCAAAAACCAGTATCTGATAATACTTAATGAGTACTATGTTGTCAATTAGTATTTACAGCACAATATTTGTTTCGCATACTTTTTAAAAAGTAGGACATTGTCCCTTAGTTTAATAACTTTTCACTTAGAATTTTCAGTTACTAAAAGCATCTCATTTTTCCTTGCTTGAATCATATTTCCAAATTCCTATTAGCACTTGCCAAATGGTGGCATTTCTCTAAGTAAATTGGGCTAAATCTTGACAAATTTGTAGAGTGGCACCCCTCTTGCCATGCCTTACCCCCTTTCCTTGTACTCAACTCAATTTCACCCTCACCTGTACTGTGTATAATTTTTATGAATGGTCACACCATTTCTAAAGCTAAATACAGTACTAGCGAATTTACACTGACCTCCAAGGCAAATTAATGTCCATTTTATGGGAAGGCAGAGAAAAGAGGGTCCTTCTTAACGCAAAGAATAAATTGCTGATTAATAAATCATATCGGCTAGTAAGAAGTATTTTGGTTCCAAGGGAATTCCCCTGCAAACTTCAAATCATAACTTTATGCTTTTTGCTACCTTTGAAGCATGGATGGCTGTTATTATAGACTGAATGTTTGTGGCCCCTGCCCACCACCAAAGCCATCTGTTGCAATCCTAACTCCCAAAGTAATGGTGTTTGGAGGTGGGGGCCTGTGGGAAGTGAGCAGGTTGTGCAGGCAACATTCATCCTGCTAACCTGTAAGGGTGAAGTTAGCACCCTTACAGAGACCCCAGAGACTTCCCTCAACCCCCAGCCACGTGAAGTACAGGGAGAAGATAGGTGTCATGGAGGAAGCAAGTTCTCATTAGACATCTAAACTTAATCAGTGACCTGATCCTGGACTTTCTAGGTTCCAGAACCATGAGGAACAAATTTCTATTGTTTATAAGCCTCTCAGCTTATGGGTACTTTATTATTGTTTCAGCAGCCGAATAGACTAAGACAGCTGAAAAATGAGAGGTGCTAGAGAGGCCTCCCTTCTAACAGGTTCTTCCACGAAAGCCAGATCATTTCCCTGTCACTTTGGGATATTTACCAGTATTTTCTAGGGGTCGCTACCTGTGGCTTATTTAGACCATATAATTTAATCAACTGTAAATTTTAAAATGCCAAAACACCCACAACAAACAAGGGTGAGCGTAGCCTCTGGTCTCCTCATATCACTACCATAGTGTTTCTCAAAGGGTATTCCACACAATACTAGTTTCTTAAGATAGTCTGCAATAAATAGGTTCTGCTATAAAAAAAAAAATATTTGACTCTCTTGTAGATTCACAAAGACTGTTAAATTATAAAAGACTGTGAGAACAGTAAAGCAGAAAGTTCCCCTTTTTCATTAGTTAACTATAAAATACCTTATATGTTACTATTTGGGGAACATATTTTGCAAGCCCAAGCAAGTCTTAAAAATTCCTTGTAAATGTACTACATTTACGTCTCACATCAACAATCCTGATATACAAAAAGCTCTGAGAATCAACAGGCATTTTTTTTTTGTTTAATTTAGTTGATGATAAAATTTGGTCTAACTGGAATGCCTATGGCATGAAACACAACCTAGACTGACATAAGGCTGTTAGTGTTTGTATGCATATATTTCACTGAAAATGTTATTGTGTTTGATTACCAGATACTGCCCTGACTCTGCAGAAACTATTGTAACATATAGACTACACATCTCATTACCTTTTTATACCCCAGAGCATTCTAAATTTTGGAATGTATCACTCAAGGACTTTGGATAGGGCTTGTGAACTTGCAGAAACTAACCAGGTTAAGAATATAGATGTCATTGGTAAGAATATAGACGTAGTTGGTAAGAACAAATAAAATCACTTGCATAAGATGTGTTGCAAGACTTTTGTAATGCCATTAGACTAGAATACACTTTACCAAATTACATGGTTTACTCAGCTTTTTTATACCAGTGCATAATGGGCTAGGCACACGGTAGGTCCTCCATAAATATTTGTTTAATGAATTAGTTAACTGATAAAGTCTAATGCTTCAGCACGTAACTGTATAAACTGCTCAAAATAGGTAGATACAAATATCTCTAGAGATGGGGGCCTACTAATGGAGATATAGTTCCTTGTACTCAAATAATTCTGCTTTAACTTTATGTCTCCCTCTTAATTTATGATGATAGAAAGACATATTGGAACCATCATTTTTTAAAACTATTTTCAATGCTTCAGTGTCTTCTATAAGTCAAACTTATTTAGTCTTTCCTCCAGAAATTATATATGACATTCAGCTGTATTTCTTTCATGTTTCTTTCTTCACATTCTCTATATCCCTTTTAGTATTCTTTTCTTTTAGAGTAACAACCTAAGCTGTACACAGTAGTTTTCAAAGTATATTATAAATATTTAGCATTTGATTCACTTTGATTTCATTCCAAATACTAAACTGAACTTTGCACAACTTTGCAATGTTGTGCCTTTAGCCACAGGTGAGAGATCAGCTCAAAATAGAAGACAAGGGCTGTGGAATCTGACAGACTTGGCCTTGACCGTGGCTCCACCTTAAAATGAATCACTGAACTGCAAGACAATTATTGTCCTAAGACTCCCTATCTCCACTGTTAACATGTGAATGATAATACTTGACTTAGCAGCATTGTTTGGGGCTGAAAATAGGCTAATATACGAAAGATGCCAGGTAAGAAATTAGGTATTATTAAATAGACTGGGGGGTGGAGGAGTGGGGGAGAAGTGGAAGGAGCACTGACAAATGTAAAGTTTAATGGCTCGAATCCCTTACAACTTAGTGGAAGAAACTATTGTTTTAATAAGCAGAAGCTTCAGTGCAAGCTTTCTGGAAGGATATGCATCGAAATGTCAATAATTGTTTTCTCTACTTAATAATACTATTAACAATTTGTACTGTTTTCATAATATTCCTCCACATTACTGGAATCTACAGTGATAGGTTTATATGACTTTTGGAATTAGGGAAAATTGAATCCATTTTTATTTTTAGAAAAACATGTGTTTCAATATTTAAAGAGCTTCAATTATGTGGAAAATGAATTCATGAGGAGCTTCTTAGTCCTTAAAATTTTTAAAGAAAAGAGTTTTTCATTATAATTATTAGAAATTTCATTATAAATTATTAGAAAGTAGAGTTTTACAAATCCATTCAAAGATTACTCTGTTGTATAACACCCCACACTCCCCAACCAAAAAAAATTCCATAACTTTGAGTGTTCATCTCCTATTACCTACATTAGTATTTTTAAAAATAACTGCTAAACAAGCAATAGTAAACTGCTGTTGTGTGTAATTTACTTAAAAAAAAATTCCCGGGGCGCCTGGGTGGCGCAGTCGGTTAAACGTCCGACTTCAGCCAGGTCACCATCTCCGGTCCGTGAGTTCGAGCCCCGTGTCAGGCTCTGGGCTGATGGCTCAGAGCCTGGAGCCTGTTTCTGATTCTGTGTCTCCCTCTCTCTCTGCCCCTCCCCCATTCATGCTCTGTCTCTCTCTGTCCCAAAAGTAAATACATGTTGAAAAAAAAAATTCCCAGTGAATTTGAACTTCTTCTTCATTTTCATTGGTCATTTGTGTATTTTCTTTTAAAAATTTTTCAGTTTTTCCCCCAAATTTCTATTTTGGTATGTTTTACTGAATTAAAAGTATGTTTTATGAACTATTAAGGACATTTAAGCTTTGACACATCTTTTACAAACATCTTCCAGTTTATTTTATTTTATTTTATTTTATATAATCTCTTTGTGGTTCCTTATATTTCTTGTCTGTTTAAAAAGCAGTTTCCTAACCCAAGGTCAAATTAATATTAGCATAATTTTTTGTTAGGTACTAGATGACTACAATTTTACATTTAATTAATGAGAATCTGACATATTTTTGAAAAATGTAACTTTTAATGCAAATAGTCAATTTACTTAAGACTTTTACTGAAAATCTATCTCTTTGCTCTTAGTTTAGAATACTTTCCTTATTATATGTTAATTTTTAAATAAAAGGTCTATATTTAGGGATATCTATTATAACTCCTCCTCCCCTAAGTCTTCTCTCTCAGCTAATGCAATCACTCTCTAATTCCTCAAGAAAAGAGAAAAAGAAAGAAAAAGAAAACTAAACTTCATCTTAGAATTTTCTCTTCTTCCTTCTTATATACAAACCCCTGGAAAATCATTTCAAGGCAGCTATCCAAATTTCTAATCTGATCACTTAGAGTTCCATCCACTCTTAGCACCTCTGTTTTTGTTTGTTTGTTTGTTTTTTAACATTTATTTGTTATTGAGAGACAGAGAGTGAGCACGGGAGGGGCATAGAGAGGGGGAGACACAAAATCCAAAGCAGGCTCCAGGCTCCAAGCTGTCAGTGAGCCGGATTGGAGGCTCCAACTCACAAACTGTGAGCTCATGACCTGAAGTCCTCCACTTAACCAAAGGAGCCACCCAGGTGCCCCTCCTACCACCTCTGTTTAACTCACCATTATCTCTAGTCTGATCTCCTGAATTGCTTCCTAATTGTTACCACCCCACCCCCATCCCCAGCTCTGCTCTTGCTCTTTAAAAAATGTAAATAAAATTAAGTCACTCTCCTGCTGAAAACCATCCTTTCTCTGTACCATCAACCCTGTGACCTGATCCAGACTTAACTCTGCAGCAACATCTCATTCTCACTCTTGCCTTTGTTTATCTTGCTTCTTGCTTTGGCCAAATGTGCCTTCTTGCACGGCTAGCTTGGGGCATTTTAACAGCTCTTCTCTGCTGGCAGTGCTCCTTAACAGTAAGCTAGTTTTTCTAAATCTAAATCACTTAAATTTCACTTCCTCAATGAAACCTTTCTTGAAACCCTAATATAAAGTAGCACCTTTCTCACTCCCTTTCATATATTCCTGGCTTTTTTCTATCACTAAAAATATGAAATATTATTGCCTGATTTTTCTATGTTTCTTATCCAGTACTTCCTCTCATGTTCTATGAGAGCAGGAAAGGTATCTGTCTTGTTCAACGCTCTAGTCCCTGTTCCTGGAACACTGAGTGATATGAGAAGGTTGACTGAATAAATGAATAAATGAATAAACATTTTTCCATTTACAGCTCTTCTGTTTTCAAATAAAAACATCTCACATAAGCTTTAAAGTATTTTAATAAACCTCTATCAAAATATTCTTCGTTATTCCTAACTATTCTATGCTTTTCATCGTTCTTGTTTGCCCATTTTATCCTCTTGATAGTATACAGAAAAACTATAATTTTTGTATTTCATACTGTCCTATGTTGTTTTATTTAGTCATTACAAAGCTCATGCTTACCTTTAGGTTATCTAATTATGTAATTATAAATCCCACTCTCCAAATCTACAGTTTCTTTCTTTGCCATATCTATTACAATGGTGATAACCTTTTCTACTAATGCACTCCTGAAATTCATAGAAAAATATTCTGATACGAGACTCTCTTCCCCACAAAAATTACTTATTTCTCCTTTTAAAAAAAAAGTGAAATTCAGACGTCAGAATCTGGCATTCAAGGTTCCATATATTTCCTTTCAAAATGTATTCTCCTCTTCCTAGATGAGCCCCCATGCCTGAATCAATCTTTACTCTTCACTACTGCCCCAAACCTCTGAGCTTTTATTCTTTTTCCTCTCTGCAATGCTCTAATTCCTTTTTTCACTTATTACAATCTGTTTCAGTATACCTACTTGGCGTTTTTTAAAATTATACCCTTCAGAAATGACTTCTCCTTCCTTTTGCACTACTATACCTTTTGGATGGACACACTGAACGATGGCTAACATATTTTATTTGCGGGTGTCCATTTCTAGTAGATTATAAACATTCAAAGATGCATTAAATGAATGGCTATTTTGCCTACCAAAAATGTCAGTTCTCACAGAGAACCTGGAAAAATACTGCCAAACTTACAGAAAAGTTGCAAGTATAGTATAGACAATTTTTTTTTTCTGAACTATTTTCTTGAACTATTCTTGAAGTGAGTTATCAACTTTTGGCCCCATCACTTCTAAATACATCAGTGTGTATTTCTGACACATGAGAAACATCCCCTACCTAACCACAGGACCATCAAAATCAGAAAATTGACAGTAATATATTTTTAGTATCATCTAATACTCCGCCTCCCTTCAAGTTTAGTCACCGGTCCTAATAATGTCCTCTATAGCAAAAGGATCCAGTTCAGAATCGCACACTGTGTTAGTTTCCATGTCTCTTTGGTCTACTCTAGTCTTGGAACAGTTCTTAGCTTTCTTTGATTTTCATGACCTCGATTCATTTGAAGATTATAGACCAGTTATTTCATAGATACTCCTTAATTTTGGTTCGTCTGTGTTTCCTCATGATTAGTTTTAAGTTATGCATCTTTGGCAGACGTACCAAATACAGAATGCCAAATACAGAAATGATGCTTTATTTTTTCTCACTATATTCTATCAGGTGGTACAAGATTTTGGTGTATCTCCTTACTAACAGAGTTCACTTTGATCACTTGATTAAAATGGTATCTGCCAAACTCCTCCACTGTAAAGTTACTCTTTTCTTTTTTGTAATTAATAATCATTTTGGAGGGAGTTATTTTAGAGGGAAACTACTGTGTGTGTGTGAGTGTGTGTGTGTATGTGTGTGTGTAGTGTGTATGTGTATTCATATTTCCCTTTTTATTCAATGGCTTATAATTATTTACTTTATAATTAATTTAACTTATAATTTATTTACATTGATGTTCCAATTGTCTCTAAGTTGACTAGTAGAAGCTTTTTCAGGTTGGTTTCTCTGTCCTTGTAGCATGTTCCCATCATTCTTTAACTGTTTCCTTATTGTCTAGCACAAGATACATCAGACTTATTTTCTAATTTACCTGTTCCAGTTATCAAGCGTCTAATTTACCTGTTCTTTTCGAGAAAACTGGTATTTAGAATAAAGCTCTAGGCCCTGGGTGTGTTCTAATTGGTTTGGGGGTAATGCTGTTTCGAGGACATCCTGTGGACAGAGCTACCATAACTATGTTTCTATCCATAGAAAAATATGAGTTTACACATCTACCTATAGCCCCAATCCAACACCATGGAGCTCATTCAGATTTCCCTCTTTCCACATTTGTACCTTGGACAATTAGAAACCAGGCTCCCATATCCCTAATGTATTTACTTATTTGATCAATTCTCAGTAAACACATCTTCACCCTTCCATTGGTCTCCTGCTTGGATGCACTCTACTTCGAGCTTGGATTCCAGCAATGATGCCAGGCTGTTCTTCCACATGGAGGTCCCCTACATGCCACAGAGCTCTGATACCCTGGACCCTTCTGCAGATATGCCCTTACCATTATTTTATGGCTTTGACTCCCCACACTAGGCCATTCAACCCAAGTAGACATGATCCTTAGTGGGATCCTTACATGATCCCAAGTAGACATGATCAGTTTCTGATACTCCATGTCAGACTGCCCTTCTTTGTAGATATCCTCCTCTCTGTGCTCAGGCTCTGACACCCTGAGTAGGGCATCCCTCCTTTGCAGACACCTTCCACAACCTGGTAAGGCTCTTACACTACACACTGGGTCACAATGTCTCTGTACCAATTGTCATACAGACAGCTTATTTTTTGCCCCACCTAATGGCTTTAGGACAAAACTGTTCAAGAAGGGAATGAAAAACAAAGAAGGAAGGCAATGAAAGGTGGAAGAAGAAGAGCTATTATTATTGTTTTAGGTAGAAAGATTTTGAAATATACATAGTGAAAAATATTTTAACTTCTTTTGGCCTAAAGAGGATGACAAATTGTATCAGCAACAACTTCCCCCGAACTGATGAATTGCACATCACCTTGATATTCATGTATATTTTGCCATGTTCCAACTACCACAACAAAAATGATTATGCTAAGCTCTTTATATGCTGGAAATTTATTGCTTTCCTTATCAGAATTCATTCTATATTTTCTTCTTCCTGAGTACCCTAACTTCTCAGCCACATGGTTTGGATAGGACTGACTCCACACCAAGCTCCAAAAGTAGACACTGATTCTCTTAAGCCAGTCAGCTTATCTCAATCTTCCAGGCTACTGTAATTAGTTCAGAAATGGGTGTGGAATGAGACCTTAGCCAATGAGCACATGCCATTCACCTGGCCACAATGACTGGTACAAGGCTAGGCACTTGACTAAGCTGGTCTGGAGTGACTTCTGGGAATGATAAGATACAAATTCTACCTTCTCTTGGAGCTGATAATGTGTGGATGTAGAACCTGAGACCACTGTAAGAAGAGAGCCCCAATCTGTGTGGGGATCACTGTGTGGAGCCAGGGGATGAAAGAAGTCCATAAAAATCAGAGCTAAAGGAAGAAACTTTAATGATGTACATTCTGTCAGAAAATCTTCACTGTCAAGAGGCAATTCAGATTGCTTTAGTTATCTTCCCAGTTGATCCCACAAGTGCTCATGGATTCTGCTTCGGAGTCACTCAGGGTTTATTCCAAAAGGTCTTTTTACTGCTGGCCACTTAAAACTAGTTGTTTCATCCATGCTGCATGATCTACTCACTCCCTAAAACAAGTTGAGATTGCACATTTGTTCTTGACAACATTTCAAAGCCTTCCTCATTTACTCTCAGTTGTATTTGCACCACCCTGGTTCCTAGTTTTCTGGTCCCACAAGTTCATATTCACTGTGACTTCTGGATCTTTCTGTCTGGAACTCCTCCAATCTCCCATGTGGGCTTACTGGACTTTGGCTCCCAAGTGGATATCAACTACTTTTTATCTTCTGTGTTAGTCCAAATGCTCCTCCCCCTTATATCTATTGAAAAACTGCTTCAGTTTCCACCTGGCAGAATCTCACTATCTGAGCATACCTTACTCTTTCTGGAACATTGAGATTCAGTCACACAACAAACAAGAGAATTCGTGCTCTGCGTCAGGTACTGTATTAAGGATCTTGACAACATATTTTCTATTGACATAAATGTTATAAGTCATATATTCACAATTATGAAATTAAAATACAGTAAACCCTTGAACAAGGTGGAGGATGGGGGCACCAACCTCTTACAAAGGCAAAAAGCCATGTATAACTTTTAATTCCCCCAAAACTTAACTACTATAGCCAACTATCAACTGGAAGCCATACAGATAATACAAATAGTTGGTTAACACATATTTTGTATGTTATATGTATTATATATGATGTTGTTACAATAAGGTAAGCTAGAGAGAAATGTTATTAAGAAAATCATAAGGAAGGAAAAATACATTTACAGTACTGTGCTGTATTTACTGAAAAAAAAAAATCTGTGTGGAACTGCACCCACACAGTACAAATTCATGTTGTTCAAGGCCCACCTGTATTTATTTTATTTTAAAATCACATATATGAATTCTGTTGGTATGCTTTTATTCTAACTAATGTTCTTTTTATAGTACACAGCTGAATTCAACCTAGAATTAATAAGGATGGTTTTATTGTGAGTCCTTAGATTTCCAAACTATTAGGCTTATGTGGATATTTGAGGACTAAATATTTTTTTGGCTTATAAAAGGGTCAGTTGATTCTTAATACCTGGTTAGCTATGAACAAAAAGAACTTTTTCATGGTTAGTGTTTTAACTTCTAAAATGAAGTACATTTTAAACAGGAATGTGTTACGTTAGTATCTGTGGACAGTTGGATTACTATGTTCAGTTATAGAAATTTTATCATCCCTTGGAACAAGCCAGGAGCTGTGCCATGTTCTGCAGACACCATGGTAAGCAAGCAAATAAGATGTGCTCTGTGCCCCTGTTGAACTTACCTAAGTTGCGAAAAATAAATATTCACCAAAGTATCACTCAGAAAACATGCAATCACAATATTCTTAAGTTTGCATTTGAATCTTTTCCTTGCATTTCTCGAGGCATGGTGTCTTGAGTAAGATACTGAGAAAAATACCTGAAGCAGGAGTCTTAATGCTCACACAGGCTAAGCAGCTATTTAACCCACTGAAGATGCAAGGTAGGAAATGTGGCGAACTGAAAGATGCATGCCCCATCTAAAGGGACGTGCTGCTACATGAAAACGTGGGTTTAGTACTGCAAGAGCACAATGTTTTCTAGAGGCAGATTTTTGAATGTTAAAAACCAATTTAAAAATTATGGGGTCAAAGAAAACACGGATGAGGATTTGGCTTGCAAGCCATCAGTGTGCAACATATAATGTAACAAATGGTGAAGCTTAGGTTTATGATGATCCAATTTAATACCATAGATAGATAGATAGATAGATAGATAGATAGATCTTAGTATCTCCTACATCTTATCTCTTTCCTATATCTTACGTAACTTCCCATAAGCAAATTCAGCTACTGCCCCTGAGTACCACCTCTCTGTGGAATGTGTAACCTACCCAACTAGTGGTATTTGATAGTGATATTCATGAAGTGCTTGCTAATCTTCAGAAATTCTGTTCCATCTCATTTTCATATGAAAACATTCATTCTTCTCTGCCTCTTTAAATTGTGATAAACTGTTTAAGCTAACTATGCTACATGATTTCTTTTACTTTTAAATTCTTGAATTTTTTTTGTATACATCTTGTAAGTGTATCATTTGGTAATATTTATGCCATAAAAATATTTATGCCATAAAAATATTTATGCCAAAAAATTATCACTATCTCTTCTTTGAACCTCTTATGCATTTTTCTTACCATAAATAAGTTGTTCGTGGTTTAAATGTCATTTTATATTCTATGGTCTGTTCTGAAATTTCTTTAAGCTACAATCATCTTTGTCTGGCCATATGGTGTTTAATTTTTTTTTTTCAACGTTTATTTATTTTTGTGACAGAGAGAGACAGAGCATGAACGGGGGAGGGGCAGAGAGGGAGACACAGAATCGGAAACAGGCTCCAGGCTCTGAGCCATCAGCCCAGAGCCTGACGCGGGGCTCGAACTCCCGGACCGCGAGATCGTGACCTGGCTGAAGTCGGACGCTCAACCGACTGTGCCACCCAGGCGCCCCTGGCCATATGGTGTTTAGACACAACTGGGGATTGATCAGTAATTTGTTAACATGCACTTTCTTAAGAAAGTAATTTCCTGTGAAAAATCCTATCTTTGCCTATAGGTACTCTTTTTGGAGAAGAAAAAGAGAGATTTTAGTTAGCACTTTAATTTTTACAGAAGGCTGTCAACCTTCAAGTCTACCTATATGATCTCTAAGGAAGGCGGAGGATCCATATTTAGTCAATAACTTAGAATAAAAGTTACTTTAAGGCTCCAGTACCCTTCACATGTTTGGGGCCCAACTCTCATCTGGAACCTTCTTGAGGGAAGCCATTCATTCATTCCACCAGAAATTCTAAGACTGTTTCTTAGGAGTCGTCAGAGAACTACATAAATGGGCCACATTTCTTGGTCTGTGATAAAAATAAAAAATTAGTTTTACTGATTCGCACTTTGGAGCACTACCTATATTCCATCAGAACGTATGAAAACAAACAGGTTTGGGTAAGCATGATCATGTTCACTGTAGCCATGATGTGGTGGCACCTCACCACTCAGGAAAAGCTGGTCATAGCCAGAGGGTAGAACAAATGCGGCTTAAGCCAGATTTGTAGCCCAGATCTAACAATAATTGCAATACTCTAGTCTTTTGTTTTATTGATCGTCACCTTATACTTTCATTTCTAAATATTTAAAGTTCCACCTTTTTATTCTATGCTATTTTACTCGTGTATTCTTATAGGCTGTGTGGCAAAATTTGGCCTTAAAGATTATAAGCAAATAATGTTAATATGAAATCACTGACAATTTCCATCTATTTTTCTTTGATGAATCTAGTACTTCATAACATTTCCAATATATGCTTTCTTACTACTTTTTCTCTAGGCTGTAAGTTCCCTATATCTAAATATTAGTGTGGGGGCACCAGGGTGGCTCAGTTGGTTAAGTGTCCGACTTTGGCTCAGGTCATGATCTCTTGGTTTGTGAGCTCACAAACCAAGCCCCGCATCAGGCTCTGTGCTCACAGCCCAGAGCCTGGAGCCTGCTTTGGATTCTGTGTCTCCCTCTCTCTCTGCCCCTCCCCTGCTTATGCTCTGTCTCTTTCTGTCTCAAAAATAAATAGAAAACATTAAAAAATTGTTTAAACATTAGTGTGTTAAGAATCTCAGAAGAAAAGTAACAAGCTACTGCCTATAGATGAAATGCAAGAGACCTCATGATGATCTCCCTTCTTTCCCTCTAACACTTGTTTGTTTACCAAATTTGTGAAGTTCACAGTATTATAAATTCTGAAATGTGACTATCAGAACTCCAGCTAGTAATAATAAGTCCTTATTTTTTTTTTTTAAATAACAGCAAAAGAGATGTAATGGGGAAACTCCGTGGTTGTGGCAAAGAAAAAACAGGGTCATTCAATTTTAGGCTCCCAGAAGTTTTAGTAACTCTATTTCATAAGAAGGCCTATGGTTTTAAAACGTAAAATATTTAAGGACCAAAACAATAAGAAGAAGAAAAGACAGCTTCTTTATCAAGTTAAATAAAAAACTGTGCAGGGGCGCCTGGGTGGCGCAGTCGGTTAAGCGTCCGACTTCAGTCAGGTCACGATCTCACGGTCCGTGAGTTCGAGCCCCGCGTCAGGCTCTGGGCTGATGGCTCGGAGCCTGGAGCCTGTTTCCGATGCTGTGTCTCCCTCTCTCTCTGCCCCTCCCCCGTTCATGCTCTGTTTCTCTCTGTCCCAAAAATAAATTAAAAAAAAAACGTTGGAAAAAAAAAATTTAAAAAAAAAAACCAAAAAACCGTCCAATGGCACAAAATGCCATTTTTAAAGAACCATAACAGGATCGAAATGTATAGTCACAGTGGCGAGGCTCATTTTACAATTCACCACTGGGTAATGGAGGCCCAGCTGCCAAATCTGGTGAGAGTATGAGAAGGACACCTGCCTTAAAATTGAAGGAAAACTCTTCAAGGAAGTTGAGGTGAAATAAATATGACCTAGGAGATTTGAATAGCCAGTTGGCCAAACTTAAACCTTTTGTCAAGCCTTGTTTTAATTCACTTTGTATATTAATGGCATTAATCTTGCACCTTTTCCTGTCACGTTATATATTAAAATATAAGTATTTAATATTGGGAACTCCATGATTGAAAACTTAAGGTGAAATTTAAAAATACAGTTGAAATAGAATGTTGGACAGAAGTAATTCTATTGCAATAGGTCTCTCTGATTTTCAAAATCTTTTATTGTTCTGATGGTGCTTTAACTCATTCTTTTTCCCCGAACCCCCTGTATCTATTTTTTCAACAGCACTATGCCATCACATTTCCTTTTTTTTTTTTTTTTTAATGTTTATTTACTTTTGAGAGAGGGAGAGAAAGAGAGCATGAACAGGGGATGGGCAGAGGGAGAGGGAGACACAGAATCTGAAGCAGGCTCCAACCTCTGAGTTGTCAGCGCAGAGCCTGATGCTGGGGCTCGAACTCATGAGCCAAGCTGGGTTGTGAGATCATGACCTGAGTGGAAGTCGGACACTCAACTGAATGAGCCATGCAGGCGCCCCTTAATTTTCAATTAATTACTTTACCTTGTCTGTCAACTATGAAATCCTACTAGGATATTATTAAGAAATAGTGCATTTTATAACAAATTACAAGAACTTTTTTTACTGTGAATGTTTTCATGAGCTCTACGAAAGTTTGTAACATTTTTTCCATTTACACATTGAAAAAGTTTTGTGTCTATTGAGTTTGTTAACTTTTCTTGCATGCTTACATCTTAGCCAAAACCTTGTTGTTCAACATGTAGTAAAAAAAATACCTTTTACTGGCCCAAATCTCCTCCATTCTATTAAGAAAAAAAAAAAAAAAAAACTTAAACAAAAGGTTAAATCTTATTTCAGAACATTTCCCAACAGCAATCATGTGTATTCCATTGGGAAAAGAAGGAAATTCTTAACAACTTAGAATTGACTCATGTCCTATCCAGTCCCTGCTTACAATGAAATGACATCAGCATTGTAGTGTGTGGTATGTCAGGGTGGAATGGAATACAATTTCCTCAAGAGAAGAGAATACTTTTAACAAATGTCCAATGTTCTAGTGAAACTTGTGACGATTAACATACTTTTTACATGAAATAACTCCATCCCCCCCAAATATAGGTATTTTCAAAGCCCATGTCAACAGTATTTTTCATAAGATAAATAAGAGATTGAAAAAAATGAATGAAAGAATAAACAAACTAGGGAGGAACCTCTTAATCTTAGAGGATATCTGGGGTTTAACATATTTATGTGTTCTTATCTATATTTATATAGCATTTAACTTTGTAAGTTAAATTCATATAACATTAACTACCTGTGACAATAAATACTTCTGTAACGTGTTACAAAAGACTGGAAAAACTGTTCTTCTGAATAATTTTTCTGATAAGATTAAGTTGTCCACAATCTATTTTAATCATGTTAAATGTAAAAGCAAGAAGCTCAGTTGCAAGAAGTGACACGGGATATGATTACATGTAATTAATATTTTCATTATTATACTTTTTCTGTATTTTTCAAACATTTCCACAGTAAGCATATATTTTTCTTGTATGAAATATATTAAATAACTATTTTTAAATGTCTGTTTGTTTGTTTGTTTGTTTATGAGAGGCAGAGAGAATCTCAAGCAGGCTCTGCCATGGGGCCTGAACCCATAGACCGTGAGATCATGACCTGAGCTGAAATCAAGAGTCAGATGCTCAACCTGAGCCATCAAGGTGCCCCAAATTAAGTTATTTTAAATGTTACTGAATAGGAACATTCCCAGATATACAAATGCCCTTATATACAAATACTTAGAAATAGCCTGAGGACCCTGATCTCCAAATAGTTCTGAAAATGATTCTTCTCTCTTTTTTTCCTCTCACCTTTGTCGATTGATTGCTGCCCAGGATTAGCATTCTTTCCCGGGGTTTTCCCTAATCTTTAACTTTAAATCTAGTTCAGCATGGCATCTTCAGAGACAAAGCAGCAAAAGTGGAAGAAAAGAAGGAAGACTGGACAGTTGCTTCTGCCCTTCCTGTGTCCTGGCCATGCTCCCTGGCTCCTTTCACAAAACCGTGCTGGTCCAGGGGAAGCCCTCAACTCTGAAGTAGCTGTTAGAACCTATGTGACCGAAGGTAGCCTGCACTCAGTCTTCCTCTCAGTTCTAAAACGTCCTGCGTTTGGTAAACAAACTCTACTATTAGTATGTTTTTGTGCTTTTGCTCTTCAATACAAAGTAAGAAAAAAGTAAAGCTTGAAAAGCTTTAACAAGCAGAAAGCAGGGGGATACAAGAGAAAGTTGTTTTACTTCCTATAGTTTTCCCCTCTGCTGTTTGTAGTAAAACCTTTAAGAAACCTTAAAGGACTGTTTATTATGCTGTGTGTTATGTGCAGGGAAAGAAGCATAAAGGAGAAACCGTAAGTAATTACTGTGCACTTGATTAGGGATGTTAGAAACGCTTATCTGAAGTAAGAAGACATCGGTTAAAAGAGGAAAAAAAAATCGAAAGGTAACAAGCCATGCCATGTAAGCAGGCAACTATTCTAAACAAGGAACTCTTGTAGGTACCAGAGATCACCAGAGATGGAGCAGAGAGGCCTGCGGTTATCCCTTTTTTCTTCTGATGTTTCTGTAAATAAGTTCAAATCTGAGAGAATGAGTAGGAAGCCTAATTTGGACCACAGATCAGGCTGGATTCTCTAAAGAAGAATTAGCATTAGTAAAGCTGTTATCTTGACAGTCTGACTCCAGTGTCTACTTCTCAATCTGTTCCTTGTTGGAGGTGGAGGCAGGAGTGAGTCAAGCCTCATTAGTAGATAAGACAGACTTTTTCTCTGTTGTGGAGGAGCTATAATGTCAGTGGTGTGAAGAAAAGAATTATCCAACCATTATTTGCACAAGTAGAACTTCAGTCATAATTAGGCTGAATACCACAAAGATTCTGTGGGCACATCTACCAAGAGGACCGGACTGGGTCTGGAAAGTCAGGGAAAGCTTTCTTGAGTAAGAGAACTACCAGCTGAACTCAGAAAGGAAAGTTGCAGGGGCTACCCAGGTAAAAGCAGGGAGGGGAGAGAGCATCCTAGGCAAACACAGGGTTGGGTAAAAGGAGGATGGCACAGTCCATGATTACAGAAGTCTATCTGCTTATGAGTGAATGATGGCAAGAGGACGTGAGGTAGGCAGGGTTTTCTTCTTCATCCCCAGATCAATGGGAATCCTTTACACGATTTTAAGTCAGAATCAGATTTGTTTTTGTTTTGTTTTTTATTTTTTTTAAATTTTTTTAATGTTTCTTTATTTTTGAGATAGAGAGAGACAGAGCATGAACGGGGGAGGGGCAGAGAGAGAGGGAGACACAGAATCGGAAGCAGGCTCCAGGCTCCGAGCCATCAGCCCAGAGCCCGACGCGGGGCTCGAACTCACGGACCGCGAGATCGTGACCTGAGCTGAAGTCAGACGCCCAACCGACTGAGCCACCCAGGTGCCCTGTTTTGTTTTTTAAACTAATCAGTAAGGCTGCACTGAAGAGTATGTTTCAAAAGGATGCAAAAATGAATGTGAAGAAAGCTTCTAGGAGATCATTACAACAGCCAAGGGGCCCCACGACCGTCTCATCCTTCACTAGAACCCTGGAGCTCTAGGAGTCCCCTGCCCACTGTCTAGTCAGAGGAACAGGATATGTCCTTATTCCAACTGTATTGTGGAGATAGGCCCTTGGTATATCTGGTGGGGGATATGACTGCATATCACCATAGAATTAATGCCAACTAATTTTTCTCATTCTATCAGCACTGAAGTATACCCCCAACTCACAATAGCTAAAACGGACTTTTGAAGGCTACCTGGAGATAGCAATCACCCTTTTCTCATTTTTCTTGGACCTGTTTTCTATTTATTCCCAGGATGACCAAACTCATTTCTCTTCTAAGTGGGAGATGCCAATACCTGGCAATTCTTTATTTCTAACTCTGACCTTTCCTCTATATCCCAGACAAATATTTTCAACTGACTCCTTATACCTCTTGCTCATTAGACATTTTGAAAGTATCTCAAACTCAGTATTTGTAATACTGTATTTGTTTTCCAATCCACTTTGAATTTCATATCTCATTAATGACTAGAAATCCCAAAGTAAGGTTACCATCTATCACTCTTTTAAACATTAACCAAGTTTATCTTAGAAACACTTCATATTTGATTCCTTATCCTCCATCATCATCATCATCATCATCATCATCATCATCATCACTTTAACAATAGCTAATGCTTATTGGGGGCTTAATATATGTCCGGGACTGGTGCTTTGTACCTTATATTATCACTTATTCTGCACCATGATCCTATGCTATTATTATCCCAATATCTGAAGCTAAAGGAGATTCAGGAGAAGCTGTATTACACCCAAAATCATGGGTATCAAACATAAGGTGCTTCACAATTTGACCCTATCTCCTCTCTTTAAGCTCATCTTTCACAATTCTACAAGTCAGTGATAATCAGCCTCTTGACCATTTCCTAAATATGCCACACTGTTTAGTGCCTCTGAAGTAAGTCATTTTTGACCCAATTTTCATGGTCAACCTTAAGTGTTAGCTCCTTTTGGAATCCCTGCCTTTCTTCTCTCTTCCCACCCATCTCCACAGTTCTTTATCCATGTTTCCATACTACCACTCACCTCATGCTGCAAGTATTTATTTTGAAGTATGTCTTCCTCAGGAGAGTTTTAGTTCTCCAGGTGTGGAAAAGTATCTTATGCACCTTTGTACATTAAGAGTCTAGAATAGTGCCTGAAAGGTGGCAGGGATTCTGTGACTTTTAACCAAAAAATGGTGATGGCTAACATTTGCCCCCAGATACTCTGCTAAGTTCTCAGACATACTGCCCATTGACCTTCACAACAGCCCTATGAAGTAGGTGCAGCTTTCATCCCCAATTCACACAGAAAGAAGCTGAGAGTCAGAGAGGTTAAGTAATTTGTCACAGAGATAATAAACTGTCCCTCAATATCCATTCTCCGTTTGTCTCTCATGAAACTTTCAGGTGTCTTACGGACATCCAGAACAAAGACTTTATTTATTTTCATGCTTCTAACCAGGTTGGTCTTGTGATAAAGACCTGAATCCTGGCTATGCTATTCCATGTGTTTCCTTGCCTTCTGGATACAAAGAAAATACAGTGATGAGTCATCTTGGACCACACAAAGGAGAGCAACACTCTAGAGATAGCAAAGCAAGATAAAAAAGCAGTAAGGGCCCCTTAAGACCTCAGAGAGCCAATTCATTTTGACAGATTATTTCCAAAGATAGCTCCGGTAATTCCTCCCATTCTACAAGTCCTTTTGTACTGTTACTTTGCCAACCCTATCATCCAGAGATATTCCCTCCCTTTAAATCTGGGCTGTGACCTGGGTTATCCAATACAATGCAAGAGAAATGACATTATGACTTTCAGGCTAGACCTTAAGAGGCCTTGAAGCCTCTGTTTGCACCCTGCTGGAAGCCAGCACCCATATCAAGAAGCTCATGCTAGACTGCCAAATGATGAGCGACTGCAGAAAGAGAGAGAGGTTACATGTCGGAGAAGCAAGAGGCTTTAGCTGCAGCCAACACAAACACATGAGACATATGATGTAGGAGATCTTGAATGCTCAAGAACCACTTCAGTCAGCCCAGCTGACATGATATGAAGCACAGATGAGCCCTCTTCACTGAGCCTTGCCCAAATTTCACACCCTTGAATCAATAGCTTTTTTTGAGACCCCAAAGTTCTGAGGCAGTTTGTCATACAAGAATATAACTAAAACAGCCACTATACCAGTTGGACTTTTATGAAAACAAACTTGTATACTGTAATCAGCCACTGTTATTTTGTGTCTTGGACAGGAGTAGATCCTATATTCTAGCTATACAGTAATTTAACCAAGTACCTACAGTAAATGGCTGAAAGAGGATTTGTAGCAAGTCGGGTTACCTAGAGAGCCCAGGTTCTAAAACACAGAATTACATTCTCTGGGAGGAAAGCAGGGAAAAAAATAGAAAGAAACATATTCATTTATGAAAAAGAATGCATCTTCTTCCATCTTTTCTTGGGGCACCTGGGTGGCTCAGTCAGTTGAGCACCCATTTATTTCAGCTTAGGTCATGACCCCAGGATTTTGGGATCAAGCCCCGTGTCTGGCTCCATGCTGTGGAACTTGCTTGGGATTCTCTCTCTCCCTCTGCCCCTCTCCCTTACTCACACTCTCCCTCTCTCTGTAAAATAAATAAACATTTTTTCTGCTTATTATAATAAAAACTATAACTTATAAACATCTTACCTGCTTTTCCACCACCTGGAATGCTCCACCACCACCACTATTTCTCTGCTTTTCTTTTTTTCACATTTTCACTCAGCTAAATTCTCTGTGGAAACTCTCCTGAGCAACCCAATCCCCACGAACTTCTAGAGCACTTGCAGCCAGTTCCATGCATTTGGGCAGAAGAGATATAGAGGAAGTCCAGAGCAATACAGGTCTGCCTCAAGAAATAAGAAAAACCACAAGACCTACAGATATAGAGTCTTGTATTCTTAGTGTTCTGTATATTATTCATACCAAAGCTATTTATGGGCTACTCACTATGTGATACATTGTTAGTGGGAATTACAAATAAGGATATGGTACAATCATTTCAACCAAGAAGTTCCAGTGTGGTAGGGGAGATAAACCATTGTACAAAAATGATTACAACTCAAAATAGTAAATAGTGAGTCCCCAAAGAGAAAGCTACTGGATCCCTTAATTCCACTTGATGGAAGCACCATGTATGTCATTTCCCTTCCTATTAAAATATAAGCCTCTGCAAAACACTAACCTTATCATATGATTTTTGTAGTTCATAGCCTCTGGTTGACCATTTTCCCTATTGTGAATATCCAATAAATATTAATGTATTTTCCTGATTCATTTAAGGAACACAAATAAATACTTAGAAACTGGTAATTGCCTTAAATATCACATTATTTTGAGTGTCTGAGGGAAAACTGATGAATTTTTACTTTACTGTGCCTCAAAATAAGGCACCAAGTTAAATAATATTACAACAAATTTCAGGAGATTGTCTTATTACTTTTATTTTATTAGAAATTTGTCTGACCTATGAAGCTTGAATAATCTATCACCTTAAATTTATAAATTGCTTGCTCTGAAAGTATTATTTTAACAGCATTTGTTGTCATCAAAATTTGCCTGATAAACAAAAGGACTATATACTACGTATAATTGTATTTTCTAGGCTAATTGTCCTATTGAGGATTGTGAAATGTCAAATGAAAATAGTGTTATATTACTGATTTAATTATTGCCTATTTCTAAAATTGTGTACAAGGAGATGTAGATAAAATGGACAAACTGAGGAAAATGGGAAGATCAGTGGATCAGGAGATAACAAAGCCTCTTTGAGGCAACTGTGGGGGAAAAAAAGCATGTTTTCTGCAGTTCTAAGCTTGAACTCTGAGCTTTGCCACTTATATTCCATAATTTTTGGGCAAGCCATTTGAAATTTTCTTAACTTCAGTTTTCTCAAATATAACATATATAAGAACAGTTACATAGATATTGTTAAGTATAAATGAGCAATGTATAAAAAGCACCTAGCCCAGGCATGAAAACCATAGCTACAACTGGGTACTCTAACAAGTTTAATATCCCAATGGTCCACTTTTTTCTTCTGCAAGAAAAGAGGACTGACTTTGACTGGAGCATATTAGCATGTTGAATTCAACAACTTATACATTTCTAGGAGAAGGAAGAGGAGGTGGAGGAAGAACAGGGAAAGAAAAAGAAGAAGAGGATTAAGAAGAGAAGACAAGACAAAACTGGGAAGAATGTTGGGATTCCAACTGTATATTTTTCCAAGTAAGGGAGGTAATGATCAAAAGAACTTCCATTTGGAGGTTTTTTGTTTGTTTGTTTGTCACAAGCCACTTTGTTATGGTTGGCACTTACCCACAGGTTGTATTTGAGAACCACTGGATTAAATACTGTTCTGGAGATCAGTTTTTCTGCAACATGAAAATTATTTGGTTCTAAGACTCCATGCCAGCATGACTACACAGATGTACACAGATTACATGGACAAATTCTTGAATTCCAATTAAAAAATAAATGTACTTGTAACTGAGACACAAAAGAAAGAGTAAAAAAGATGTTGAAGATCCACATAGTTATCTTAATCATATTGAGCATTCTAAATATCTAATCTTTTCTTTTACAATTTATGACAAATAATTGCTTTTATCCCAGTTTTATTAAGAAATATATCACTGTATAAGTTTAAGACATACAGCATGATGATTTGATTAATATATTTTGCAAAATGATTACAATAGGTTTGGTTAATATCCATTGTCATATAAATAAAAGAAAAAGAAAAAAAATCCAAGAATTTTCTACCTTGCAAAGATATCACTCAGAATTGAAGGAGAAATTAAGAGTTTTCCATATAAGCAAAAACTAAGGGAGTTTATCACCCCTAAAGTGGCCTAAAATAAATGTTAAAAGGAGTTATTTAAATTGAAAATAAATCATACCAATGAATAAGAAGTAAAAGATAAATATACAGTAAGGGCACTGGACCAATTACTCATAAAGCAAGTATGAAGGTTAAACAACAAAAGTAGTAAAATTATGGGGCACCTAGATGGCTCAGTTGATTAAGTGTCTGACTTTGGCTCAGGTCATGATCTTGCAGTTTGTGAGTTTGGCCTCACATTGCGCTCTGTGCTGACAGCTCAGAGCCTGAAGCCTGCTTCAGATTCTGTGCCTTCCTCTCTAACTGCCCCTCCCCAACTTGCGCTGTATCTCTCTGTCAAAAATAAACAAATTTTTTTTAAAAATTACAATAGTAAAATTAACTAAAACTACAATAATTAATTAAGGGATGAATAAAATAAAAAGATGTAAAACATGGCATCAAAAATATAAAAGTGCGGAAGAGAGTATAAAAATACAAAGTTTTGGAATGTGTTCAAATTTAAGCTCCTATCAACTTAAAACTAACCATTATATGCATAGGAAGTTACATGTGAATCTTATAATAAACATAAAGCAAAACCTTACAGTAAATACATAAAATAAAATGAGAAAGAAATCTAAATATAATGCTGAAGAAAGCCATCAAACTACAAGGGAAGAAAGAAGGAAGGAACAGAGAAAAACTTCAAAAGCAGCCAAAAAACAACAAAGTGGCAATAAATACATATCTACCAATAATAACTTTAAATGTAAATGGACTGGGGCACCTGGGTGGCTCAATCAGTTAAGTTTCCAATTCTTGGTTTCAGCTCAGGTTATGATCTCATGGTTTGGGAGTTCAAGCCCCACACTGGGCTCTGTGCTCTCAGCTGATAGTGCAGACCCTGCTTTGGATCCTCTGTCTCCTCTCTCTGCCCTTCCCTCACTTGACCATCTATCTTCCCCTCTCTCTGCCCTCCCTTGCTTGCATGCTCTCTTTCTTTAAAAAATAAATAAACATTAAAAAAATAAATGTAAATGGACTAAATTCTCTAACCAAAAGACACAGAGGGGCTGAATGGACAGCTCAGAGCCTGGAGCCTGCTTCAGATTCTGTGTCTCCCTCTCTCTCCCCTCCCTCCCCCACTCATACTCTTTCTCTCTCTCAAAAATAAATAAACATTAAAAAAATTAAAAAAAGAAAACAATAGACTTTAAAACAAAAATAAAAGACAATGAAGAGCATTATATTATTATAAAGGGGTCAATTCAGCAGGAAGATATAACATTTATAAATGTATATGCATCCCATATGGAAGCACCAAAATATATAGAACAAATACTCATAGACCTAAAGGGAGAAACTGATAGAAATACAATAATCATAGGGGACTTTAACATCCTTCTTACATCATTGGATACATAATCCAGACAGAAAATAAGCTTTAAACTTTACATTAGACCAGATGGACTTATTAAATATATACAAAAATCCATCCAAAAGCAGAAGAATCCATAGTCTTTTCAAAGACACATGGAACATTTTCCAGAATAGATCTGTTAGACCAAGAACAAGACTCAATAAATTCAGGAAGACTGGAATCAAATCAAGCATCTTTTATGATCATATGACATGAAATTAGAAATCAATTACAAGGGGCACCTGGGAGAGTCAGTTGTTAAGTGTCTAACTCTTGATCTCAGCTCAGGTCATAATATCATAGTTCATGGGATTGAACACCATTGCTTAGGATTCTGTCTCCTTCTCACTATGCCTCTCTCTCTCTCTCTCTCTCTCTCTCTCTCTCTGTCTGTCTCTCTGAAAATAAATAAACTTAAAAAAATTAATTATAAAAAAACTGGATAAAACACATAAGTGTAGAGATAAAACAACCAGATACTGAAAAACCAATGGGTCATTAAAGAAATCAGAGGAAGTTTTTAAAAAACTACCTAGCAACAAATGAAAACAGAAATACAGCATACCAAAATGTATGTGAGATAGCAAAGCAGATATAAGAAGGAAGTTCAGACCTACATAGGTCTACCTCAAGAAACAAGGAAAATCACAACCAATCTAACTTTATACATAAAGGAAACCAGAAAAAGAAGAAAAAACAAAGCCGAAAGTTAGTAGAAGGGAGGAAATAACAAAGATCAGAAATGAAATAAATTAAATAAAGACTAAACAAACAACAAAAAATCTCAATGAAACTAAGAGCTGGTTCTTTGAAAATCTAAAGTTGACAAACTTTTAGCTAAAGTAAGCAAGAAAAAAAGAGGGTTCAAATGAATAAAAACAGAAACAAAAGAGAAGTTACAAATGATACCACAGAAATACAAAGGATCATAAAAACTAATACAAACAATTATACAGAAACATTTTGGACATGCTAGAAGAAATAAATAAATTCCTAGAAACAAAATCTTCTAAGATTGAATCATGAAGAAACAGAAAATCTGGATAGACCAATTTCCAGTAAGAAGGTTGAATCAGTAACATAAAACCTCCCAATAAACACAAGTCCAAAACCAGACAGTTTCACTGGTGAATTCTTCCTAACATTCAAAGATTTAATACATATCCTTCTAAAATGCACCCAAAAATTTAAAAAGGAGGGACCATTCCAAACTCATGAGTCCAGCATTATCCTGGTACCAAAACCAGACAAAGACACCACACACACACACACACACACACACACACACACACACACACACAGATGAGGGAGGGAAGGGGAGAGAGAGAGAGAGAGAGAGGGTGAGAGAGAGAGAGAGAGAGAGAAGAAGAAGAAGAAGAAGAAGAAGAAGAAGAAGAAGAAGAAGAAGAAGAA
>NW_024412391.1:30022674-30027018 GCF_014898765.1 Herpailurus yagouaroundi
AAGAAGAAGAAGAAGAAGAAGAAGAAGAAGAAGAAGAAGAAGAAGAAAATTATAGGCCAATATCCCTAAGGAACACAGATGCAAAAAATCCTCAAAAAAATATTAGCAAATTTAACCCAGTAATACAGTAATAAAATAAAAGAATCATATATCATGATCAAGTGGGATTTATTCAAGGGATGCATAATGTTTCAGCATCCACAAATCAAACAACATGATAGACCACAAAAACTAAAAGAAAGATAAAAACTATATTATCATCTCAATGGATGCAGAAAAAACATTTGACGAAAGTCAACTTCCATTTATGATAAAAATTCTCAACAAAGTGGGTACACAGGGAACATACCTCAGCATCATAAAGGGCATATAAGACAAACCCACATCTAACATCACACTCAATGGTGGAAAACTGAAAACAATAAAAAAAATTAAAAAATGGGTTTCCTCTAAGATTAGGTAGAAGACAAGAATGCCCACTTTTATCACTTTTATCCAACATAGTATTGGAAGTCATGGCCACAACAATAAGGCAAGAAAAAGAAATAACAAGCATACAAATTGTAAAGGAAGAAGTAAAGATGTCACTATTTGCAGATGACATGATACTATGTATAGAAAACCTTAAAGTCTCCACCAAAAAAACTATTAGAACTAATACACATACCATAAAATTACAAGAAATGAAATCAATATAAAAATATGTGAAACTTATATCACTAATGACAAACTATCAGAAGGAGAAATTAAGAAAGCAATGCCATTTACTATTGCATCAATAAGGAATAAATTTAACCAAGGAAGTGAAAGACCTGTACTCTGAAAACTCTAAGCCTAATGAAAAAAAATGAAGATTAATAAATGGAAATATATTTTGTGCTCAAGATTTTGAGGGATCAATATTGTCAAAATGTCCATACCAAAATAATCTACAAATTCAATGCAATTCCTAACAAAATTCCAATGGCATTATTCACAGAACTAGAACAAGTAATTCTAAACTGTGTAGGGAACTACAAAAGATCCTTAAAAGCCAAAGAAATCTCGAAAAGAAGAACAAAGCCACTACCACACTTTAAACTGTACTACAAAGCTATAGTGTTCAAAACAGTATGGTATTGACATAAAGAAACAGATGTTTAAATCAGTGGAACAGAACTAAGAGCCCAGAAATAAGCCCACACATACAGGGTCAATTAACTTATGACAACAAAAGAAAGAATATACAATGGAGAAAGGACAGTTGCTTTAATAAATGGTGTCAGGAAAAGTGGACAGCTGCATGCAAAAGAATGAATGGTCTAGACTACTGTCTCAGACCATGCACAAAAATTAACTGAAAATAGATGAAACACTTGAATGTAAGACTTGAAACTATAAAAATTCCTAGAAAAAAACATTGATGATAAGCTCCTTGATATCAGTCTTAGTGATATGTTGGTGGCTTTGACTTCAAAAGCAAGGGAAACAAAAGCAAAAATAAGCAAATGGGACTATCTCAAACTAAAAAACTTCTGCACAGTGAAGTAAAGTATCATCAAAATGGAAAGGCAATCTATCGACTGGAGAAAGATATCTGCAAATCATATATGTGATAAGAGGCTAATATCCAAAATATATAAAGAACTTACACAATTCAACAATTAAAAAAAATTAAAAAATTGGCAGGGGCAGCTGGGTGGCTCAGTCAGTTAAGCATCCAAGTCTTGGTTTCAGCTCAGGTCATGATCTCACGGTTCATGAGTATGAGCCACACATCCACCTCTGTGCTGCTGGTATGGAGACTGCTTGGAATTCTCTCTCTCTCAAAATAAATAAACTTAATTTTTTTTTCAATATATGAAATTTATTGTCAAATTGGTTTCCATACAACACCCAGTGCTCATCCCAACAGGTGCCCTCCTCAATACCCATCACCCACCCACCCCTCCCTCCCACCCCCCATCAACCCTCAGTTTGTTCTCAGTTTTTAAGAGTCTCTTATGCTTTGGCTCTCTCCCACTCTAACCTCTTTTTTTTCCTTCCCCTCCTCCATGGGTTTCTGTTAAGTTTCTCAGGATCCACATAAGAGTGAAACCATATGGTATCTGTCTTTCTCTGTATGGCTTATTTCACTTAGCATCACACTCTCCAGTTCCATCCACATTGCTACAAAGGGCCATATTTCATTCTTTCTCATTGCCATGTAGTACTCCATTGTGTATATAAACCACAACTTCTTTATCCATTCATCAGTTGATGGACATTTAGGCTCTTTCCATAATTTGGCTATTGTTGAGAGTGCTGCTATAAACATTGGGGTACAAGTGCCCCTATGCATCAGCACTCCTGTATCCCTTGGGTAAATTCCTAGCAGTGCTATTGCTGGGTCATAGGGTAGGTCTATTTTTAATTTTCTGAGGAACCTCCACACTGTTTTCCAGAGTGGCTGCACCAGTTTGCATTCCCACCAACAGTGCAAGAGGGTTCCTGTTTCTCCACATCCTCTCCAGCATCTATAGTCTCCTGATTTGTTCATTTTGGCCACTCTGACTGGCGTGAGGTGATATCTGACTAAAAGAATTAAAAAAATGGGCAGAGGATCTAAACATTTTTCCTAAGAAGATGTAGATATGGCCAACAGGCACATGAAAAGATGTTCATTGCTAATTATTAGGGAAATGCAAATCAAAACTACAATGAAATATCACTTTGCATCTGTTAGAATGCCTATTGTCAAAAAGACAAGAGATAACAAATGTTGGAGAGAATGTGGGGAAAATGTACATATTCATTTCTGGTGAATGCAAATTTGTGTATCCACTATGGAAAATAGTACAGAGAGTCCTCAAAGATTAAGAATAGATTTACCATATGATCCCGTTAATCCACTTCTGGGTATTTATCCAAAGAATATGAAAATGCTAATTCAAAAGATGTGTGCATCCCTATGGTCACTGCAGCATTATTTACAATAGCTAAGATATGGAAACAACCTAATTGAATAAAGAAAATGACGGATGGACGGATGGATGGATGGATGGATGGATGGATGGATGGATAAAGAGGATGTGGTACATACAAGGGATTACTACTCAGCCATAAAAAAGAACAAAATTTTTCCATTTCTGACAACCAAATGAACCATGAAGATACTACACTAAGTGAAATTAGTAAGACAGAGGGAGACATACCATATGATTTGACTCATATGTAAAATATAAAACAAACAAACAAGCAAACAAAACAATATATCAAAAACTTACTGATACAGAGAACAGGTTGAGGGTAAGGGGGGCTGAAGAGTGGATGAAATGGCTAAGGGGGTTAATTGTGTGGTATTGAATAGTAACTAGACTTTTGGTGGTGATCATTTTGTAATATATACAAATATCAAATTATAATGTTGTACACCTGAAACTTATATAGTGGTATATACCATTTTTAGCTCAATTTAAAAAAAGAATAAGAAAAAAGAAAACATTTTTTTTCATTTATGATAAATCTTAGAATAGCTCTCTTAACTTTAGTTATTTGCTTTTTTGAGAACATATTAACCTTGTTTTATTTACATATAGAAAGAAAGCTAATAGAGTAATGATAGGCTTTGGATTTGGGTAGAATTGGCTAATTCTAGTCACTAATTTTGTGAGAAGTTGCCCAAGCACTTAACTTCTCAGAGCATTTATTCTTTTTTTTTAAAGTTTATTTCTTTTAGTAATCTCTACTCCCAATGTGGGGCTCAAACACATGACCTTGAGATCAAGAGTTACAAGCTCTTCTGACTGAGCCAGCCAGGCGCCCTGCATTTGTATTCTTTTGAGGAAACTGACCACAAATATTTCAAGGGCCATCGTGAGGAGTAAAATGAGATAAACCTGCATAGACTGGTACTTACTTTGTGCTTGGTAAATAATATTTTTAATATTTTAAAATGCATGCCTTTCTCCACTTTTTCTTTTCCTTATTTTCCCAGGTGATATTCTCTTTATACTTGTTTTCCCAGATTAATTATTAACAGCACCCCTTTTCATATTATAATTGTATGAGTTTGGATGAAAATTTATATAGTCACCCTATTTATGAATGAACCCTCCCTATTATGTATTCTTTTGGCACTTCCCTTTATCCTTTGGTCACAGCTTTGCAAAAGTTGTATACAAAACAGAAGGGTTTAGTGGGCACCTGGGTGGCTCAGTCAGTTAAGCATCCTAATCTTGGTTTCAGCTCAGGTCATGATCCCAGGGTTGTGGGATTGAGCCCTGTGTTGGGCTCTGCACTGAACCGGTAGCTTGCTTGGGATTCTCTCTCTCTCCTCTCCTCTCCTCTCCTCTCCTCTCCTCTCCTCTCCTCTCCTCTCCTCTC
>NW_024412391.1:30027028-30123756 GCF_014898765.1 Herpailurus yagouaroundi
TCCTCTCCTCTCCTCTCCTCTCCTCTCCTCTCCTCTCCTCTCCTCTCTTCTCCTTCACTGCCTCTCCTCCCATCTTTCTTTCTACAATATAGACACATGGATTTAGTGAATACCTTGCATTTGTGAGAGTAGAGAACAGGGCAGTATAGTTTGGGTGCCTGAGGATCATATCCTTCATCTACTATTTGTATCTTTCATCTACTATTTACTAGCTATATTACCATGGTCAAGCTGTGTAATGTTTTGAGTATTTGTTTTTTATATCTCATCTAAATTGGTGACATGAAGATTAAAGCAGATAATAAAGCACTTAGTAGAATATATGATACACAGTATCATATTTTCTTACTTTAGAACAAATATTTTCTTAATTATTTTATAATTAATATTTTATAATAAATAATATTTTATACTAATAATAGTTATTATTATTTTCTTACTTTAGAACAAATATTTCCATACACTCATTGAAGAAGTGTACATTCATATAACATTTCTGGTGCACATGTGTATGCCTATAAAAATAATATGAGTAAGTTTGATCTTCTCAAAAAAACTTCAAGAATTTTATCATAGATAAACCATAGATATGGTCAAATCTTTACATGGGAACATTATCTCAGTGTAGTTTTCTTTTCAAACATTTTCTATAGCTTTGTTTACATATAATCAATGCCTATTAAGCTACACATCAGGTTAGTTTTTTGAGTTTCACTGTATGTATATACAGGCAGTTCGCAACTTATGATGGTTCAACTTAATGATTTTCAACGTCAGGATACGGCAAAAGCAATCTACATTCAGTTGAAATTATACTTTAAATTTTGAATTTTCACCTTTTCCCAGACTGTGAAATGCAGTTCAATATTCTCTTGTGATCCTGGGTAGCAGCAGTGAGCCACAGCTCCCAGTGAGCCGCATGATCACACGGGGAAAGAACCAATACACCAGAACCACTCTGTACCCATACAATCATTCTGTTTTTCACTTTCAGTAGAGGAGTCAATAAATTACATGAGATACTCAACATTTCATTATAAAATAAGCTTCCTATTAGATACTTTTGCCCAACTTCAGGCTAACGAAGTGTTCCCAGCACGTTTAAAGTAGGCTAGGCTAAGCTATAATGTTCAGTATGTTAGGTGTATTAAGTACATTTTCAACTTACAATATATTCAATTTAAAATGGGCTTGTTGGGGTGTAACCCTGACACAATTCAAGGAGCATTTGTGCTTCTGAAACTATTGACACAATCAAGATAATGAATATCTATCACCCCTAAAAATTCCCACTTGACCCTTGTTCACTCCTTTCTTTCTTCCCTTTGTGTCCTCAGACAAGCCTCAAAGTAGTAACAGTAAAGAATGGACCATCTAAAAGTCAAAATGGAGTACTATGTAAGTAAATTTGCATTAGTATTGGGTGATGATACATTATAGGAGTTAAAGGTGTGCACTGTGAAGTCAGGCAGCTTCAATTCAAATCTTTCTTCTGTCTGTTAGTACCTGTTTCACCTTGCTAAGTAACAGTGTCTCTGAACCTCAATTTCTATATTGCTAAAACAGAACTAGTGTCTACCTCAGAGAATAAACTACCTAAAGTATCTATAGGTCTTAATAGAGAATTCATTTTGGCACCCACTTAGGACTCACTACCTAGTAGTTACTATTGGGTATCAAGAAGAAAATGAAGCACAGGATATTTAATGTGTTGGGAAAATGTTCGTGCTTAAGTGAAAAACACAAGTTATCAATTATTTACAGTATCACCATATTTTAATTTTTAAAAAGTATAAATACATAGATTCAAATAGAGAATATTCTTGTTAACAAGATGGGAAAAGTAAATATTACCAATGATTTCTATTTTCTTTTTTTCATTATTTGTCTATGCTTCACAATTGATACATTCTCATTTTGGTAATTAGATAAAAATACAAAAACTTTATTTTTAAAAAAGGGTGAATTTTATACATTCATTTAGTACTTGCATGTTAATTTAGTACTTACTACATACTAGACCTGGAGCACTGGGGTTAGAAAATTGAAATGACAAAATATTTACTCTCAGGGATAAAAAGGCACAATTACACTATGGTATTTTTTTTTAATCCTTTTGATTTTATGAATAGAACAGATTTTACTGTGAAGAATTAAGTGGCAGGTTATGGTTATAACAAATAGAGGCCTAGAACCGGGTTTTTTTTTTTTCCATTTCTTTAAAAAAATTTTTAATGTGTATTTATTTTTGAGAGAGACAGAGCATGAGCAGGGGAGGGGCAGAGAGAGAGGAAGACACAGAATCCGAAGCAGGCGTCAGGCTCTGTGCTGACAGCTCAGCACAATGCAGGCCTCGAACCCACAGACCATGAGATCATGACCTGAGCCAAAGTTGGACTCTTAACCAACTGAGCCACCCAGGCACACCTATTTTGCCACTTCTAAAGACATACATCCTTTGCACAAAATGTAACTTATCTGCATCTATTTCTTTTACTTCTTAAAATAACTTTATTTCTTTTTATTCTGTATTTATGATATTAAATGTTACAGTAAGATCCCTGTATAATCTACCTTAAATTAGAAGTGCTAAGTGGATAAGAAGGATCTCTAACACTCTTTTGTTTCATATCATAAACAACTGGCAGTCTAATGACACTTCATGAGGATAATTCTGGGATACAGAATTTCAGCTTGTATTTCAGATTGGCTATAAAGTAATCAGGATTCTTCCCAAGGATTGTAAGACAGTCAATTCTTATCCTCAATTATTTTACTAAAATAAAAATCATCTCTAAATATGTAATTTTTTGGCTTAAAAATCCATTGTATTTAATACAAAAATTATTGGCCATAGGTAAGAACAAATATGTATGTTAATTAGACATAAAAGTTTTGAAAATGAAATTAATGTGAAGGAACTTAAATATTTAAAAGAATCATATATTTAGAGACCATTATAAACACAGCACTTATCTTTTCTCTTACAGAAAAAGTCTAATATAAATCCAAACGTGTTATTAACTATTTCAAATACAAAGGAACTCTAAGAGTTACTGGATTTGAGCCCCCTATGCTTCCATTTTGATTTCCCAATGATCCAGGTAGAATGTCCACGTTCTCTTGCTTTATATGTTATGGTAAATTGCTAATACCTGAAAACAAGCAGCACTTTACACAAGCAGGCTCAGACACAACGTTGATATGCTAATGATCTATAATGAGGCCACCAGACATCAATTACATAAATGAGACTAGGAACAGGGCCAACACAGGTACACTCTACTAATTTGTTCATCTCTTTGGCCAAAAGCCAACTGCATGACAAGTGAATGCCCCTAAAGTCACTGGGGCACGACTCCTTTGCTTCAGAGAAGGATCGGACATTGCATACCTGTGTGATCCCTATCTGTCTAAGGACACTTTAATGAACCATACAAGTACACCTAATGAGAATACATCTGAAGGGTCAGTAAATTCACATACTAGGAAGAATACAGGGTAATAAAGAAAAGTTAAAAGCAGAAAAATCAGTCTGAGACTGACATAAAACTTAATCAAATTTATAAAGGACAAAGCAGGAATAATATCAAAATAACAACATCATTCTTTCCTAATATTTTGAATTTAGAACAAGTACAACTCAATATCATTAATAGACTTAGTATAATTGGGTTTAATCAGAACATTAAACACTTCTTCTTTACTCTCATAATGTGTGATATACTGACAACCTCAAACCAAATATTTTCCATTAGGATACACCTTTGAATTTTTAATAGAAATGAGCAGGGAAATATAATTCTTTGAATATGATTTTTTGGCAAACATAAAGACTATTAATGAATGACACAGAAGAGAGGCAATTAACGGTATAATGAAAGTAATACCTATATATACAATACGATTTAATGTGTTGTACAATCCTTTGGAAGTCAGTTGACAGCAATTTAAATAAAAAGATGCAAAATTTCTATATATTAGAACCATATGGGGAAAAACTTCTGATAAGTTTTTGACATAATGTAGTAACTATTAAAATAGTTTACTGGCTATTTTGACCACTATGGCAGTCAGTAAGGACAGGAACATTGTATGAAGCATCAAGCTGTTTATCAGGGACTTCATGTTCTGTGTTTGGCGGTGTCCAAGCCAGACCAGTCTACCATCAGCAGGAAGGGGAAAACAAGAAGGTGCAAGTGCGAGGAAACATGGTTTCAGCTGTCAGTGCTGCAGAAATGTCCAGTTTACAGGCAAATTGTAGTCTCTGGGGGAGCCTAACAACAACAGATTTCAGAGCAGATAAGCATCAGGATAAAAGTCCTAGACGGATGGAGGAAACTGCATAAGAGGCAGGGATTTGGAAAGGAGAATACTGGAAGTTTACAAAGTCAGTGGAACATTTCATCTCACTAATCATTCTTTGGTTTATATTTCTGTCATCAGATCTGACTCTTGTTAATGCTTTCCTGACTCTAACCTTAGCACTTCTAGACTATGGTTCATATACTTTTTCTGACTCAGGTGCTGACCCAAATCCTTGGTCAGTCCCCACCCCATATCTTCTAGCATCCTATGACATCTTTTTTTCAGGACACGGTGTGCATCTGTTTTCAACTTGTAAACTGCATTGTCTCAACACAGAACTCCATCTTCATGGGACCTTTAGGTCTCTAATGCTTTCAAAAGATGATTTTTTAGAGAAACGCTTTGTTATCAGACTTCCGTATTCAATGAAGTCATTTCATATGTGACTTTTAGGTGAAGCAGAGGGAGTAGTATTTTGATAGCCTGCTTGTCAAAGGAAGGAGAGAGAGATGAGCCATCGCATACGAGATTACATTATATAGTGGTTTAGAGTATGAACTGTAGCATGAGAGTCTGCATTGGAACCTTGGATTGCTAACAACTAGTTATGAATCTTGGGCAAGTAACCTAACCTTTCTGCACCTCAGATAATTCCATCATCTACCTAAAAGAACTGTTGTCAGACGGAATCTTAAAAATGCCTATAAAGCATTTAGTATATTGCCCAGCCATGGTATCTACTACCTACATGTTAGAGGTGCGTGGGAAAAGTGGTGGCATTTATAATCAGGAAGCCTCCTCCAAGTGGACTGTGCAGGACTCTTGGAATACGGATGGCCCCTCCAGCAGGGCACGGACACCAATCCCACAATTCACCCCTTTGCGGCAGTAGGTTAAGGATGGCAACAAATTCTTGTCTAGTCCTCCCATTGTGAGATGGAATCCAATTCTCCTCCACTTAAAAATGGACTGGCGACTGGCGTTACTGACTTGCTAGACAAACAGAATGTGATGTCCTTGGACTTTCACGGCTGCCTCATGTTTCTGCCGGCAAACACTCTTTGGGATACTTATTGCCAAGCTGTGAGGAAGCCCAAGCAATTCACATTCAAAGGAACTCAAAGCACTCAGCTGACAGCGCTGGTGGAATTCCAAGCCAGCAGAGCCAGAACCAACTTGCCAGCCTTGTGGGTAAACCTTCTTGGGTGGCTTGGCCCTACAGGTTGTCTAGCAGCCCCAATGGAAGGCACAGGGAGCAGAAACAAACAAGATTTCCAGCTGAGCCCTGCCAGAAGTGTACACGTGTAAACAAATGATTGTTATGTTAAGCTACTAAGTTTTCAGATGTTTTGTTACACAGCAATGGGGAAGTGCAATGTTTGTGAGAATGCTCTTGGAAGCAAGGTGCAACAGAGTTCTGTTTCTCCACAGGTAATTTATGATTGGCATGATGCTTCCTAGACAACAGTGAGGGGCAGAACGTTTTATCACTACTGAAGCCGTGTATGCTTTGTTCACTAGCCACCCGGCTGGACCTTCCGGCAAGTCTGCGCCATCTTCCTTATGAGTTCCCTTCATGACGAAAGATTTTTACAAAATGGTAGAGGGATTTTACACCCACCGTTCTGCCACCTTTCTTCAGGCTAACACTCGTGGTTGTGGTGCCATCAACGTGGCCCTTCAAACTAGACCTACATATCAGCTAGTAAAATTAGAATGCTATTCTTCATGGTGATTACAAACTATCTAAAATTATATTCTATTCTCAGAAGGGCACTCTCTTCAGATAATGAATTTGAAATATGGAGACATTTGTTTAGTTTTAAAAATAAAGCCATGTATGTCAGTCAGTAAATTTCAAAACTGTCACTAGTTTGTGTAGTCTTATTCTGTATGGAGTATCCAATTTTGTTTTCAAATTCTATATGCCATGGAGTACTATCCAATGTGTATAATTTAGTTCAATTAGAAATGTATACTGTAAATAAAACAGGTTTCATAAGTCACTTCAGACTAGTGAGGGTATCACTGCAACTAAAAATAATAATTAAAAATTAAAGAAAATAATTAGCATGCCTTTCAGCCTTTAAAATCAGACAGATGTTTTACTAACAGTTATAAAAACTGGAATAGTACTTGCCCTTAGGCCCAAACAAATGTGTCATTTTACCAGTTTCAATGTAATGCTGAATTTTAAAGAAAAGCAGATATTTTTCATTACACAAAGCCAGGCCAAAATTTTAAAAATTTTTATCCGTTATGTTTAGGATTGCACATACATAACGTGTATTTCTATAAATGGCAATTGTATTATAGTGCTTCTTTAGTCATCTTTCCTACAAAGATATTCTTGTCTTCACAAGAAGGAGGTGATGTTCCATGATTTTAGAAAGGAAATGCTGGCTTCAGAGGAACGGAATTACAAAGTCTGGGCATCACGGAGGACCAGGGAACAGTGGAGGGGAGTGTCTGCTGTAAGCATAGAAAATTCTGGATTTAAGACTCAGTGGAAATGGCTTTGAACAATGTAAAAACCTACGATGGTAGAGAGATACAACTGTGTGTATTCTAAAGCACTAATTTTAAGATTCTGGTTGTTTGTCTTTATAGTTCAGAGTTCTATTCATCAGACTAGAATATTTAGTAACCTACTAACACTTCCACTGACAAATCCTGACACACTCCTCAAACAAAAGCTTATGACTGGAAAGGCTATTAGAGTGAGCGATTCCTCCATGGCAGAAAATCCCTGACTGATGATACATAGAAATGCTGGTGTTTTTAGGACTCTCAAAGTGGTGCCCCAAAGACCAAATTCAGTCGGCCAAAGTGTTTTCCTTAATAATGACAGTACACAGTGTATTTTAAAACAACTGACTTTGAATATCTTTAGAAGAGGCCTGTCATCTCCAGTTTTGTCTGTCTCCACCACGTCATAACTTCTTGGTGAAAGCCTATTTTATTCTTTTGTGGGCTTTGTCTGGCTCCCAAAAGCATAGGAGTTCAAAACTTCTGAGCTAGATTTGTAAATCCTATTATCTAAAGTATCTGTTTAAATATGATATAAAACACACATACACGAACACACATGTATATTGTAAGCTAGCCTATGCATAAAGTACATGCTCTACATATTGAAAGGGGGGAAATCAAAATAGTTAAGTCGAATTTGTTTCCCTATTCTAATAACAGACCTGGTCATTTGAATTCCTTAATATCCAATCTTAACAAAATGCTAATAATGCTTTAAAGGCAGTAGTATAATTCCCCTGAATCAACTAAACTCTAATTTTGCTGAAAAAAAAATCTAATAGGAATGAGAGGTAATAATATGTATAACATATCTTATAAATGGCATCTAAGACAAAACAAAATTACAATTATCTTCATTTCATGACGCAATAATTGTTGCCAGGAAAAGAAAATAAAGATGTGACAGCTTAGAAGTCTATCAACTGAAAATGTGGAACTATTTGCTGCTGAGAAATTTCATAGCACATATTCCATTCATCTTCCCCAACAAACAACCGACTGCACTTCAAATATGTTACGACACTATTAAGGAATGATTCTTTTTGTTTTGATTTGTTTAAAGCCAGGGGAGTTCAGTGACAAACATCCAGCCTTTCTGTCTATATATATTATAAGTTCAGGCTTTTCAGTTAAAACAAAAACAAAGCAAAAAGGAAAAGGAAACGAATGCATATTTGTCTGGTTTAAGTGAACTAACTACACATTGTAAAACAAAAACAAAGGCAGAATTTGCCTTTTTAGTACATTAATTATGATCTATCATTTACTCTATGTTTAGAACACACAAGGGAAAAATAACGTTTGTACCCATAGGTATTCTAATGAGATTAGACATGAAGCTTTTGAAATAAACCTCAAACAGCTATTACCAAGCCTTATTACTGTTTAGTAGCTTCGATCACACAGTCATTTAGTCACAAATCTGTGGCTATAGACCAAATCCATACAGACTTCTAAAAGGACATTAACACCTCAAGGGACAAAAAGGATGCCTGGAAAACCTTCCTTGAGCTGGAGTTCGACTACTTCCCGTGGCAGTTTGCACACGTTTTCCAGCATGAATTTCACTTATTTAAACAGGTGAAAGTAATTAGATTTTTAAATGATTGTATTGTCAATGGGTCTGCACTCTGACAGAAGAATTCATACTGACTGTAAAAACCCTAAAACTCATAAAAATAGGAATTTCGGGAAAAATGATTAGTAGCACATTCCTAAGTTTCCACCAAAAAAAAAAAAAAAAAAAAAAAAAACCACTGAAAAATTAAATTCTCTGTCTCTCTGTCTGTCTCTCTTTTGTGTGGAATGTCAAATAACCACAGAATGTAAACATAGAATTGTTTTTTTGGAAATCAGGCATGAGGAGTCCTAAGCACTTTCTTTCTATAGGGGAAAATCTGAAACTTTATTAAAAGAAATCTATACAATGGTTGCTATCAATTTTCCTGCACTATAGCTTACTGCAAAAAATTAGATTGAAACAACTTAAAGTCTCAGTAAAGGGCTATTGTCAGATCCTCATGGTCTGGAAATGGTCTTTGAGAGATCTAAAGAGATTAATCTTCTCTAAACACAGAAGTCATTTCAATGTAAAAAATTATACAATGAAAACCACAGAGCTTTAATTTCTGAAAAGCCCAGATAATTATATATTCCATGGCTCTCAGACTTCCTTACCAATAGTGGTACTCAGTTTTAACATTTATATTTTACATTTTGTATTAGAATCAAAACTCTGAATAGGTTTAAAAGAGCCATTTTGAGTGTAACAGGAATTCACTGTGTACATTCTATAATCTACTTGTTCTAAAACTAAGGTTTTGATATATGTTGATTAATTAGGCTGAAAGAATGAAACAGGTTTCTGCTGTATTAAATTAAATTCACCTTTTTAAAACTAGAATGCATACAATTATAGGAAGGTTGCCTCTTTTGAAATGTCTGAGATGACCAAATGAAATGTATATTGCTTTTAAAGGGAAAGTTAGACTTGTTTAAGTTGTAGCTTTTAATTATACATAATGCTATTTTATATGAGAGCCTCTGGAAGGAAAAAAAAAATTAAAAGTGGATCCTAGCTATGTTCATATTAATTACATGATACAGCATGATTAGATGGGAGTAATTAGTGTGTGCTGAAGTAAACTGAGTTTGAAAGCTTGCTCAATATTATTAAGCGCCCTTTTTGAAAGTAGTGAATAGCTTAATTTAATTTGTGCTGGTTAAAGCACACAGACTTCCAAATACCAAGACAGTACTAAATTTACTCTTTTACCCAAATCATACTAATAAATGCAGAGAAAGAAACATCTGAATGGCACTAGCCAAAGAATATGTACTTCATGTAACATTTTTTTTCACAATTAATATTCAGCACAGACTGATTTATTCTCATCAAAATCATCAATGCTCAGGTGATTTTTGCCCATGGCATCACAAACTAAACAAGACTGTTGTGAATCCAAAATGTCCTGAAAAGTTACAAAATTTTACATGTAAAAGAACTGTATTACATGAAAACAAAATGTAAAATATTTGTCAAACACAGTTATAAAAATTTAATCCAGTAAATTTTAAAGCAGGAAGTTATTTTATCCATTAAATAAAAGTGAGATTTTCTGTTAGTAAGATTAATGACAAACTATATATCTACAATTCAATTGAATATAAACAACCATGTGTTGTCCATTAGGGAGGCATTTGCTCACGGGTATTTTCCTAGCTGTGGTGATGAATTTGCACCAATCCATCTACACAGTCTCACCCAGTTCTCCTTGTCACCAACTGCACACATTTGCCAGCCAGCTGGCTGGGGTGAGGGGCGTATCGTGTGCCACATAACAAAGACAAGCTTGCTGGCCTGCATGGGGATGAAACCCATGACCCCTACTTCATTAACAACACGGGGAGCCAAGTGAGCTAACTGGCCACTGATTGCAATATGTGTATACTTTGCCAGGCTGAAAACGCCAACATCAACCTTCAATATATTGATATGAGAAACAATTTTTTTGTTTTCTTCAATACATTTTCTCACACTAATGTGGTAGGAGAATTAAATTTCATGAAATTCAACACTGCCATCATTACAATGAAACCACTGTAAAATTAAAAGGGAAAATGAGCTTCAAAAAGACATTAAATACTTAAAGCTTGAGCTTAATTCAGTTGCTTGAAAGTCAATGTTATTTACTTTATTTACTTATTTTTAAATTAATTAATTTATTTTTAATGTTTTATTTATTTTTGAGAGAGTGCAAGTGGGGGAGGGCAGAGAGAGAGGCACAGAGGATCTGAAGTGGGCTCTGCGCGGACAGCAGTGAGCCCGATGTGGGACTTGAATTCACCAACTGGGAGATCATGACCTGAGCTGAAGTTGGACTGAGCCACCCAGATGGCCCTAAAAGTCAACTTTAAATTGAAATGCCTCTTAAAAGGAAGGCCTTGAATGAAATGAACTTCTAACAAAATATTTTTAATGAAAATTATTGAAAACATATAAGCAAGTATCCCTTATTGGCAGCAATTATAAACCTACTCCTTAAGTTTGCTCCTTTATCTTGCCATTGGTGTAAATCTTACTTTTGAAACACACACATACACACACAAACAAGTCAGCAACAGGGGATGGGATATGGCAACTTCTAACCTGAAGGAAGTCTTGTAGTATTATTATGCACATCTTTAATGTATCATCTTTTTAAAGATCAAGTAAGAATAAGCATTATGCTTACAGAAAGAACTGGACAGCCATAATTTACTCAATTGTTAGGATTTTTCCTCACTAACATGAAAATTTATTTAGTTGCCATCTCCTCTTAGATCTACATCCCTGTGTTGGTCTTCTTTCATATCCCTCTTTTTTTAGTTTGTTTGTTTGTTTGTTTATTTATTTTGAGAGAGAGAGAGAAAAAGAGAGTGAGCTGGGGAGGGGCAAAGAAACAGGGAGAGACAGAATCCCAAGAGGTTCTGTGCTGTCAGTGCAGAGCCAGATATGGACTCGAACTCCTGAATTGTGAGATCCTGATGTGAGCTGAGACCAAGAGTCCAACACTTAACTGACTGAGCCACCCAGGCACCCCAAGTCTTCTTTCATTTCTAATCACATTCTTTTGAAAGGTGAGCTCAGAAGCAGATACAACAATGCCTGTTTACTTTGTTTAAACATCATAATTTTAATGCATTTACATTGTAAGTCACTCACATTATGCCACTGACACATTTTTCCTTCATAATGTTAAACTAAGCATGCGCACTACTTTGTAAGTCATCCAAAACTGTATCTCATACTTCCCACTCAATCCATTATTTATTCACAACCCTGAGCTTCCATAATAACAAGTTGTACATACTTATAGAACAGGGCTTATATTTATCTGTAATTATTTGTTAAAATGTCTCCTTTTGTACACTTCTAAAACAGGGACATGTCTTATTCATCTCTGCCTCTTTAGCAACAAGTGTTTTACATATAAAAGGTGCTTAATAAGTGAACTCTGAATAGAAGAAAGAATGGATAAATCCCTATTAAATTTTACTTTCTTTGTTTTGGTCTATTACCCCACTGAGACACATTTGAATAAGGATTATATTAACTATGCCTCCCACCTTTGTATAATCCTTAAATTTGATAGTTAGGTCTCCTATATTTTTCTCACTCAAAGTCATTGATAAAAGTTAGAAATGATAGGGTCTTTGGCACGTCAATCACAGCCCTCTCTTCTAGTTGTCATCCATCCATTAAGAAGGAATCCTTGAGTATAATCATCCAGGCAGCTCCACTTAGTTCTACAGTCTATTTTTTTCTCCAACTTGTTTCCACAAATATTTTCAAAGACTTTGTCAAAAGGCTTACTATACTCAGTATTAATTATATCCACACCATTCACTAAGTAGCCTATCAAAAAAGAAAACAAGTTAGATTTTGCACAGCACATTTTTAGTAAAAAAAAAACAAAAACAAAAAACATTTTCTTTCTTAGTAATACCAAAACTTCTAATGGCTCACAAACCTATCCAATTATCAAAATCACAAGATAAATATGAACATTCAACTAGAATCCAGCTTTTCTACTTTTAAGAATCATCTCCAATCATTTAAATTCTTTCTGTGTTTGTCACCTCATGCATCACCCACTTTGGTTCTATGATAACCAAAAGTTGTTTCAGTACCTGAATTCTGTATGATCCTGAATATTAAAGTAGCTAAGTGTTCTCTCACCATTGCTCACTTAGCTTAAAATTCCTCAGAAACCTGTTTTTTTTGTATCCAGTGCAGACCATTCTCTCTGACAGAGAAGAAGCAAAGTAGGACGTGAATTTTACTTTCTAACCATAATCTGTTAACATTACAACATTTGTTCTAAGCAACAAACAAAAGCATTATTCTTTTGATTTGAACATACCTCAAAAAGACCTGTTTTTATTTTCCTGGCCATTTTTGTAAGCCCTACATTAATCTCGAGTTCACTTTCCTTGATATTTTTCTCATAGTTATGAATCCTAATTTTTATTACCCTTTTGCTTGTATAAGTATTTTTTTTTCTTACTATGCTTTGTGATCACCCCCTAGGCCATCACAGTTTCACCATATCAGCATTGTTAGAATTTTATATTTGAACTCTTTCATCCTTTTAGCCAGGTTCACTTTTAGTGTTTTAAATTTTTTTTTCAACGTTTATTTATTTTTGGGACAGAGAGAGACAGAGCATGAACAGGGGAGGGGCAGAGAGAGAGAGGGAGACACAGAATCGGAAACAGGCTCCAGGCTCTGAGCCATCAGCCCAGAGCCCGACGCGGGGCTCGAACTCACGGACTGCGAGATCGTGACCTGGCTGAAGTCGGACGCTTAACCGACTGCGCCACCCAGGCGCCCCTCACTTTTAGTGTTTTTAACTCTGGGCTCATCCAGATCTGTAAGCATTCTGACTATAGCAGATCTTTGTAACTAAAAGAAATAATAAATGACTTAGAGATATTATTTGCACTACACAGATCATTCTAGATTATGTTTCAATCTTCATCAAGAACTACCAACCTAGTCTTGGAAAAAAATGCATTCTATAAGCAACTCCACTATTTTATTTTGAGTGAGCTTTTACTATGCTTTCATAATACTTTGCAAAAAAAAAAATAATAATGTTTAAGACATCTCAATTTAATGATGATGCCAAAAATGGTAAGAGGAGAAGTTCCTGAGATGTCATCAAATATTAAGTTTGCTGAACTGTGTGAATGTACACTGCTCACCAAAAAAAATCGTTACTAAAATTTCTATGGAAAAAAATAACTTATTGTCAACTCTCTTGCTCCTAAAACTTTTTCTTTTCCATCAAAATAGCTGTTGTATAATTTGAGAATTCTTAACTACAGAATTATCATTATTATGGCTGAACAAATTATATTTGAAACCTATTTTCTGAAAGCATACAATCTTTCCAGCTATATATAGGATTTTCTTCCTTGGCCATTTCAAACTCTAATTTAATACACCAACTATCTCCCAATATTCTCTTTCCTTTTCCACTGTCAACCATTTTTCTCATGTTGGTTAGAAAAAATTAAGTCCACTGAGGAATTTCTGTTTGTTTTTCTCTACCTTCTTACATGAGGCTGAAATCAATTCTTAATTATTCTAGGCAAATTGTGCTTTCACGTTCTTATTGACACTTAACACCAAATATAATGTGTTATATAGTTTTATCATGATTTGAGTACTGTCCCTAATTTTTCCTCATATTTCCCTAACATTTCTCTAATGGGACACCTTTGAAACCAAAGTATTGTTCTATCCAGAGGAAGAGAGAAGGCTCTGAAGAGAAGCAAAGGAAGGGCAGATCTGTCTTGCTTGACAATGATGGTATCCTATTCCAACACTGTGTGCCTGCCCTTCAGAGACTAAGGAAACTAGAAAATTGCCAGCACTTCCTAGTAAATCTAAAGTATACACTGTTCAGTTTTAAGAGGAGAAAGCCTGTGGGCTCCTTTGTGCATAAAATACCAAATGTTATTCAAAGCCAAACTAAAATGATTTCTGAATGGTTTGCAAATTTAGACTCTATGTTGTTCTGCTTGTATTTATTAGCTTGGATAATTAAGAAGTAATTATATTCTTTATATCTTAGGTTGTACAGTAAATACTGTGGTAGCTTTCTAATACCAATATTCCTTTTTTATGATAACTGGTATTTCAGCCCAAAAACTACATGGGACATTTTTGGCTATGAGCATCAGAAAACCTAATTTGCTAGTTTAAGGAAGAAGGAAATGTCATTTTCACATAACTGGAAACTCAGAAGTAGTAGGGTGCATTTGAGAGTAGATTGACTTAGTGAGTGAATAATATCAACAAGGCTCCACAGCATTGGGTTTATCCTGAATTTGGGTTTTCTCAGAGTCAAAAGATGACTACCAGGATTAATCAAGGCAAAATGCTTCTTTCTTTCTTTCCCCTGAAATGGGTAGGAAGGAGGGAGCAAGGGGAGAGGAATGTGGGAGTGAAACAGATGAAAGTGGCAGGCGGGGAAGGGAGAACACTCTTCTTATCACTCTTTAAGAGTAAGAAAGTACTTTCCTAGCAGCCTCCAGCCAACCTTTACTCATTTCCCCCTGATAAAAATTGGATCACGTGATAATTTCTGAACCAGCTGTAGGCAGAAAGGATGGGGTTACTCTTAGACTAATGAACATAACATTAATTTTACAAACTGCATTTTTGCTACTCAGTAGACTATTCAGTGGAATAAATACTGAAAAAATATACGTTCAGGACAAAGAGCTAAGTATCCATAGGTACAGAACCCTTTGAGTCAATGCATTTGGAAACTAATTGCTTAGGGTGCCATAGCAGACCCAGTCTGCTCACTGAGACTGGAAAAGAATTCTAGAGAATTCTTCTTTTTTTAATGTTTATTTATTTTGATAGAGAGAGAGTGCCTGTGGGCACGCACAAGTGGGGGTGGGGCAGAGAGAGAGGAAGAAAGAGAGAATCCCAGCAGGCTCTACCCTGTCAGCACAGAGCCCAATGCAGGGCTTGATCCCACAGACTGCAAGATCATGACCTGAGCTGAAACCAAGCGTCAGCCAGACATTTAACAGACTGAGGCACCTAGGTACCCCCATTTACTGGAGACTTCTAAGGAAAAGGTCTCTAGTTTATGAGAGAACTCTAAATACGGCTATTTTTTTCTCTTCTGAGAAATGGTAGAGAACCATGTAGTCCTTTGAATGGTTGGCAGCCATCTTGCAAGCCCTAAAGGGGGACAGTTTAGGATAAGCCTTAGGATAAGGCTACTATTAGGGAGAGAAAGTGGATACGACAGGCAAAGGGGACAGACCCTTCATGACACCTCTGAACCAACAAAGCAAACCAAACTTGAAATCCAACTAATTCTTGGTATCTCATTAGTTGAATTGATAAATCCCCATTAATATTTTTTTAACATTTAAATTAAATTTCCCATCACTTCTAAATTTACCCAGGGGATAGTGGTTTGCAGTTATTAACTTAGGAGCAGTGCTTTTTCAAGACACAGGATCACTTTGTACCGGTTAGCACCCAAAATACATACAATCACATATATTATTATGACGAATTCCCGGCAAATGAAAGCCTATCCTTACAGTCTTATATGTGTTTTCAAGTGGGCAAGAAAAAATATAAGTGTTAATTGAATTATTAAAAACGCCTGATAATTTAGATAGTACATGCCTACTTCTTCCAAGCAATTCTGTGAACTGAGACTAGGGGTTTCCCAACACTTACTCTTTTCTTATTGGCAAGTGGTTGAAATATGCTCTTCGTTGGCAAAAATGGACACCTCCCCACATCATACAGTTAAATATTAGAGACCTTAAGCCTAAGAAAATGCTTGAGTACTATGTGCTAGCTTCCTGTCTGTAGATGGATACTAATTCATTCAATCATGACTATAATGTAATAAGTCTACGTCTACAATATGCCAACAAGCATCCTGTCATTGTTTTGAATCACAACTACCATGATTCAGCTTTAACCAAAAGCACTATAAGGATGCCTCTGTTTTATTAGTTTAATTGATAAAAATGTTTCTCTACTATTGTCACTGACACTAAGAAATCTGCAGTAACCTGTGGTACCCACAAAGCTTTCCTTGATTTTGAACCCAGGCTTTCAGGCTTGCCAATATTTACACATATATGATGCTTGAATTTTTAGCAACCAGCAATCATTCCTTACCTTCTAACTGAGTGTTATTTCCTGGAAATATTTCCTAGAGGTGCTATTTCCTGGAGTCCTCATTTAATTTCTCAATTGTGCATTTTCAAGTTTAGCCACATAGAGGCCAACTTCTTGCCTTACCATTTGGTCCGACTCTGAATTAACAGAATGTCCTTTATATCATGTAGCCTATAACAAGATGATTGGTCATTTCATGAAATTATTTCTCTGATCGATCACTGAGCTAACCTATGAGGCACACAAAGCTGACAAAATGCAAATATGTGATAAGATTAAAATCAGTCGCTTAAGTGAAACTGGCAGCTACTCCAAGAACTAGAAGATACATTTTATTTACTTATTTACTCATTTATCTATTTGTTACTATGAGAGAATAAGGCTAATTTTTTTCTTTTTTTTTTTTTTTAATAAGGCTAACTTTTTTATGATTTGGAGCTTCTTCAGGGGAAAAGCCAATTAGTCTTGTAAAATTCAATGGAGGCACTTAGTTAAGTAACGGTAAGTGATAAGCATAATGAGAGCAACTGACTGATGGAAGTGATGGCAAGAAAAAAGCCAGAAGTTCATCAAATGAGGGAACAAGTAGTTTAAATAGAGTTAACCATTGCCGTAAGATTCTGGCATCTGAGGTACCAAAATGTAGGCAGAATGACTAGCCATGCTGAAAAGTTAACGGCCAAATGAGACAGGAAGGGAGTCCAGGGCACTAAAAGAACAGAGCACGAAGGGTATGGAGGCACCTTTCCACAGGTGTAAGAAATAGTGCTACTCTGCCCTTTTTTCCTCAACTGGCCTTGACTATCCCCCCTTCAACAGGCTATAGCACTGGTCCATAGAGACACACAAAGTCTAGTTGTCTCCCAGCTGATACACAAGATCAAAGGTTAGGGATTTTAAAAATGACATAAGTGACTTGCTACAGATAAGAATCAGCTGTGTGGCATGTGTCAGGCCACTGAAATCCGGGTCCAAAATGCAGTCTCCATTACATTCCAAAAGAATCTCATCTGAACCACAGAAAACAGGGAAAGTCTTCAGAGAAATGGTTGTACCTGATTTCTGACCTAAGTGTATTATTTTTAAAAAATGAATTCTTTATTTCTGTTTCTCCAGAACAAAGGTAAACACTGCACATATGGTTACTGGATATTCTGGGACCTTCATAGAACAGGCCCCAAGCCTAAAAGCCCAAAGTAGCTCCAACCTCCCCATGGGACACGTAAATCAAAGTGAGAGTCAAGTTTGATCTCATTCCACACTTGAACCACCTATGGAGGCCAAACTAACCTGGTACTTGCTAACTCCACAGAGGGGCCCATACAGGTCAGGCTAGGTGCTCAGTTCCCTGGTAGCCTGGTGTGTTTCTGAAAGAATGCCCATTATTTTTATTTCCCTAAATCCTAGAATGGAGGGGGGCTGATTCTGATGACAAAAGAGTATTTTTTCACCACAGTAATACTCTAAAACCCAGAGAACAATAGTCAGAATATTACAGATATGTCGTCTAATACAAAATAATTATAAATGGATGACTTATTCATTTCCTCAAAGAGGAAAATTCGGGACTGCAAATAGTGAAAGGAAAAGAAATGGCAATGCTCATTTGTTTTCACACAGGAAAATAATTTTAATTGCTGTTAAATGCATACATCAAAGCTGTAATTATACACTTCATACACTCTCTCCAAAACATATACCTTTTCAGAATATCTCACACTTAAATAAACTATTGGATAGGTCATTTGTGGGGTGCCTGAGTAGCTGGGTCAGTTAGGTGCCTGACTCTTGATCTCAGCCCAGGTCTTGACCTCACGGTCGTGAGTTCAAGCCCCACTTGGGCTCCACACAGGCATGAAGCCTACTTAAAAAAATGTCATTTGTACATTTTTCATGTATATGTGATTTGAGAACTAATGGATTAAAAATAACTGATCAAATGCTCACAAAATAACTCCTTTAGCAAACGTATATGATATGGCGGTGGGGGGATGGGGGGAAGAGAAGACACACGTCATTTAGGACTTGGATTTGAAGGGAATAAGAGAGAACTGAGATATCATCTACAGGATCCAGAGGGACCTTTGTTTTTTGTTTTTGTTTTTGTTTTTGTTTAATATGGGAGTGATTCACCCTTATCTGTTCTCCCTGACAGACAGATGGAAGGAAAGGAAAGAAATTGCCATCTTGGTGCCTCTTCACCATTGTTGGCATTTTGCCAACCAGGTATATAGCGAAAGGATAAATGAGACTGAGAGTCAAAGTTAATAGAGAAAAGGAGAAAGGCTGGGAGAAATTCATGACCATTGAATATGTACTGGAAAAAAGGAAGTAAAAGATATGACAAGATAATGGTAATGTTTAGGAAATGGAATACTAGAGTTTTCAATTTAGGGAGTGAAGCTGTTTCAGATAGTGACAAGATTCAGATGTGCCAACAGCAGTGGGGTACTAAAGGAGAGTGGAAATAAAGGCCATGTGGATTACTCGAGAGACCCTACAGCCATTGAGGTAAGTCATATCCATAAACTCAAACATCATCCAGTGTGATGGTGAGAGGCAGAATAGGGAGGGAGACTATGAGCTAACATGCCACATTATTTGCTCAATGTGAGAAGTGACCTAAAGATCAGAGGATGACAGTGGCAAGCAGGGAAAGAGAAAGTGGCACAGCTGAATGACCTAAGCCTGAAAGGAAGACTGGGTTTTAGAAAAGGAGTTATTCCTTTAAAAGGTTTCAGAAGCAGTCTGATCACTTGTGAGGTCTGCAGGGAGTAAAGTGTTAATAGAGAAATCATCAAAGCTTTCAGATGATTTTTAAAAGAAACTAGAATGGATTGAATGTTGTTTCAATCCATAATGACACCACTCTCATGCAAATTCCAATATGCTTTCACAGTGAAAAGGGGGGTTGGCGTTACAGCCAGCATGCTCAGAATTCTGCTTGGAAGTGTGGGAATACCATGTTTAATTAAGTGATGGTTAAAAAAGTGAGAGTTGGCTTGGGGACTTAGGATGACATAAAACCTGCCTTCAAACTCTAATGGAAAGAGCTTCTGATAAAGAAAAGGCTCGTCTACAGCTTAACAAATGGCAACAGAAGAGATGATATCTGAGGAAAGTTTGTGAAAGATAGGAGCCTTGGAGAAGATCATCTATACACGAGTGAGGAAATAAAACTTCAGAGCAGTCTTGACAAGAAGAACTTGTCTCTGGTAATGAAAACACTGCTAGAAGATTTCTGTCATGCCAGGATATGATAAGGTCTGGGGGGGGGTGGTTCATGGAGCTAAAGGCTGTCCATCCGACAGTTGATGAGAAGCTGATGTGGAGTCTCAAGAAATCCCCCCATGAGAGAGGGATTAGATACTTCTCAGCCTAAACTCATTTCAGATAAAAGTAACAAAGCCTCTTCCTTCCCCATATCTAGTGGGTTGAAGGATTCAGGAATGTAGTTTCCCCATCATTCAAATGAGACCTGGAGGCTTCATTTGAAAAGCTGTCAAGAACACCATAAATATAAATCTAAAACTACCAGGATAAAGGGCAATAGTTACGGGCTGAATTGTGCCATGCTCCCCCATTCATATGTTGAAGTTCTAACCCTTAGTATAACAGAATTTGATTGCCTTTGGAAACAGGATCTTTAGAGAAGTAATTAAGTTAGAATGAGGTCATGAGAGTGGGCCCCAATCCAATATGGCTGTGTCCTTCTAAGAAGAAGAAATGTGGACACTGACAAGCACTTAAGGAAGACCATGTGAAGGCACAGGAAGAAAACAGTCAACCACATGCCAAAGAGAAAAGCCGAGAACAAATTTTCCCTCTCAAACCTCAGAAGGAACTAACTCTGCCAACAGCTTGATCTCAAACTCCCAGCCTCCAGACTTTGAAAAATAAATTTTGTTGTTTCAGGCACCCAATCTGTGGTACTTCGTTATGGCAGGCCTGTAAAAAAACTAATACAATGATTTACACTGTTGTTCTTTGCTACTGATGCTGCCTTTGGATTAATCACAAAGCAGAATTCTAAAAAAAGGCTGAAGAGGAGCTGTGCTGAAGTCCTAAAGCCCAAAGTACAGCAACTATGTCCCTTCTAACCTTCTAATTCAATGTATTTGAAACTTCACCCAGTTCAGACAGGGAAATAACATCTGACCTAACACAATCAGCACATCCTACACAGTCTTCCTACATCTGACACAACAGTAAGAGTGCTACAGTGAAACACCTTCATCAACTCTAAAAAAAAAAAAAAAAAAATCAGTTTTTTTTTTTTTTTGGTCACACTGCTATTTAATACATATGATTATGACATTAATTCAAGCACCTCCATAAGAGTGCAGAAGGAGGTATTAAAAACACACAGACTCTCCCATCTGTGCCATTAACACTTATTACATAAGATAATATAATATAGAATATGATCTGTCTTAATGAGGCCATATTTTACATTTTATATTGTAACATTTGGGGAAAATATTTATTACTTTATATGATACATTTATAAGAGAAAAATAAATATATTTGGTAAGGCTGAAAGTAAAACAAACTATATTTAAGGTAAAATATATTTGATAACTCAAGAAAATAAAGTAAAAGCAACTGAATTTGGATTAAGTTATAATTTTAGTTAGATCATCAAACACTAATATTTTCAATTTACCTTTAAAGCACTTTTAAAGACTACTATTTATCCTACACACATAATAATTTCTTCTTTTTTTTAAAAATTAACATTTATTTATTTTTGAGACAGAGAGAAACAGAGCAAGAGCAGGGGAGGGGCAGAGAGAGAGGGAGACACAGGAGCCAAAGCAGACTCCAGGTTCTGAGCTGTCAGCACAGAGCCCGATGTGGGGTTCAAACCCACAGACCAGAGATCATGACCTGAGCCGAAGTTGGATGCTCAACCAACTGAGCCACCCAGGTGCCCCGATTTCTTCTTCTTAAGGCAATATGCCAGGTATTCACATTTAATATATAATAAAGCTACTAGGTTTTCAAATGATACGATGTACCAACAACAAATATGCCATTAGTATCCTATATATATTCTTTAAAATAGCAACGGTTTAATTTATACTTTATTCTAATAGTTTACTCTTATATTTACAAACAAGTTTATTGTATTGATCAAATCTCATTGCAACAGACATGGACCACTGGCTATAAAGTGCTATATAAAGAAGCATAGGAATAATTTTATAAATATTTTCAACACCATTACTTAAGTTATGATGAGATAACTCATACCAGCTCTTTAGGCAAGAAATGTATCTGTCAACACAAGAAGAGTCCTTGATGCTTTCTAAAAATCCTTTCAAAAATGGGCAAGATGTTTGGGCAGACACTTAAAAAAGAAGGTATACAGAAGGGAAATAGGCATATGAAAAAATACTCAATATCATTAGTCATTAAGAAATTGCAAAGTAAAACTACACAGAGATACTACCACATACCTATTTAAATGGCTTAAAGATGGACCATACCAAATTTTAGCAAGAATAGATAAAATCAGAATTCTCATCCAATGATGATGGGAATATAAAATTGCACAACTACTCTGGAAAACAGTTTAGCAGTGTCTTAAAAAGTTTATCTACCCCTACTATATATGACCCAGCCACTCCACTTCCAGGTATTTACCCAAGAGAAATGAACACCTGTGTCCATGTAAAAAACTTGTACATAAATGCTCAAGAGCAGATTGATGCTTAACAGCCCACACCTAGAAACAACCCAAATGCCCATTCACAAGTGAAACGATAAATTGTGCAAGGCAGGTAGGGGAATATTACTCAGCAACAAAAAGGAACTGATAAACACAATATCGATGAATCTCAACATAATTAATGCATGAGAGAATGCAGACAAAAAAGAGTACAGAGAAAGATATGTTTCCATATATTTAAAATTCTAAAAAAAAAATCAAACTAATCTCTAATGACATAAAGCAAACCAGTGGTTGTTTGCAGAAGAGGTAGAGTCAAAGATAGGTGGGAAGGAGGGACCATAAAGAAGCAGAAAAAAATCTCTAGGGTTGCGAAATGTGTCCATTACCTTGATTATGACGTTGTTTGTACAGGTATATATACTTATCAAACTACACCCTTTATATGCAGTTTATGTTGGTACTCCTCAATAAAGCTATGAAAAGTGTAAAGCAAAAGTGCCTTCTTAGTTACCCCTGACCTCTGGATTTAGAGTCAACTGTATATGGAGGGATTCCTGAAACAGTAGCTGGGACTCCCAGCAGAGGGGCTTACTCAAGGGACCATGGCCAAGTTCATTCTGAGTGGCCTTAGTACTACACCACAAAGGACATTAAACAAGGCACTGACAGATTCATACAAGGGTAATGTTCAATAAGAGTGTTAAAAAATAGCATAGGCAACAAAGTACTTAAAGAAAACATAAATATAAGACACCATTTTTGAATGGTGATGACCATCCATTCATTATGAATATATTTATGTGTGGCTAAATTTTAGACAGGAATGCTTATTTTTTGATATATAGTACTATATAGATCTTTAATGCTATCTTGAAGTCATTTTCTCTCTATAGAAGTAGGGGCTTTTGTTTCATAGAATTTCCTCAAGAGATATTCCACAAGTCCAAGTATGGTCATCCTTTAAAAATCACTTTAATCAATGTGTAATTCATAATTATGCAATTATTTTATGATTCAGAAACATTATAAGTGTAACAAATCAGATTAACCTAGGATTTTAGACACTAATTGACTTAATTAATAAATGCCATCCATACCAGTATGCATCTCCATAAATTATTATTTCTTCTATTTTCATGTTTAATTGACTATAAAACATGGTAACTAATACATGAGTGAAGAGCTAAGGCAAAAAAAAATAGCACTCGTTTTTTGGTAAAGTAAGAGAAACACTCAAAATACCTCTTAAGTAAAATTCCATTGTCCTTTTTTTTTTTAAGTTTATTTATTTATTTTGAGAGAGAGAGAGAGAGCATGCACACACACACACAAGCAGGAAAGGGGCAAAGAGAGAAAAAGAGAGGGAATCCTAAGCAGGCTCCATGCACAGCACAGAGCCCAACGCAGGGTTGGATCCCATGATAGAAACTGAGATGAGGACCTGAGCTGATAACAAGATGCTTAACCACGTGAGCCACCCATGTGCCCCTCCACTGTCCTTTAAATAATAGTCTTAGAAATGGTTTTATGATATTTTAAAATGTACACTCAATGTATACTGCCACAAAGCAAAACATAATAAATGACAAATGCGAAACTATTTGTTTTATCTAATGGAAAGACAGCGCTGGGGTTAAGAATACAGGCTCCACACTGCATCCTGTTTCACTATTCACTGGCTTGTGACTTTGGGCTCCTTACTGATGTCTCTAAGCCTTATCTTCCTTATCACTAAAATGGAATGATAAGTTACCATCTCATAATATTGTTACAGCTCTATCCTTTGAATTTTAATACTAAAACCTATACATTCCTAGAAGAAGAAAAAAAAGACTTTGCACATTGGAAGAACCTTTAATGAAATGCCTTAGTTATTAAATGTTACTTATCATTTGTTTCAAATATCTCTCAATTGCATCTGAGATCTAAAGTTAGTCTAAGGTGCTTTTGAGGAATAGAGAAAAACATAGTAAAGCCACAAGCACTGTTGGGACAAAAGCACTGTCTAAAACTGCCTCTATAATAATATCTTGTGGTAAAATGCATTTTCAGACAGAAGCAACTGTGTTTCTCTGTAAGTCTACATCCACCTGTATGATCTATATCAATGAATCTTAAGGCAGTGCTCACAACTAGAATCTTAAAATTCAGGCTGTGAAATACATTTGGGCCCTTATATTGCCACAGATTGTGGCCTTATCATTTAGCCCATTTGGCTGTCAGGGAAAAGTGAGGCAAGGTTTTGGAGAGCTGTAAGCTGATACTTGGATTCTCTGCCTCGAAGCTGGAGACTGCTGCAGGGTAGGGTGCTGTCACATTATGTGACCCTTCTAAAAGCATCCCTCTCTCTTCCAAAGGTAAAATTTTTAGCCTTCCTGGTTCCACACATCTAAGCATACTTCATAGAATTTTAGAGTTGCAAAAAAAAAAATCAGTCTGGTCTATTTTGATCTCCTAATTTTATAGATAAGAAAGCTGGGGCCAGAGTTGGACTCAGCCAATGTTTTTTTGGATTCTGGCCAGTATTCTTTCCATAAGACAAGGCTTTACAAGGAGAACCAGAAACAGCTGATACAAAGCTACAGAACAGATATGTCAGAAATTTCTAAATAAGTTTTGACTTACTAAAGCTCCTAGTGGAGCAGAATGAGAGAGATGGAGAACCAGGAACATGAATAGAGAAAGTAAAAAAGGAGAGAAAAGACAAAAAGAAAACAAGAAGATTGAAATGTACAAGAACATCATTTTTAATGACACAAGCCAGCATGCCTTAAACACCTCAGGGAGAAATATATGAACAAAATAGAGGAAAAGGTTGCGGGGGGGGGGGGGGGACCTTGGAAAGAAGAAAAGCATGAGAAAGAAAATCAATGAACATACAGTAAATGGAGTAAGGAATAAACATAAAAAGAAAAAGACAAAGAATGGTGAGTTTAGATAACCCTATAAAAAAAAGTTACACTTCTGTCATGGTATCTGATTTTTTAATTTTGGCTTGTTAAAGGTTTTGATTTACCAATGTTGCTACAGGTAATGAGACATCCTTGACAATTCTCGATACAAAGCTCTCATATTTCAACTGTCAAAGCACATAACTATTTAACAGATCGGTTAAGAATTTTGTACTCTCAAGCAAATAAGAATTAAAGAAAAAAGAGTAAAACAGATTTTTACACTGTCAAATTATCTAGAAATGTTAAGATTTTTAAATTTGATTATGTTTCCATTCACAAGTTTTTAAATTTTATTTACATTTTAGAGTGTCTTTAAAATTATAGCTTTTAACCAATTTTTCTCTGAAAATTCCTTTATTCAAGTGGCAAGATTTTTAAATAATATTCCTGAATATATTATTTATTTTATATTAACCAAACAGAAATTGGGTAGCAAGAAAGTCCTGATTCTTTTGTAAGAGACTCAGAATCTCACATAAATCACTTCTTACCCTATGCCATTTGATCAACCCCAGTATCACTCAGATTCCTCTTCTGCTAACCTACTTCCCCACACGTGGTTGTTTTTTTTAAATCAGCACTACAGCAATTGATAAAGTTTATTTTAGTAAGCTCATACCTTGTTCAGTGTATAAAATACCCATATGTAAGTCTGACAGATATTTCCAAAAATAAATGCCTGTTATTTGAGGACATTCTCTAAGACTCCCTTTTGATATAACCTTATATGTCTGAATACCAAATTTCAGGGTTGGAATTGTTGCTGTGGTATGAAACTGGTGAGGGTGACAGCATTAACTGCCAATCGATTAGAAATAAGCTGGCACAGCAAATCTACCAAGAAAATATAAAATGCAAGAATGCGTGTGAATATGTCTTACGCTCTTCCTATTATAAACACTATATATACATAGGCATATATTTAAACAAAAATATTTAATATATATTAAAACATGAGACATGAAAATATTTAATATATAAATATATGTAAGTGTACATGTCTATTTGTGTATACACATATATATGTACATTTTGGTCTTCAGAGGAAGCCTAGTAGACACATCCAGAAAGCAAAAGCACTCTATAATTTCAGTGGCATATATATGGTCCATACGCTGGGGATTTCTTAAAGTTAGTTTCTATAACCAACATTTATAAAATATTATTACTTGGTTTAAATGGTTGTTATCAAAACAAGATCATAGCTTTATCTGGACCAAGGGAATATATGTCTTCTGATTTATTTTAAAATTAAGTTTGTTTTGTTATAATACCTAGGAACTAACTGATTTGAAATTACTCAAGATCAAGTTATTTTTTAAATACAAAATTTGCATCTGTAATTTCTATAATTTTCTACATCATTATGGCTGTTAAAAATTTCATAGAAGATATCCTATATAACCATAACTTAACTTTAAAATCATAAAAATTATTATACACCTGTGCATAATCATTTATTTTTATTTCTTTGATCAAGCTGGTATTTTTGGTAGTAACTATAAAAACCATAATGATGTAGCCAATGTTAAGAAAGTCAAATGCAAAATCCATACATTACTCATCTTTATTTGAAACGAGCCTACTGATGGGAATATAGTATTTTTGACATTTGTCCTCAGTCTACAGTAGTCCCCCTTCCATGAGGTATAATACAGATATAAGCTTTACTTTAAGCAATTGAACTTTTCACACCCTTGAAAGCCACAAAATCAGATGGTCTGTGGTTTTTGCAGCTGGTGCACTGTACTCATTTCTGGTAGTGTCATATGAAAAATATTTCCCTCCCCAAGCCTTAGACAGAATCAGGCATTAATGAAATGCAGGCAGTACAATGAGATCATATGAAGTATAGATTTCAACAGCCATACTAGGAACTCAGAACATGAACACAAATCAAACTCTTACTGCCAGAAAAGAAAGAAAGAGAAAATACTAAGGAATGCCCTCACAGACCTAGCGCTTGCTTTGAAAACAACTGTTAAACACTACCTTGAAAGAAGTTTTAGTTTAAGTATTTGCAGACTAAATAATCATAAGTTGTATGTAGAGTAACAGAAAATACTTTCAGACATAATGGTATATTACAAGATTATCTTCCATAATACACAACTATCAAAATCAAAAAAACAGATTTTCTTAATACCACATACGGAATCTGCTTACTTCATAAAATTGGCTGTCATCAGTCTACACAATTTTAAACTAGTGTCTTATTTGGGAAATATTCAATTTCAATATTGTTTATTTTTTAGTGAAATATTTTAAGAAAACTATACAATTCAAAACAGGGTTGCATGATATTCTTTCAAGTGGAAAACTGGTGCAAAAATAGTATTTTTAGCATTTCTTATTTTTGAAAGAATAAAAAAACACATTTTTATATTTCTTGTCACAACAAATTGTCTTGATTCTAAAGTAAAGCAATTTTAAATATTTCTATTTCCAATCCATTTCCCTGTTTATGCAATTCTTTCAAAATGTACTCCTTTTATAAATGCAGTAGATTTTTACAAAATAAAAAGAGAACTGGTAGTAAAAAAAATGCACAATAAAAAGGGAGTATTTTTGTGCATATGAGCTAGAATTTGTGTAACGCCCACTAGATTATGTACACTTTGTATGTTTTAAGATGATTTTGTTTTTTCTGTTTACACAGGCAATATAAAAAGTAAAACAAATGATTATTTTACCTTTATTTTAAAATAAAGCTTAAGGCTAAATAGTTTGCATTTATTTCATAAGGATTCAACTGCAATTTGGAAGGGCTATATTTAGGTAACAATTTCATTATCTTAAATATTGATTAATAGAATATAGTGTGTATCTCTTAAGAAAATATGTCTAAAGTAAATCTGAGAAAGCCGTACATTTCTCTACATCTGTTATCCATAAAATCTTTATGTGTCTCAGGCATGCCACCTGGCACCAAACCCCAGCTTACATGTGGAACATTGGTACACTGAAATAGTACACAGTGCACTAATACAATATAGAAACGTCCCAAATGAAGAGTAAAGTTGTGTCATATTATGCTTTCCAACCAGTGTGTTGGCATCCAATGGAGAATCATGGACTTTCTTGTTGCTGTGGGATGCTGTGTTAATGTTAATGTCTTTGTAACATGACATTGTGCACCACAAATGGCAGACTATAGCTATGGAGCTTTCTAAGTGGGCATAGGATTTCCCTCCTGTCCAACTTCCCCTGCCATTGTCATGTACTTCATAAGAGTATCTCAGAAATGAAGCCAATGTACAGGTGTTGCATGCTGACAGCAGATTGCATCTTGGGGAATTACCATATCTTATAGTGCTTTTATATTGATACTATACCCTTCACTCCAGATTTTCAATTTGGTAAACAAGTACTGACTGAGAATCATAGGGCAGGTAATGATCAAAGCACTCAGATTATATCAATGAATAAAACAGACAAAGATTCTTGCCATCATTAACTTCTCTTTTAGAGGGAGAGACAGATAATAAAAAATAAATACATGAATCCTTGCCCTCAAGAAGCTTACATTCTAGCCAGGGGTGATGAACAGCAAACATAATAAATGAGCAAATTACATTGAACATTTGAAGAGACACACATGGAGAGACCGGACAAAACTGAAGAACCAGGGAAAAAAGAGTTTGTTGCATTTTTTATTTTTTAGGCACAGTGTTGTCCATGATGAGCACTGTGAGATTATTGCATTTTTAAATAAAACTGTCAACAGTCACATTAAAGTGACAAAGGAGCAAATAGTTGAAGAAAGTAAAGGAGATAACCACTCAGACACTTTAAGAAAGTACATTCAAGTCAACAGCCCATACAGAGGCTCTAAGGTAAGAAATGTACACATATAATTATATGTCACTATTCAGGCAAGGACAATCTTTTTAAGTGTGAATTATCTGGTAGATATAAAAAAAATTGTGGCATAATGTAAATCATTATCAGATTCCTTTTCTATTTAACATTTATTAGATAATCTCAGGAGTAGAAAACTTAATACTATGGTTCTCTGTTTAATTCCTACACTCCCTCTCTTCCCCTACTCATTTTATCCCACCTTTTTTTTTTTTTAACTTTTCACCATAAATGAGTGGCAATACAGACAGAAGAAAAATGCACTAAATTTTGGAATAAGAATGAATGTATTTTCATGAACAATTCTGCCCCTAAATAGCTAAGTTAATTAAGCAAGTTTCTTTGCTTATCTGAAAACAAAAAATTATCAATAACATAGGATAGTGGAAAAGAAAAAAATGTGGATATAGAGTAAACCCTCAGAAATTTCTGAGAATAAAATGTATTAGAAGTATGGGGAAGTGTTTGCTAAGCCACAAACACCTACAAAGAAAGAATACATGCAGACAATCCTTAGTTCTAACGATAACATTTGAAAAATACTTGTAAACCCACAAACTACAATTTGGGGGTGATAAAGAAAAAAGTACAGAAAAGTGAGTGCTTGGTAAGTACTTGCTGAGCTTTTTTTTTTTAATTTTTTAATATTTATTCATTTTGAGAGACAGAGACAGACCATGAGTGGGGGAGGGGCAGAGAGAGGGAGACACAGAATCCGAAATGGGCTCCAGGCTCTGAGCTGTCAACACAGAGCCAGATGGGAAGCTCGAACTCACAGACTTTGAGATCATGACCTGAGCGGAAGTTGGACACTTAACCGACTGAGCCACCCAGGTGCCCCTCGATGCATTTTTTAATTTTCTGAATGTTTTCTTCTCTAAAGAGTTTAAGAATATATAATAAGATTTTCTTTAAATAAAGCGGTTATATAGTTCATTACCACACAACTATTAATCATATCTCATGAACCCTTTTTTATTTCCTTGTTTATCTTCAATGCTGAGATAAAGGGTATTGACAGGGGACAGCTGAGAGGGTGAGCTTTTGACAGTAGGTAGGATACTTTGAGGTGAGAAAAATATACTTTCAAGATGCACATATCGATCAAGCTGAAGGAGAGGAAAACTGTGAGACTAGTTTGACAGTAGATATTCAAAGCCTTAAAACTAGTTATCATTTGACCTTATAATTAATTTTAGGTATTTATGTAACTTCTAGGTCTTGATCTAAAGTCTTATCTAAATTGTATATAAGTAAACATGTTTATAAATATGATAAAAAGATCAACTATGAAAAGATCCATGATTAGAAAAGCCTGTATTCAACAATTCAAAATATAATAGTCTATGCTTGGAAATATACACTAAACAAATTTTTTGTGTTGAAATACTTAAGAATTGTAATTTAAATACTATCATATGTAACACCATAATACTGTAGAACAGTTTGAAAATTTAGAAGACTCTGTATGGCCTGCATAATAATTTCCATTCAAAACTATTAAAACTTATGTTTACTGATGTGAATTTCAGAGAATAAGATGAGTAGTCAAATTGGAAGTTTTTGTTGGTGTTTCTAAGTTCAAGATGGCTCTTTACTGTTACACAAGTAATAGCAATAACATCTTACAAAAGTTTGTGAACCAATGAGCAGAAACACTTTACACTTATGTAAAACCTTTGGCAGGGAATCTTATAGCCTCAGAGGACTTAGTTACCGATTTTATCAAGGTGCAAAATGAAGCGTAAAGAAGGTTAAGTCCCAGGACAGGAATAGAACCCTGAATTCCTGATGGTCAGCTTCCAAACTAGTCATAAGAATCTAGTAGACTTTGGCAGTGATTCCTTTGAGCAGTCAAAACTACTGCCAGGTGGGTAAGTTTATGAGCCGACTATAAAATGTAGTGTTGGCCTGGCGGCTGATCCAGTCAGAATGTAAACCATAAAGGTGAAGAATGGGAAAAGATTCCTGAAAAATGGCCTAGCGAACTAATGAGGGAATGAACATTTGTCTTCAGTTCTTCAAGTTCAAAAGAAAAAAATGAGAGCTCAAAAGTAAAATATAAAGAAGTCCTCCTCTGAAACAGAAAAATGAAATGTAATTGATGGAAAGATGGACTATTATGTATGATAACTATAATTACTCGTTAATAACCATCAACACATAGTAGCATGATTTTTTAGCAATAAATTATTTCTAAATACATGTGGTATTCACTGTAGGGAAACTATCCTCATGGATACACTGTTAGATTGCTTTGTTTGTTTTTTCAACAATCCTGGAGGTATCCATTTATCTATCTATATTATTTATAATCTATCTACATTTACTCAATAATTCATAAGCTTATTCCCAAATGTATAGTGTATGTTCTTGCTACATTCTAGACACTATACTTGATAACAGCCACCCTTGAGGGAACCACTGTAAAATAAAGATGATGCTTTATTGGGTTAGAAAAATTATATTTTAGGTATATTTCGTATCATGTTCTAATTTCAATATCATCCTTACCTATCAATTCTTAGCTGCTGCTAAATACAAATACATGAAAGCTTAGTTTAGTTTTGTTTTTGTTAGAGAGTGGGAGTGTGAGTAGGGAAAAGAGGCTGAGACGGAATCTTAAGCAGGCCCCACACTCAGCACAGAGTCTGATGTGGGGCTTGATCCCATGACTCCGGGGCCCTAGGATGATGACCTTAGCTGAAATCAAAAGTCAAATGCTCAACTGACTGAGCCATCCAGGTGCCCCAATATATGGAAGTTCTAAGGATCTTCACTTTACTTGACTTAAGAAAAAGAAATTAAAGGATTCAATCATAATAAAATGGTATAGCTTAGAAGATGTTGGATGTGATTTTCAATGTTAAGTAATTATTTATGCTTTCCAGATAAGTAAGTTAAATCAAGTAAAAATACAATTTATTTTCTCAATCATTAGAAGTTAAAAAAATTGATTTTTTTAAATATAATACATGAAGCACTTAGCTTATCTTTAAGGATACTTTTGCCTTTGAGTGTTGATTTTAAAATTCAAACATTTGATGAAACAAGATAATCTATTCAAAACACAATGTCTAAAAGATCCCTGAACCTCAAATGATTTCTTTTTAATGTTTATTTATTTTGAGAGAGAGAGAGAGAGAGAGAGAGAGTATGTGTGTGTGTGTGTGTGCGCGCGCGCGCGTGTGTGTGTGTGCACGCACGTGTGTGTGTGAGGGGCAGAGACAAAGGAAGAGAGAGAATCCCAGGAAGGTTCCATACTGCCAGTGCAGAGCTCCATGCAGGGCTTGGAGATCATAACTAGAGTTGAAATCAAGATTCAGACACTTAACTGACTGAGCCGCCTTGGTGCCCTGAACCTCAAATTATTTCAATGATATTTATACAAGAAAATTAAAACTGAACAAGTTTAATTCTATAGGGCAGTGTTGCAACACAGTGACAGCAAAAACACAAGGCAGTAACAACTTAATTGCAACATTAATGTGACAAAACTCAACTTTCATACCGGTAAATTTCAAAAAGTACTGTCAACAAATGCCACCAACTACAGAATCACATTCCAGTGGTTAAGAAAAATCTCTAAGTTTTATACTGTAAAAAGGCATGTGAAGCATGTGGCAGGGTAACTTTCTCCAAGAGGTTATAAATGTCAATCCAGGATCGCAAGATTGAATAAACAGTGTATATACCTGAATTTGAGTCCAGAATTAAACACAACATGTGATAAGCATTTAATTAGGTGATATGGAAGGGAATTAAAGAATATATGTGTACCATACATTTTGGCACAATTTTTATTTTGTCACCACAACACAGTTCTTATTTTCTATGTTTCTTACTGCATCTGTGCATGCAATTAAATGAGTCACACTTTTTCCAGATAATATGGCAAAACATAGATATCATCATAACACACGCTACTCAGTTTCCCAACTTACTGAATCATCATCTTCACAAATTCAAGTGAAAACCAAGAAATTATACAAAATGGCTTTAGGGGTTCCTAAGAAATCATCATCACATAAAGTAACTTCTTTTTTTATTATTTAAAACATTTTTTAATGTTTATTTATTTTTGAGAGAGACAGAGACAGACTGTGAGCGGGGGAGGGACACAGAAAGAGGGAGATAGAAAATCTACAGCAGGCTCCAGGCTCTGAGCAGTCAGCACAGAGCTCGATGCGGGGCTCGAACTCGCAAACTGTGAGATCAGGACCTGAGTCGAAGTCAGACGCTTAACCGACTGAGCCACCCAGGCGCCCCACAGTAATTTCTTCTAATACAAACAGAAAAATGGTTTTACTCATTGAGGTTCAAGAGTTTTACTTAAATAATATTGGGAATGAGGAATCCTTCTCTAAACTTTTCTGACCAAATTGCCTAAGGAGACCAGACACTACCAGTTACTATTTAGATTGAGATGACCAAGGTAGTTGCTTTTTTGATTGTGAACAACCTGTTGGAAACAAACAAAACCAACGGAAACAAAGACACCAAAACAAGGCTACAGCTGTGAGGCAAAATCAAACCATTTCAAGAACATAAACTCAAAGATATTTACCCACTACATAAGATAAAAAAAAAGTATAAGAATCCCCATTTGTAAAGGAGGTTTGTGTAAACCACTGTGACCCCCAGGTGATCATAAAACGGCATCTTATTCCCAGTAAAAAGGAATACATTCTCAAAAAATAAAGGAAAGGGCCTCTTTCTTATACCTAAATATGTAAATACACACAGTCACACAAATTGTTACATGTTCAGTGAAAAGAATAAAATGAATGTAAGGTTAAAATGCTACAACATGACCTATGGGAAAACAAAGATTTGCAACTAGAGTATCAAGATATCCTCTCACAGGCCTATCATCTCAAAAGGGCTGCAATTTACTGACACCCAGCTACATGCTGAAAAAGAGTAAAACCTCAGGAAATGATCTGCATTGAACCCATGATGGAGAACTGTGGCAACGAACCAAACCTAAAGGAAAAACTAAGCACATGAAAGAAACAGGGTCATCATCAGCAATCATTTTCTTCCTTAATCACTTGTCTACAATTTTAAAAGCTCACAGAAAGCAAAAGAACTCTATATTCATTATTATATTTCTGATAATCACAACAACATTTAGACCATTCCCAATACACTAAAGTTGAAAGAGGGTATCATTAAGATAAAGTTCATCTATCACATTGTCCTATGCCATGTGGCATTCTATTAAGCAAAAGTCATGCTCCAAGTTGCTAAACTTCAAACAACTGAAATACCACAACATTCATAAAACAGACCTGAGCTACTGGGAGTAAGAAAAAAATACAAAAAGGTAGCAGACCTCAACAGCAGATAGTAAAATTAACATTTCAACAGCTCTTGCCTTTCATCTCTGTCTCTATAGCACATTTTTTTTCTGGAAAAGCTACAATTTAGTTTAGAAAGATGCAGAATTACATAAAACATCTGGAATATGGGACAAGAAATATTGGCTTATTATCCCTTGTGGACTCTCTCCATGAAAAATTTAATAGATCTGTTTTGGTAGTTTTAATCTCCAGAGCACCTCAAGCTATGTTATGGAAACATCATCTTGGTCATTTATGTTAGAAAGAACACCTGGTGATGAAAGCAAATATACCCTCTTTTAAATTGTGAGGGCTTTTTCTTTAATCATCAAACTTTTCATCAAGTATGTATATAGGTGTGTGTGTGAGTGTGAATGTGTGTGTGTGTGTGTGTGTGTGTACAAAAACATCCTGACTAGAATGTAGTTTCTGTACCTTTGTGGTTGATAAGACTGTAATCCTGGTGAATTTACCAAAAATGTAGTCCTTCCTTATGTTCTGTAAATAAATAACTGTGCCTTAACTCTGACACTTACTGCATAATGCAGAGCAAATTAGAGTACTTTCGTGACATGAACACTGAGCTACCATTTGCAATGGACCAAGAAACAAATGACACTGATGATTTTTAAGAGTTATAAAGTATTTTTTGATGTAACACATTTTCTTATTCCATAATAGTTTTTAAAAGATAGTTTTAATATTTATTGTTAGTAATAAAGTGCTTTTTAGTTAAGACTAAAATAATGCACACAGCTAAAAATACTTAGTATCTTTAAGCACTAAATTTTGTCAGTGAACAACTTAGTGCTGGTAAAAAATTTAATACTGAGAATGTGTGCATCTAAAGAAGACTGAACAATGAAGTCACTTGCCATTAGGAATTTTTATACACACACACACACACACACACACACACACACATACACACACACACATATATACATATACATATACGTACATATGCATATATGTACGTATATGTATATATATGTATATATATACATATATATGTAACCTACAAAATATCAGCATGCATTATTTTACTATAAACCCAGATTTTATTATAAAAACTTAAAACTCAAGTCTCAGTATAAGTATTTGCATATTAAAATTAGAGAAAATTCCACATAATTGAAAATATAATAAAACACTCTATTTTTAAGTGATCTTTTAAAATTGGCACATTATACCATAGCTATGCTATCATTAATAACACTCAAAATATGTAATAGGCCTCTACATATTCCAATTAAAAATAGAAGTCCTTAAAATATTTGAGTATTTATAGTCTATAAAGATTTTCAGGGACATTTTTATTAATTTGACACAGATACGCCTTCATTTCTAATGTTACAAACCTGAATCATTTTAAATGCAATTAAAAGTGGTTATGAAAGAGTGTGGACTTCCTTGTGAAGTAGGAAATCACTCTTGTGATTAACATGCAAACGAGCTCATGCTGGCAGAATAGATTGGGGTTTTAAAACCCCAATTACTTTTGTATGATTATCTATTTACCAGTACACAGTCTATTTTCATTTTTCATCTAATACAAAATCGGCTTGCTTACATTTTTAGCACAGCAATTAATATTTACAATAATTATGACATCAAGCACTGCTGAGAACTCCAAGTAAATCATTTACCCCAAACCTTCCTCTTTATATATGATTAACATCCTTTTAGAATATAATGCTGTATGTGAGGTTACCATTATGCAAAAATCAAAATTAAGAACCGCTTTATTCTTTGATTTAAATTTAGTTACAATACATACTTTTGGATTATTAGTAAGATGACTATAGTTTATGAAAACCGAATTTTTAAGTCTGATGAGATTAATATGTAAAAACAGTCTAACTGCTCATAGTAAGAAAAATAAATATATACTGAGAACAATAAAATGTGTCCTATGAATCTTTTCTTTTTAAAAGTAATAACAGACAATTCTAAACTTTCACTAACATGCTTTGATTCATACCTGCTATGTACTGCACATATACACATTTTTCCAGACTTCTAAAGAAAATTATAATGCATTAATGACAGGAACCATGGTAATGGAAAAAAGGTCACCCTCTCTTGAACACCTTCTGTTTTAAACCATTATATATAAAGACATTCGAGAAAGCAAAGAATTAAAAGCCAGCCTTTGTGCAACCCATTACTGAAATATTATAGAATAATCTATATCAAATATAGAGGAGCAGCAGATTCTTTTGGATCTAAATTAACTGCAGCCATAGAAACGCTTTTATGCTTATTATGTATCTGCATGTTGATTCAATTATTAAAAGAACACCTGACAGCATCAGACTTATTTAATTGAATTAATTAAACTGGATGAATAATCACTGAATTCCTTTTGTGTGAAATTTGTCCTGAAAAGTAACACTGGCATTTGGAAATTGCAAGTAATTTGCATGGTGAAATACAGTGAACGTGGAAATTTCCTATTTCAGTATGCTGGGGTTCCCCCCCCCACCCCAGCCCGGCTTCTCATATAAGACAAATGAAAGGAATGTTGCAGTGGATATTTTCTCTTTTACAGTACAGATTTATGAATACTTTTTATCAATGTATCATTAAGCGAATTTTCAACAATCTCCTCAATATCACAATTAAAAATTTTCTCATTTGGTGAAAAATATTATGCAAACTGCCATTTTAAAAAAGGGGTGATATGACACCAACATATCCCTAAAACTATAAAGTATGAGAATCTCTTATTTTAAAATGGATTACCAAGGTATTTACTATCTCCATAATGAGAATGTAACAATTTGTTTAAAGTTAGAAGTGAAAATCAATTAAAAATAATAATATATCAGAGCAGTTAGTTTCATCCCATGCACGTTTTCTTTTGTAAGAGGTACTTGTTTCTTTTATGATTAAAGGTTTAAGGTTTATGCCTCACACATATAAGATTTTTGGCATTGTATTAAGGTAAATATTTGTGGTTTGCTTACATGCTTGGTTTTATATATTTATTTTAAAAAGAATGACAGTAGGAAAACTTCCTATCCATATATTTTCCCTGACTCAGTTCACAGATAAACTGAAAGAAAAACTGTGCAAAGTCTGTTCTTTTCTGTTATTATCAAAACAAACAAAAATGACAACAATTTAAAATCGTCTTAAAGCACTCAAATGCTACACTTCAAATTTCTGGCCATCTAGTTCTTCAGCTCTAGGGGGGCATCATTTCAGCTTATATACAACTTATTTCAGCTTATTCCAGTTTTACACTTATATATCATACCACTGGGAAGACGGGTCCATATCTGCTCTTGTTAATTCATTATTAAGGATACAACTTGGTGAAATTCTGACGCTTGGTTAATCTTTAAATATACACATCTACATAAGTTACACTTTAATGTATATTGCACCATGTTTTGATCCGTCTCTTTTCTTGATTGTTGTGAATGGAAAATTATTGTACTTTCATACTTGAAATAATTGCTCAATGCCCTTCTCCACATGCTTTTTATTTAGGAGAGACTGTTTACCATAATAAAATATGGTATTTGAAGTCACACACCATTTAACATCTACATTCTTCCAGATTAATGAACCCTTTAAATATTCACGTTGACCACACTTCAATTTTGTTGACTCTAAAATTATTCTTGATCCCTTCAACCTTTGATCTATGTACCTTCTTCTTGTTAGCCTTATTTCCACACTTTCTTTGCATTCCTCAGAAGTCTTTCTGCGAATGGTCGTGTTTACCACAGTTAAATCTCATGTGTGACATACAGCATTAATCCTTCCAAAATAAAACTGAAATACAAAATACATTGTGCTATTTATAAGAAATAATTCATAAAGCAACTCAAATATTTAATGAAACTGCTTTCTGTCATATTGAAATCTCTAGCATTCTGGATAAATTTGTTTTTTTGTGTGTGTCCTAAGTTAGAGACATGATAAAAACACAAACTTTTACAAAATACTTTATGAAAAAAATCTATGACTCTACTTTTTGTACTTATATTAATACCCTTAGTAGTTAGATTTTTATTTTACATAAATTATACAAAATACATTGGCATTACACCCCATTCTTAATACCAGTTTATTATAGCTTTATTTCATAATATTGGATGTGGAAATGGAAACAGTGCCATCATGTGATACTTTTCAGGGTACTTCACTTCTTATATTCTCAAAGTCTGAGCACATAGCTACTACACAGATAAAAGAGTTTGTAGGAAAGCAGAGAGTGGCAATATAATTCGTCACTCAGTATTTTGCAATCACATCCAGTGTTCATGCTTTTATGTAAAAAATTAGGAACACCTTTTAATTCTTCAAAGACAAACATGTATAAAGTCAGTACTGGCATTTGTGTATACACACAGAGAAACATTCTTTATTAAAAATCTACTTATTGTTTATTCCAGCCCATCAAACCTTCTTCCTTTACAATCAACTTCAATCTTTGAAAACAAAGAAGTGTCACTTCATAAACACAGTAAACTCATTACTTTAATGAACAAAAATCAGTTGTTGGGGAAGGAAAAACTCAGGTGGAATGTAAAGATCTACTACAACCCAAATAAAACCCATGTCTGAAATTTGAACCGTTTCTCTAGCTTTTTTTGAATTCAGTTGAAGAACATAGATATTTTTTCCACTAACTTAAGAAGAACTAAGCACCACAAGCTAATAAAATGCTAGATTTGGCAGGAGTTAGATTATTTATTTCAATTTCAAAATCAGCTGAGAACTGTATTAAATTTAAAAACCAATACTAATCATTCATAAATACGAAAATCTACACCACAAATGACCCCGTCCTATTTCCTATAATTCACACCATTATTGTCATTTCTTTTTTTCAAAATTGCTTTTTTCTTTTTTTAAGTGGGAGGTGTAAATTTGGGAGCTACTCTCTTACTTGCCAGACTCAATCCATACTAATATAGAATTACATTTTAAGGACAGGTGGGTGTCATGCAAACACTAATATATATAATGCTAACCCAACATTAGAACACGAGCAATGAATCAATGCTTATTAATTTTAATGACTCGTGGTTGATCTGCAGCACATTTTACTCTAGTATCCATATAATTCAAGGCATTTCAGTTTAAATTTTTTACCAAGAAGTGAGGAAACTAAACTACATTGCAAGATTTTAAAATATTGATAACTCCAAAAAAAAAAAAAGGTCTTAAATAACTACCCTGAATCCAATCCTTTTGTATACCCTTTGCAAATTACTGCAACACAATACTTAAAATTTCACCGAAAACTGAATTAAAGAAAGAAGGAATAAAGAGCTTGAGGAAACTTTTATCTACGCAAGCCTAAGTGTAGTTGCTTGTTTTGTGAATGGTGAAAATAACCTCTAATCACAGAAGCCTAAGGAGAACTTAACTATAGTCACTGAAAAAAATTAAGGAAAATTTTAGCAGTAGGAAAAGGAAAAAGTAAATATGACTTATTTAAGTCTTTGGTTCTAAAAACTCCTCTCTAACTAACTAAAATGGAAGCTACCAATAGATGAACAACTCTTCAAATGAGTAATCTTTTCTAGAAGGGTGGGCTTGGAGATTAACCTAAAACCTTTTATTATTATTACTATTACCCTTTCCCCCAATAACATGAGGCATGTGCTCACTGGCAGATTTTCTATTTGGAAATATTACTCTTCCTCTGGGAAGAGACTATTTCTTTATTCCAGAAATGGGGTGCCAACTTTTGCCTTGTAGGAGAGGGGAACCCGCAGTACCCTAACTTTTTTTTTCTTTATGAAATGCATCTTCTATAAATTCATCAGTTCTTCCAACCTGCACTGACCCTGATCTTCCATTAGATCTTTCAGAGAAATAAGAGAAGACTTTTGACAGTTGCAATAACATAACATGTTTTTCCTTCTAGGATAAGATTTATCATGGATGCTTCTACATTTTCAGCTGTGGAAGAGTTAGCATTGCCAATCTGCGAAAACTCACTCCTGACTGATGTCTTACAAACCAAACTCTAGGCAACAGCATTGACAACATTATGAGTGAGCCAACGAACTGCTTCGCCCAATCCACCATTATTCTTAACATATTTATAGCTGAGTCTCAACTTTTCTCTCTCCTAGAGTAGCAGTATTTGGAGTTAGGAGAAAGAGAATAAAAAGGAGTTACTCAGGAAAGACAAATACAATACGCGAATGCTGACATGTGAAATAGTAATTTCCAATCACCCCATAGATAGACTGACAGATAAAAAAGTACAAATCAAGACACAAGACATAAATTCTGTTTTATACAGCTTTATCTTTAAACACCTTTAAGAACAATCCCCCACTGAAAAACTGTGGTAGAACCCTAGGTAGCAATAATTTGTTACTAATTAATTCTCATCACCTATTTAGTGCACTTGTTGTGATGAGCACCAGCTGTTGTCTGGAAGTGTTGAATCATTACATTTGTACACCTGAAGCGAGTATTACACTGTATGTTAACTAGCTGGAATTCAAATAAAAACTTAAAAAAAATTTGGGGCGCCTGGGTGGCTCAGTCAGTTAAGCGTCCGACTTCCACTCAGGTCATGATCTGTGAGTTTGAGCCCGGTGCCCGGCTCTGTGCTAACAGCTCAGAGCCTGGAGCCTACTTCAGATTCTGTGTCTCCTCCTCTCTGTGCCTCTCCCATGCTCATGCTCTGTCTCTCTCTGTCTCTCAAAATTAAACATACGTTAAAAAAAAAAACTTTAAAAAAATTAAATTAAAAGTAAGCAAATACATAAGTTCTAAGGGTAAAACAAAATAATAATTTGTTACTAATTGCCCAAATCAGCGCTTTGGTACATAACTATAAACCCATTTCATGATGAAGAAAAAAAGTCCTTAGATAGGCTAATATTTTTTTTTCTCTTCTAGAGAGAAAAGTACATATTTTGTCTACTAAATTATTAAAATAACAGTAAACATTGCATGTGTCCATATTCACTCCACCAAACTGCTTCTACCTCTATCACTTGCAATTCTTCTCTAACATTTCCACCCATCCACACACTTCCACGCCTACACACACAGGCACAGAGAGTAAACAATCTGGGTGAACGTCACCAGTATCATCAAAGAATTGGCAATTTACCAGATGGGTATGCCTTTCTGTTAATACAGAGTTGTCATTGGTTTGCACATATGATATGTAGCTGTTGAAAATGTCAGGCAAGGACTTGATGCACTTATTCTAGTTAAGAATATTTGACATTTTGTAAGAAAGTAGTGTTATTCCTCGGAGAAAATGAACAAAGACTTCCTAGCCTGAGTAGAAGGTGACAAATTTTCTTCCACAGCCAATCCAATGACCAATTCACATTTCTCCACACAGTAGCCAAGAATATTAACTTTTATACATCAAGCTTTATCTTCATGCTTCATTTTTGTGCTTAATCTTAGCTATTATTGCTGACACACTCTTTAATTCTTCCACAGTTATATATTCTTACTGAAAGATCCTCTTTATATTTGATCACTATAATGTCTTTTCCTGTTTTAACCATTATTCCTAACACTTCAGCCTGAGACTTATGTCCAGTAATGGAATTGAAAAACACATTACAATAGGATATTATCATTGGTTCAGGTAATATATATAAATATAAAACTAAAATATAATTAAAATGCATATTTTTTACAGTTTGTGAACTATTTTTGATCCTTAAGAGATTTATTTTTCCTATTTATCATAAAGTGTTTCATAAGGTTGTGTTCTGCTGAGATCTGCATTCCAATTATTTAATTTACAAGTGATGACAATTTGATAAAGAAGTAACAAGGAAACTTCACAATGGACTTTAGAGTCACCCAAGGACTTCACAGGAAGAGAGAATGCAGAGAGAAGTCTCACTCAACAACAAATTGTAGAAAAGCTTTGTAAGTTTTTGCTAGATTCTTGGCAGTCATATGTCATATATCTAAGTTAAGTATATAAGGAGATTGTATTGAGGAACAAAACATTTCCTAAGTTTAAAATACTACCTTTCAAGGAGCAAATATGGTATATATAAAAGGGATTTGTAAAATTAGAAGGTAATTTTAAAACTTAAAAACTTACTCCAGTTCCTTTTTTCAGCATATATCCGCTCACATAAACTGTCATATAAAGAGTAGATTTTTTTAACAACAGAATTACTCGCCTTTAATATATCCAATATTTCCACCAAACTGATCTTTATCCGATAAACCTATGGAGAGCTAGTTAACTTCTGTCTTCAGTAATGACATAATTAACTCTGAGGCCCATTTCTGTCCAGTGAGATATTAGAAGTCAAAATTTCAAAGACAATGATTTCAAGGAGCCTATTACTTCAGCCTCCTGGTAGACTATACCTGTCTTTTTAAAAAAAAATTCTACTCTCATAGTGTGCTTTTATAGGACACAATCAAGATTAAATAATGCCAGTCTTACATTCTGAGATTTTTTTGGCTGTGCTTTAAAAATGCAAAACAATAACAATAACAACAACAAACCCAAAAACCAAAAACAAAAAAACCAAACCAAAACCAAAAAAGACCTCAAAAATAAAGAAAAAGTGCAAAAAAAAAAAAAAAAAAAAAAAAAAACAAAACAAAAAACCCTCTTCATGCTCTCATTTAAAAAAATAATTATATATACAGAAATGCCTCCATACATCTAATTTCACCCCTTTGTCCTTCAGCGGTAACCACCATTAAAAATTTGAGTTATATTTTCCCCTCCTTCTTAAACTTAAATGGCATTGGCACATATGCCCCAGCAATATAGATGCACAAGAACACACCCACACAATTTTGTTTTCTAAAATATAATCTTGGGTATTTTTACTGGACAACGTAATGTTTAATGGAAATATTACTCTTTAAAAAAAGGGCTGCCAATTATTATTTACTGTTAATAAAAAGATTTGTGTTTTTGTTATTAGAAACAATGCTTTATGTTGCCTACATAGCTACATTTGTTTATCTGGTGTTTTGGGGGGAATATCAACAGAAATTTGTGTCAAATGTATTGTTTCTTCTTTTTATAAAAAGTATATCTTGGGGAACGTGGGTGGCTCAGTCGGTTAAGCATCTTACTCTTAATTTCTGCTCAGGTCATGATCTCACGGTTTGTGGGATCGAGCCCGGGGCTGACTCTGCACTGATAGCATGGAGTCTGCTTGGGATCTTCTCCCTTCTTCCCTCTCTGCCCCTTCCCTGCTCACGCGCACAAAATTCTCTCTCTCAAAAATAAATGAACATTTTAAAAAAGCATGTATTTGCTGACAATGTATAACCAATATTTTTAGTGGCTGTCCTCAAAGCTAATTTGGATTACCTTTAATAATTTGCCCTCCTGTAAGTTACTTTATGTTTATGATTTATATAAATCTCTTCAGAGTTAAAAATATTTCCTTCCAGAACCATTTTGCCAACACTTCATGCACATATATTCATACAGACATATGTATATTCATATAATATTTTTCCTTCAGTTATAAACTTTCATTATCTTTGCCATGTTTCACATATGCCTCCCAAGTCAGAATGAAACTTTTTAATGGTAGAATATAAATTGCTCAACAAAGGAAGAGATTCACAAATAGCCATCCCAGGTTAACATTTAAATCTAATCCTATTTTTAAATTAATAATATGAAGGCATAAACCTCATGACATTGGGATAATATTTATTAAAATACTATCAGAGAAAAAGATCTATAGACCTGAATCAAGAGTAACAATAACTATTCATTGTAATGAACTAAAATTATCAAAATCAGTTAAACTGAAATAGAAGTTTTCCGTACATAACAACCTAAAAGAAAACTGAAGCAATTAAAAATATTAGACTCATATAATGAGAGAGGACATATATTGTTGTTATATATTCATCTAAAGTAAAGGAGGTAGGCCCCTGCTCATGAAATGTTTTCTCAGAGAACTGACTCCTATTATCCAACTAAATGTTTTCACTTATCCATTATCATGGGGCATAAAGTGCCACAAGTTATTTATTTTTCCAAGTAGCTAAAGGCAAACACCATTAATCAGTATATAATCCGGCTTTTTACGTAGGCCAAAAATATAATGTTCCTGTTTGTAGGAGTGCTTAAATCAAATGGAGCTCATGTTTTCACAATATTTTACTGATGTATCGTTCCTTTCTCTCTCAAGGTATACAGATACACACAAAAAACCTGATCTCCTCCTACTATGGTGATCAGTACAATGTTCTAACATGAAAATTATACAGGGCCACTGACATGTAGGGCCACTCACCATTCACTTGATGAACCCAGAGAGTATAACATGGTTAATCTGTGCATTATTTCAAGGGATTTTAATATTTCCCTTGATATGAAGCTATCACTTTTGGCATGGAATTTGATGGCCAGTGGACTAGGAAGTCAGATAAACAAGGGACGAGGGGTAGAGAGCATCAGTTCCACTATAAAGAAATTGGAATGTAGGACATGAATTAGAAACTTCTTGTATTTCTTTGCTTGTTCACTTACTTGCTTCTGAGTTCATAGTTCTGTTCTAATTAGTTCAAATACCTCAAATTTTAAACTCCAGGTAACAGAATTATTATTATTTCATGTCCAAAAATAAAAACAGAATATGATGAAAAGAAACTACAAAGTAATCTGTTATAAAGTACACTATAAACTTATATAATATCAGGAAATACTTAATACTGCTTTTTACATGTAGTAACTCCAAGAATCAAAACACTTATTAAATGATGACTAAGTTTAACAAATCACAGTTTTATGGACTAGATGAGAAGTTTAGTGATACTTCATTTATTTGCTCATTCATTCATGTATTCATTCAGCAAATATCTGAATAACTGTGTGTCAGCTACTGCTAAGTACCAGAAGAAGAAGGTGCTGGACACAGTATCTTCATGAGGTATGTAGACAAAATTAATAATCACACAAATATATCACTGCAAACTATGATCACTGATGTGAAAGGAAAAAGCCCATGCAATGAGAACATGTATCAGGAAGACTTAATCAAGCCTGTGATGTCAGAGGGCTCTACAGAGGAAGTGAATCTCTGAACTCTGACCCAAAGAATGAAATGGCATTAACAAAGCAGGTGTGAGGGACAGGAAAGGGTAATCTATGCCTATGTGAAGCCTCTGAGAAAGGAGAGCATTACAGACTATCTGAAAGACTCTCTATCCAGGGTAGGTAAATCTGCTAACCATATTATCCCTAACTTTTATTGGTCCATTAAAGACACGTGTTCTAAGCCGTTCAGTGGGGGCTAACCTGCTTAAAAGTAAACATTGTTGAAATCTTTCTCATCTTTTATTTGTGGCTATGATAGGTGATAGCAAACAATGGCTTTGAGTATATTCATGAGAAAAATGATTAACATAGCCAGGATCAGAAAAAATGTGTAGTCTACCTTTATCTGGCAAAATACTGTATGAAAGATGCCACAGTGTGCCAGTCTTTACTCTGGCTTTATTGTTTACTAAAAGACACCAGAGAACAGCTGTTCGGATTCACAGATACCATGCAATGAGAACTTGGTCCCTGAGCCCCCAAATAAGTACCAGACATTATATCAGAAGCCACAGATTATACAATAGAGATAAACTTCGAGGCCTTAAATTCCTAATCATCTCCTTTGGAGTGAATTAAAAATTGTTTTTGCAAAAGGTTTTTGTTCTTCCCATTCATCCTTTCTAAACCAATTCCCATGACTAGGTGGAAATGGGAGTCATCTATTCAGACAGCGGTCTGATTTTGGTACCTTATTTTATAGAAACCTCAACTTTACATTCTCTGTAGCTAATCCGTCTAAGCCATGTATGATTTCTGAACTGCACATTCTTGCCAAAGAGTACAAGGTCTGTACTCTTTGCTATCTAATCCTTATCAAAATTCTAGTTGAAAGAAATAATATTTATGGAGGATTGCCTGAATGACATACAGCACATCCGTTACTCAGACCAGATTGTCTAAACTTTACATCTCAATCTGACCAGACCATGAATGAACGAATTCTAACTACTAATGTAATGCTTTAGCACCTCTTCAAGTTGCTTTTATCCAACTTCACATTTGAATTATCTATTTGACATATGCTGACAGATATTATAAGAAATAGTTTTATTGTGTCTGATATGGGGTTACTACTCATCCACTATTACACAGCGTGTCTTCATGAGGACCAGGAAAAAATCTCTGCAGGTATAAGTACCTGGAGAAACTAGGATTTATTCCAGAAATTGTGTATGTTTTTTAAAACTTTTTATAAATGCTACTCATCTTATAGTATAAGTATGCTACCTTCTTTAATTTACCTGCTAAACAGCTCAAAGGCAGACTTATAGTCAAACCTAGCAACTGCAAGGCCTACAGAGAATTTATTTTTGTGAGCTATTTCCTATCCCAGCTTTACTATTTACCCCATATATTTTCCCTTACTTTGATTCTGCCCTTTACTATCATGCTTTTAAATTGAATAAAATTATTCTGAATGATGAAATATACAGACTCCTATAACTCTTTTAAGAGTTTAAGTTACATTTAACTTAACTCTTTAAGGGAGATATAATGTTTATAGACATGTGAGTATTTTGAGATAATTGCTTTAAAAAATCCAGTATTCTTTCATTACCCATCTTGATTACTGTTGTTTTAATTTCATAGTTCCTACTATATTTTGAAACTTGCCATGTGACCCAGTACAAAAGTGTCATTTTTGCATACAGTTTGTATTTTCTTGAGAGCAAAAATGTTAAATTCAGTTTGAAGGAAAAGATTTCAGAGGCTACATTGACACAAAAATGGGGGCTTATCTGCAATTTCATACACTAGTAATTTTATACACTTAAATTCTGAAGAGCTTGGGTAAATCGTATGAGAAGCAAGAACATTCAGAAATTATCTAACTTCTCTGTTGTCCAGTGTTCAGATTCTACCTTAATATGGGGAACAACTTTACATTAAGTTGGGAACACTTATAGACTGTTGGTAGAAGTGTCAAAATCAAAAATTTTAAGGTATTAACTAAATTTATCTCTACATAATGTTGAAAACCTGAAAACATAAAGTAAAAAACACATAAATCCCTTATCAATGAAAATATTATAATCTATGATAAAATGATTACTAGCACAGATAAATAGCAAAGAGAAAATTAAAAAACAATAAATATTAAAATTTTACTAAACAAATGTGCTGATATGACATAAAGATAAAGTGATGAGTATATAGTATCATTTCTGTAATGAGGATTAGTTATTAAACTCCACTCATAGACAAAGGTGGCCAAGAGGAACTGCTTTCCTATCTTCCAGTTTATTGGGACAAGGTGATGTTGGAAAGCAGGCAGATCTCATTTGCAACTAGAGACAAAGCAAGGGATGGGAAACTGCCTGGCGGATAAGGAGAATAAAGACTCAACAGTATCAGCAAAAAATAATCTAATAAGAAGTATGGAAGAGGGAGGCCTGATGAAATGTATTTCCAAATTTCCCTGAAAAAAACATAAAAAGAAACCTTGAAGTATGCAGAAAATACAAACAAACAGTGAGCATTGGCTCATTCACAGAGTACTAAACATGGTATCTGAACATATAGACTGGGATACGGTCAAAGACGTGAACAAAAGAAGCACCTTTCAAAGGAATAATAAGGAAAAGTGAAAACAAGGAGTTGCAGTGAGAGAATAAGAGGGATTTAAGGTGCTGAATTTTAAAAAGGGAAGGTTCTAGTGACAAAGAATTCCCACAACATATTCTGTGTATCAAGATTGTGATGAGGCCAAAATCACAATCTCTTGCCTTGAAAATCAAACATGGGGTGATACAGAAAAACAAAACAAAAAAAAAACCTCAGTTCCAAAATACTGATAGGCATCAGGATTGACAGATTTTTCAATTATAGAGTTTGACACCTTGAAGAATGACTCCAGATCTAACATATAACATCTAGTGTTAATCTAGAAAAGTTAGAACTTCTTAGTATGTTTCCTAGTTGTAATAGTTAGGAAGCCACTGGGGAGAGTAAAATGCTAAATAAAGATAAACTGTAAAAATAACAATAGCATCAGAGTTTTTATATTGCACTTGCTCCTAGAAGGAAAATTATGAGTTCTTTGATGGTATTTCATACTGTTTAAATAAAACTGACTTACAAGAATACTGAAATGCAATTCTTTTTGAATGGCCAACTGGTAGGAAAATAATATTGCTTCTAAAAATGAGTAATTGGGTAAACTGGAAAATTGGGAGGTGTTCCCTTTTTTGCAATGTTACAGCTTTGATGGGGGAGGGACAAATCATTATAACTCTTGCTTAGAATGATTACCTTTTCCTAGTGAGGAGAAGACCTTTCCGCAACCCATTCTTTCACTAGATACACATGTGTCATATATAAATCTATTATGCATCCTCCCTCTCTCTTTTATACTTAAATAATAGATATAAAATTCATTTCTTTTATACTTGTAAAAAGAATGGATTTCTCTGGCAGAAAACCAATGGGAAAGAAGATTTCACAGTGTTTAGTAGTATCACAAAGGCGGTGTACTGCTGTGCTGATTTTAGTTTGAAGCAGATAAACTCAAATTATAGTTTAACCTCCCGTAATAGGAACCATTCCATTTTGAAAATATTTGTTGCAAAATTAAAATAGATAATGGATTGTAATTGCATGAAGAGAGGCTCTGATGTGTTTACATTCACTAGGGAGTACACTCATAGATGGTGAAAACGTGCCAAAAAATCACATACCCAGACGTGCCTTGATATATAGAAATAAATACTCTACATGAACTAATATATGAGAAGTTAATTTTAATTGAATATAAAATATGCAACAAACTAAAGATATTAATGAATTAGGTATAAATCTGCCAAAGAACCCATGCCTTCCATTACATACATAGTGATGATATCTCTGAGAATAAAATATAGTTTTGTTTAAATAGAAAATAACATACGAGGAACAGCCACACATAATCTAAATCTTCCTCAGACACAAATGCACATGTATGTCATACAACAAATTAATTTTGTATGATCACACAATAAAATCTGTACATGATACATAACACAACACAAATAATTAATTTACAATAAATCCTACCCATTACCATTTGTTACTGACCAATGTGAATACTAGGTTTGCAAAAGACAAAGTAACCACATTCCTTACAATACTGACTCTAGCCTTGGAAGATTTGGTTTCAAATATATGCTCTACCACAAAAAATTCATAGATTTTTGACATTGTCCTTAACCTCTCTTTGCTTCAGATTTCTTATTTGTCAAATTGAAAGTAATAATACATACCTAATAGGGTTTTAAGGTTTAACATTGTATGCAAAGGCAAAGTATAATTTTTTTAAATAAAATTTTGTAGACAGTAATTCTCTGAAATTCTTATGGCATTTATTTTTAATTAATAATAAAATCATCAACTTATAGTAGTAAAATTGTATGGACTTTGAATATAGAAAAGCCTACAGACTAAGTCTGGCTTTCTCCACTTAATAGCTGTGGAGAAATTACTTAACGTCAGTCTTAGTTTTCTTATGTGCAAATTGTGGACAGAGTACTTATTTTGAAATTTTTTTGAGAAATTTAAAATGAAATAATGTTAACAAAAAAGTACCTGGAATGAATGCTCAATAAATTTTAATTTGTTTTGTATACATATTATTGTGACCCTATCAGCTTGCAAAAACATCTTGAGATGTCAAAATTATCTTTTATACATTTCTCTATTATCTACTGTGCCTTGTACATACAAGTTTGCTAAAAAAGGAGGTGGGCAATAATGCTCAGGAATTAGGAGATACTATTCCAAGGATCAATTTGTTGCAGAATTCCTGGTGAAGCAGAATGAAAGCTATTTTTATTTTTTTATTTATTTCTTTTAATGTTTATTTATTTTGAGAGAGAGATCAACTGTGAGCATGCATGCATGAGCAGAGGAGGAGCAGGGAGCGGGAGGGAGAGAGAGAGAGAGAGAGAGAGAGAGAGAGAGACAGAGAGAGAGAGAATCCCAAGCAGGCTCCACATTATTAGCACAGAGCCCAACTGGGGACTTAATTCCACAAATTGTGAGATCATGACCTGAGCCGAAATCAAGAGTGGGATGCTAAACTGACCGAGCCACCCAGCTGCCCTGAGTAAACTTTATTTAAAAGTTGCTAGATATTCATGGTTGTACCACAAGCAAGGCTCTATGATACCTACCCTCTTTTATTTTGATTGACTGATTGATTGATTGATGTGGGAGGAGAGAGAGGCCATCCACATATCCCCTTTGTCACATAAATGTAGAACAAATAGTCTTTCCTCGTCAGGAGACGTCAAACAGTGGTGATAGAGATCAAAGCAAATTATTCACCTTAGAATTTTAGATCTTATATATAATAAAATAAATGTTGACCAAAAAAATAAATAAAAATAATAATAAATGTAGCCTTAAAAGCACAGCAGTCTTTGAAAGTGATCTTTAGATCTGGTGAAGGCTGGGCTGGCCCTTCTGTCTTTCTTCTCTGGCCCTTCTGCTTCTCCGAGGCCCCAAGTTTGCCAAAAGCTAGAAATGTCTGCTTTCTCAGGGTAGAACTGGAAAGGCTGTGGCCGCTGTGCAGAGAGTTACCCTATATTTTGTGTGAGTCTGAGAAGATCGTTCAAAGTAACTTGATAACAGGGCTGAAAGGTACACACAGCTACCAAGACAGATTGTAGAAGAGGTAAGTTGAGTACTAGAGAGCAATTCAGAATGACTCCTCAAATAGTTTGAAAATATATAAATCCTTCTTGCTACACAAGAGGAAATGATTAAATAAGTAGAAAGTTTTAAGGGTACCTGGGTAGCTTAGTCAGTTAAGCATCTGACTTTGGCTGAGGTCATGATCTCACAGGTGTGAGTTCGGGCCCCACGACTGGCTCTGTGCTGACAGCTCAGAACCTGGAGCCTGCTCCCTCTCTCTGCCCCTCCCCCCACTCACACTCTGTCTCTCTCTGTCTGTCTGTCTCTCACTGTCTCTCAAAAATAAGCATTAAAAAAATAGAAACTAGAAAGTTTTAGGCCACTAAATCTTTTAGGACCCTGGGAATCATACTGAATGTGGCACCAGGTATATAAGAATAAATAAAGAAGTCACAAATGGGAGCAGAGAAAATAGAAAAAAAAAAAAAAACCCCACACAGAATAAAGAAACTTCACTAATGAGTAGTTCTACAGTAGTGGCAGCAGATACAGCGTGACACAAGAACACAGAGTTGATAGGATTAATTCTTCTTGGCTGCAATCAGAGAAGACTTCAAAGAAGAGGTTACTTTTAAGCAGTATTTTGAAGTCTGAAGTAATAAAGAGAGGGTGGGGTTAAGAGGCAGGCTCCTCTGGGCATCAAAAATAAATGCAAATTCATGAAATGGCATGATGTATCCAGGAAATGATGCACAATCCAGTGCAAGTAGTACACAGACAACAAATCAAAAGTGACATAACTTTTTAAAAATGTTTGAGAGACAGCAAAAGCAGGAAAGGGGCAGAGAGTGAAGGAGAGAGAGAATCTGAAGCAGGCTCCTTGCTATCAGCGTGCAGCCCAACTTGAAGCTCTATCTCACAAACCATGAGATCACAACCTGAGCTGAAATCAGGAGTGAGATTTTTAACTGAATGAGCCACACAAAAAACAGTGACGCAGAAAAGTATTTATTATGAGACCAGGATGTCATGATGCAGGTCAGACACAAGCTTGGACTCAAACTGCCCAAGACATGTAACAATCTTCTGGAGATCCCAACTGACTCTTCTAAGGAACAGGAAGAAACAGGATGCTTTTGTCTTGAGTTCCAAGGTGACTCCAAATTTGAACTCTTCATCAGTGACAGAAAAAAGCAGATTTCTTAGGGATGTCTACATGAACGCTAAAGATTCCAATTTTAGGCTCTGCAGTGCAATAAGTTAGCACATGAAGAATTATAAAACACAATTCCAGATGTACAAATTAGAGTCGTCATTATGACAATACTCTATGAATTCAGTATCAATCCAAATAAACTAGCTGCCAGGAGCCAAAATAATGATTCCCAGGTTTGTCTTCATTGACTTTCCTATTAAAATGAGCATATATTTTGGTAATACAAAGACAGTAACTGTGCTAAGTTGAAAATATGGTGTGGGTAGAAAACTGTCAGGAATTCTTCACCTAAACACTTGAAATGGAACTTGAATCATGGGTAAGATTCAAATGGGTCTAGATCTAGGGAAAGCATCTCAAGACAGGGAGAAAAGCAAACCCTGAATAAGACTTCTTCCCCACCTCCAAACAGCTTATATTGTGGTGGGTAAAGAGAGTTGTTAAATTTTTTAAAAATAGTAAATTTTAGAGGCGCCTGGGTGGCTCAGTCGGTTGAGCATCTGACTCTTGATTTCAGTTCGGGTCATGATCTCAGAGTTCGTGGGTTCAAGCCTCACACCAGTCTCTGCACTGACAGCACAGAACCTGCTTCGGATTCTCTCTCTCTCCCTCTCCTTCTCTGCCCCTCCCCAGCTTGTGCACACACACACTCTCTCTCTCTCTCAAAACAAATAAATAAACTTTCAAAAAAAATAGTAAATTTTCTAGAATGTTAAAAGGAGATAAATGTTATGGGAGAAATTAGAGAAGAATGAAGGTGGTTAGTTGATGTGGCAGGAGAATTGCAAATTTAAATAGGATTGTCAGGGAAGGCCTCAATGAGAAAGTGACATTTAAACAAAGACTTGAAAGAGGTGATAGGGTTAGCCATATGGGTATGTGGAGGAAGAGCAACCCTGGCAGAGGGAACAGATACTGCAAAGGTAGCATGCCTCGTGGGCTTCAGAAATAGCAAGAAAGCTAATGGGGCCAGAACAGCGTGAGAAGAGAAGGGGTAGTAAGATAGGAGATAATCTTATATATGGTCTTATAGAGGTCTTCAGGTTTTAAAATTTTACTTTTAAGGAGATGGTAGCAGAGACTGGGACAGGGGAGGGGGAAATGAAGGGTTTTGAATAATAAAGGGACATGATTTGATATAGGTTTTAACAATACCTTTTTTAAAAAAGTTTACTAATTTATTTTGAGAAGGCCAGAAAGAACATGAGCAGGGGAGGGGCAGAGATAGAGGTAGAGAAAATCCCAAACAGGGTCCACGCTGTCAGTACAGAGCCCAATGCAGGGCTTGGTCCCACAAACCGTGAGATCATGACCTGAGCCAAAATCAAGAGTCAGATACTCAACCAACTAAGCCACCCAGGCATCCCTTAATGATATATTTTCAACTGCTGTGTGGAAAACACACTGTAAGGGATCAAGAATGGAGTTAAACAGGCTGAAAGTCAATGGCAAAAATAAAAACAGGAGATCATGGTAGCTTGGAATAGGGTGGTAATGTGGAGACAGAAGTGAGTGAATTCTGTACATATCTTAGCAGAGCCCACAAAGAGCCAAATCTACCTATTCTGCTGGTTTACAAAATTCACTCACTTCTTTCATTCATTTATTTATAAATATTTACTGAGAATTTATCAGGAAAAAAAGCACTATATGGGTTAAACATTATCCTATAATTTTTGACTGTCTCTGTGTCATTTGTCATCCCTACTTTCTCAAGTCCATTCACTGCAATAAAGTATTTCTAAGTTGTTGGTTTCAATCTATTGCTTGAATGTTGAATATTGCTTGAATATTCAATATTGCTTATATTAAAAAACACCTACCTTCAAGTCAAGGTTAGATGTTCTGTGACTCTAATAACTATCTCTTAACACATAATATATTGGGATAACTTCAAGAATTGGGAAGAGAGGAGGAGAAATTTCATAGCAACCAGAATGCTGGGAGAAGATAAAGGACTAGGTAGACAAAACAATTCTAATTTTAATTTAGAGATCATTAGAGGATGTCACCAAGATAGTGACATAGGTTGGTAACAGAAGGAGCTACATGCTGACTGCATTGCCTTCCCGCAGGCTAGCTCAGCACCATGCAGAGAGATTTCCCATGAGCCTGTGCTTCCACCAGCGGGAAAAGAGAATCCAGGGGGAGACACCCAGCTTTCACCAGCATCGTGGGTCACTTTGCAGGAGCCCCTATTCTGATCTCACACCACTAGAACAACAGGGAAATCTGCAGGGCTCATCCACTGGGCATCTGATTATGACATTTGTAGACAGGGGCTTGTAACAACCAGCACATAGATCTTGGAGGACTGAGTTCATACTTGTGGTGCAAAAGTAGCAGTCCCAAGGAGCAGTTCTATTCATCTGCAAAACCAAGTGCGGGGTGTACTGACCAGGGAATTCAATGGGGTGCAGGTCCATGTGATTTGGTTCCTCAAACAAGGAGTTTGGCCGGCCTTAGAGCCCAGTTTGCCCACGCTCACACAAAGAACTTGATCATAACATATCCTCTGTGCAGAGTATCTTCTGGCCCCGTTTGACCAGAAGTGCTGGTAACAACCCCTGGAAGCAGTGCAGCTCAACAACACTGGAGCCAAGAGGAGAGTGGCCAGAGCTGACTGCCCCGGAGCAAAGCTTGAGGGTAGCTCCTGGCCCCTCCCAACAGGAGAGTTTGTTTGGGAAACTGAGAATACCCTGGAGAGGCCCCTCCCCATCCTGAGGATCTGAGAAAAAGCCCCTTCTGCTTTAGAAAGTGTCCCCAGTCCCATCTGACCAGAAGGTCTGGAGACAACTTCTGGAAGCTGTGCAGCCCAGCAGTACTCAAGCTGAGAGGTGGGTGGGCAGAGTTGACAGTTCAAAAAACAAAGCCAGTGGCCCTGTTCAGTCAGGAAACTGGGGTGTGGATGGACTTAAGACAAAAAAGAGTTTTACCAGTTTTAGAGCTACTTCTCCTTCTGCACCTCGGCACATAATCTAATTCATAGCTCCACTCACCACTGCAGAAAGTCTTCGGCCTGTCCAAATAAAGAACCTAATCAGAGCAGATGGAAAGCTGCATAGCCCATTCAACAGGCCTATATACCGTGACACCTAAACAGAGAACACAGACCATGGCTTCTATTTGCAGGGCAAAATCAGTGGCCTCACCTGACCAAGGAATATAGTGCATACTCTGGTCTGATTCAGGTCCCAGAAAACAAGGTATATAGTCCTTGCATTCCATCCTGCTACTCTGCTGGTGCAGGAGAGCACATTCATAATCCCATTTATTACTGAATATAGTACCTAGTCTCAACCATCTAGTAAGCCTGACCAGAGAACCCAGACAACCACAAAGCCCACCCTACAGCCTCTCTTGGGAACCAAGCCAGTCATCTTCTCTAACTATTCTCAGCCAGTGGCACATCCTCAGACCTTGGGACAGTTGCCTCACCCCCAAATAGACCATGATAGCAGTCCCAAATGACCAAGAATATTACCAGCAGACATTCACAGAAACTAAAACTCAGCTGACTGGTGTAGAACTCTTTGCCAAGGCAAACCTGTAAAATCTGGAAGGGAAGCCCTATTAGTCAAATGTATACATATCGACCTAAGGAATCAAGGATCACCAAAAATTAGGCAAATGTGAACCACCAAAGGAAACTAATAAAGCTCCAATGAGTGACCCCAAAGAAATAAAGATCTATGACCTGTTAAAGAATTCAGAATAATGTTTTTAAAGCAGTTTTGTGAACTACAAGAAAAAGGACAGACAACTGAGTGAAATTAGGAAAACAATACGTGAACAAAATGAGAAGTCTGGCAAGGTAATAGCAACCATCAAAAACCCCAGAAATCCTAGAGGTAAAAAATATAATAACTGAACTGAGTAATTCAATAGAGAGTTTCAAAAGTAGACTAGAATACACCTTAAGTAACTAGAAAAAGAACAAACTAAGCCGAAAGTTAGCAAAAGAAAGGAAATGGTAAAGATTAGAGAATAAGTGAAATTGAGAACAGAAAAACAACAGAAAAAATTCACAAAAGTAAGAATTGGTTCTCTGAAAAGATAAACAAAATTGACAAACCATTAGCTAGACTAACCAGGGAAAAAAGAGAGAAGACACAAATCAACAAAATTAGAAATGAAAAAGGAGACATTACAACTACTACCACAGAAATCCAAAGGATCACAAGAGGCAACTATGAACAACTATACACCAACAAACTGGACAAACCTAGAAGAAATGGAAAAATTCTCAGAAACATACAAATAATGAAGAGGATGATAAAGAAAATCTAAACAGATCAACTACTAGAAAGAAGAAGAAATCTGTAATAAAAAAAAAAAAAAAATTCTATCACTGAAGAAAAGCCCAGGACCAGATGGCTTCACTGGTGAAGGTTACCAAACATTTGAAGAACCAACACCAATCCTTCTCAAATTCTTCCAAAAAACTAAAGAGAAGGGAACACTCCCAACTCATTTTACAAGGCCAGCATTACTCTGACACCAAAACTAGAAAAGGACACTACTAGAAAAGAAAACTATAGGCTAATATCCCTTAAAAATATAGATGTAAAACTTCTCAATAAATTACTAGCCAACCAAATTCAGCAGCACATTAAAAGGATCATACACCATGATCCAATGGGATTTATTATCCCTGGCATGCAAGAATGGTTCAAAATATGGAAATAAATCAATGTGATACATCATATTAATAGAATAAAAGAAAAGAATCATATGATCATATCAATAAAGACAAAAAGCATTTAACAAAATTCAACATGCATTCATGATAAAAACTCTTAACAAATTAGGCATAGAAGGAACTTATCTCAATATAATAAGTGCCACATATGACAAGCCCACAACTAATATTATTCTCAATGGTAAAGGCTGAAATCTTTTCCTCTAAGATCAGGAACAAGACAAAGATTCCCACTCTTCCCACTCCTATTCAGAATGGTACTAGAAGTCCTGGCTAAAGCAATCAGGCAAGAAAAAGAAAAGTGGTCAGAACTGGGGAAAAATTAAAATTGTATCTATTTGCAGATTATATGATTTTACATATAGAAAATCCTAAAAATTGAACCAAAAAACTGTTAGACCTAATCAATGAATTCAGTAAAGTTGCACAATACAAAATTAACATAGAAAACTCAGTAGCATTTTTATATACTAATAACAAATTTTCTGAATAAGAAATAACAGCATCACGAACAATAAAGTACTTAGGGATAAGTTTGGGAAAGGAAACAAAAGATCTCTATAAACTAAGACACTGATTGAAAAGAATCAGAGAAGACATATATAAATGGAAAGGTATCCAATGATCATGGATTGAAAGAATTAATATTGTTAAAATGGCAATACTACCAAAAGCTATCTTTGGATTCAGTGCAATCCCTATCAAGATTACAATGTGTTTTTGAGGCACTTGGGTGGCTCAACTGGTTAGGCATTTGACTCTTAATTTCAGCTCAGGTCATGATTTCATGGTTTGTGAGTTCAAGCCCCATGTCAGGCTCTGTGTTAATAGCACAGATCCTGCTTGGGGTGTTTCTCTCTCTCTCTCTCTCCCCCCACCCCGCCTGCCTCTGCCCCTCTTCTGCTTGGATGCACACATGCACTATCTCTTTCAAAATAATATACTTAAAAAAATTATAATGTATTTTTACAGTAGTAGACAAACACTTCTAAAACTTTCATGGAGCTACAAAACACCCCAAATGGCTTCCAAAGAAATCCTCAGAAAGTACAAAGCAAGAGGCATTCCACTTCCTGATTTTAAGCAATACTATAAAGCTCCAGTCATTGAAACAGTATGGTACTGGCATAAACACAAATAGACCAAGAGAAGAGGATCAAGAGCCCAGAAATAAATCCAAGAGTATACGATCAACTAATACCTGACAAAGGATTCAAGAATATTCAATGGAGAAAAACACAGTCTTTTCCATAAACCTGGGATAACAGGATATTCATATGTAAAATAGTGACACTTGACTCATATCTTTACCACTCACAGAAATTTAACACAAACTGTATTAAAGAAATAAATATAAGACCTGAAACCTTGGATCCTAGGGATATAATGTGCAACATGGTGACTATAGCTAGCACTGCCAAATGGTTATCAAGAAAGTTGTTAAGAGAATAAAGCCCATGAGTTCTTACCACGAGGAGAATGTTGGGTTTTTTTTTCCTTTTTTTCTTTTCTTTTTATTATATCTATGTGAGAAGAAGGATGTTAGCTGAACCTGCTGTGGTAATCACGTTACAATGTAAATCAGACCGTCATGCTGCCCATCTTATCCAGTGAAGCATGTCGCTTATTTCTCAATAAAACTGGGGAGGAGAGAAATCATCGGAAACAAGTAGTTGAAAACTCTACTTTCACGTCCCCAGGAAAAATCAAACCAAACTTTAAGAAGAAACTACATGTCTTTGTTCCAGATTGAGAGGGAGACAGGAGCAGGGAAGTTCAGGGCAGTTCTCCTGTGGGTGGACCCAGAGGGTACTTTGAAATGGGATCAAGTACTTAAATGAGTTGGTAATAGCAAGATGTTTATATCATTTACAGGGCAATTTATTTCTTTAGAGGGAAAGAACATGTTTTTAAAAACTATAAATGTTTTATTAAGGAGGTTTTGGTATGGCTAGGCTCCAAGTCCTTCCTTACATGACTCTAGAAGAGTCCCCTGTTGATTTTATGACCCCACCTCCCAAAGTCCTGGCTCACTGTTTCAAAAACACTCTTAGCTCTTCTCAGACAGGTTACATTTGTAACTCTCCTAGTCTTCCACATGTGCAGTTCCTCTCTCTGGAATGCTCTTCCCTCATATCCGCAAGGCTTGCTCCCTCATTCACTTCAGGTCTCTCCTATATGGCCACCATATCAGGCCTTCCTGGACCACTTTGTATGAAATAGTTCTTTCAACATCAGTCTCAATTATTTTCCCCTGCCTTATTTTTCTTTATGGCAGTGATCATCACCTGGAATATTATTCGCTTTAAAAAAATATATACTGTCACTTCAATGAAGGTAGGAACTTTATCTGTTTTGTTCACCATTATATCTACAGTGCCTACCACAATGCCTGTAACAAGGTATATGCCCAGTGTATATGTTGAATAAATGTGTCATTCAAAAACATGACATTGAAGAAGAGAATAACATGTATTTTGAAAAATCATTTTAGTAATTATGTATGCACATATACATATATATGTATAGTACATATATGGTTATTCCTCATTTTTCACAGATTCCATATTTGTGAATTCACTTATATGCTAAAATTTATTTGTAACTCCAAAGTCAATACTGACAGAATTTTTGTGGTCCTTCATAGACATGCACATTTCTAGCTGAGGTCAAACAAGGTGACACCTTGCCTTCCTGTTTCAGCTCTCAAACTGTAAACAAACGTCTTTTTAGCGGTCTATGTGGCACCATATTTGTGATTTTTGTTGGAGATTACACTGTTTAAAACAGTCCCCAAGTGTAGTGCTGAAGGGCTGTTTAGTGTTTCTAAACACAAGAGGCTGTGATGTGTCTTACAAAAGAAAATATATATTACTTAGATGAGTTTTGTTTAGGCATGAGCTGCAGTAATGTTAGCCATGTATTCAATGTTAATTAATCAACAATATATATTTACTAAGGTGCTTTTAGACATAAACTCTCATAAAGTTATGTACTGATCAGTTGATGAAAATGTTGTGACCAGAGACTCACCAGGAACCTAACCCTGTATGTCCTGTAGGGGCAATGATTCGGTATTCACAGATTCAGTGTTTGTGGTGGCTTTAAAGAACATAATAGTGAAAATGAGAATTGACTGTTTTTCCATATGAGTGCGTAGTGATTTTCTTTCATATACAAACTACAGAAAGGAAAAATTAAAAATTTTCTTAACTGGTAGGGATACATAAAAAGCACTCTGTAGTCCTCCAGAGTTCTCGTTGGCAGCACATAAATTAAAACTATATATATAACGCTCCATACAATAGTATGACGTTGACGTCCATGTTAACCACATGGTTCCATCAACTGAAAATGACTGAATAACTGAGATCTAATGGAAAGAACAGAAACTTAAGGACTGATAAGCCTAAGTTTAAATATTAACTGAAACACTAGTTGTGTGGGCTTTGGCAGTACTTACACTTTATGCCCCTTTATAAAATGCATGTTCATGACTATTAAATTTGATAAATCAGAAGATGTGCCTAAATCAATGTCCATATTATTTTACTTGCTTAATGAGCATTAGCTTCTTTTGCTTTCTGTTAAATTTCTAGGGAATTGACTATAAAATTCCCAGAAGGGAAATTTAGCCAATTAAGTCTCATGGGGCTTTGGGAAAAGCCACCACAAAGACGACAATGGTAACGTGGATTAATTTTATTTAGTGTTAGGAAGGCGAAGTTTTTGTACCTTGTTGACAAGGATGCTGATTTTTGTGGCAACTATTAGGATGCTTAAAGATAGTACTTATTATTTTGTAACCACTTTTTTTTCCTTTCCTAAGTAGGTAATAATTCATGAAATAAGTTAAAAAAGTGGTCTTCTACATAATCACTGTATGTGGAACACAAAAATCAACATTACTTTATCCATTTTCCTAACTGTTACATTAGAATATTGAAGCCAAATCTCACAACACACAGCTATTGATAATAACGAGGCAGACAGCACATTAATACAAGTTCTCCTGATCTGACAGACATACCTTATCAATTACCGTTTTCCAAATTTTCCAAATTTACAATATTTATTATTTTAACTTGCAAATGCTTATTAAGCACCTACTATGTACCAGCACAAGTTACGTACCAGGGATACAAAGATGAATAAGATATAGGTCTTAGTCTCAAGTCCATTTAGTGGTAGGGTCACAGTCATGTTACACAAAATTATACCTAGGGTTGAGTATGGCAGAAACATAATATTACATTAATTTCCAGTATACAACTTAGTGATATGACAAATTTATACATTACGCTACGTTCACCACAAGTAGAGCTTCTATCTGTCTCCTTGTATCACTATTACATATCATTGATTGTATTCCTTATACTTCTATTCCTGTGACTTACTCATTCCATAACTGGAGGTCTGTATCTCCCTCTCCCCATCACTCATTTGCCCAAGCCCCCATCCCCTCCTCTCTGGCAACCATCAGTTTGTTCTCTGTATTTATAGTTCTGATTCTGCTTTATGTTTTATTCTTTTTTTTAGCTTCAACTTATAAGTGGAATCATATGGTATTTGTCTTTCTCAGTCTAACCTATTTCAATTAGCATAATACCCTCTAAGTCCATCCATGTTGTCTCAAATGGCACAATCTCATCCTTTATATGGCTGTGTAATATTCCATTTCGTGTGTGTGTGTGTGTGTGTGTGTGTGTGTGTGTGTGTGTGAACATGCACACATGTGTATAAACCACATTTTCTTTATCCATTAGTCTGTTGATGGGCACTTAGGTTGCTTCCATGTCTTGGCTATTGTAAATAATACTAAAAGAAACATAGGGCTGCATATATTTTTTTGAGTTCATGTTTTCATTTTTCCTGGATACTCAATAGTGAGATTATTGGATCATTTGGTATTTTGGTATTTCTATTTTTTGAGGAACTTCCATACTATTTTCCACATTGGCTGTACCAATTTACATTCCCACCAACAGTACATGAGACACTCTTTTTCTCCACTTCCTCACCAATATGTGTTTCTTGTCTTGATTTTAGTCATTCTAACAGGTGTGATGTGATATTTCATTGTGGTTTTGATTTGCATTTCCATGATGATGAATGATGTTGAGTATCTTTTCATGTGTCTCTTGGCCATCTGTGTAACTTCTTTGGAAAAATATCTTTGAAAAAAAATGTCTTTGGAAAAATGTCTATTCTGCTTATTTTTTAAAAAAAACAAAAGTTTATTCATTTTGAGAGAGAGAGAAAGAGAGCACTCATGAGCACAAGCAGGAGAGGGGCAGAAAGAGAGGGAGAGAGAGAATCCTAAGCAGGCCCTGCACTGTCAGCGTAGAGCTGGACGTGGGGCTCAATCCCACAAACTGCAAGATCATGACCTGAACCAAAATCAAGAGTTGAATGCTTAACTGACTGAACCACACAGGTGCCCCCTATCTTGCCTATTTTTTAATTATATGGTTTGCTTTTATTTATTTATTTTTTTAGGTGTTTAATTATAGATGTTCTTTATACACTTTGAATACAAACCCCTTATTGGATACATCATCTGCATAATCTTCTCCTATTCAGTAGGCTGGTTTTTTTGTTTTCTTGATTGTTTCCTTACTGTGCAAAAACCTTTTATTTTGATACAGTCCCAATAGTTTATTTTTGCTTTTATTTCCCTTGCTTTAGTAGACATATCTATATCTAGTTTTATAATATGATATCATGGAGTTGCACATCCAATTGTACTATGTGAAACTGCTCTGTGGAGATTTTTTGGGTGGTTCAGAGCACTGCAGGTCTTTGGTCCACACTCTCCCCGTGCTGTCTAAAGGAAGCTGTGAAGCACTAAGGTGAAAAGGGACTGCTAGGTATTTTTAGTCAAACAGAAATGGTACATTCAGGAGCTAGCTAGACTGGTTCTAGTGATATCTCAGTTTTGTATGAACAAGTAGCAGCTACCCCTTTGGGGGTATCTTTCCCCCCAATCCTACCACCCAAAATAAAACTGCTGTCTAAATGGGTCCCTCAATTCACAGAGGCTCCTGTAAATGCCTCAACTTGCTTCACTGATACATTGGTAAACAGATATCTGATGATGTTTCTTATGCTACTGCTGCTTAGTCACTGTGCTCAGTGGGCATAACTCAAGGCAGTCCTTGTAGCCCCAACCCAAACTCCCCTTGATGAACCACACTACATTTTTACTAAATCACAGATAATTGCCAATGGCCCAGCAGTATGGTCTTCCCCTGGAAGATCACAGATTGGCACATTAAAGACACCTACCCCTAGGGCTACAAAGTATAGGGGGAAATTATGGCTACTGATCAGATTAACAGACACTCTCATCTAGATTGTTCTCTAATGAGATTAACCAGAATGAAGACACTAATCAAGCCTGCCCCAGCCAAATCACCACCATTACTACAAGAAAGCATCATCATACCAGACAAAACAGTGCATACACCATCAAAACCATACACACAATAAAGGACTCTGTTTCTAATACAGAAGCTACCACTGCATGCCAGACTTTCAACATTGGCCAAAAATTGGTCCATTGGTATAGCAGTACAGAAGGCCATATTTCCAGTAGTGTTTGTTGAGAACTGTGAAGGATCTAACATGAAAACTAACAACCTAGGCAGTTTCCTGAGCTCCAATTTCCACAGAGTGATATAAAGAGGGCCAAGTGACAACTGTGTAAGCAGTGGTTATATTAGAGGAGATCACTAAGGTTAGGGAACCTGGATATTCTACAATGGGAAATAAGTTTTTCCCATATTTATCCCAGATAGATACAGAGTCTTTTTTTTTTAAATGTTTATTTATTTTTTGAGAGAAAGAGAGAGACAGAGCCCAAGCAGGGGAGGGGCAGAGAGAGAGAGAGAGACAGAGACAGAATCCGAAGCAGGCTCCAGGCTCTGAGCAGTCAGCACAGAGCCCGATGCGGGGCTCAAACCCACAAACCACAAGATCATGACCTGAGCCAAAGTCGGACACTCAACCGACTGAGTCACCCAGGCACCCTGGATACATAGTCTTTAACATAATGTATAGTGAACAAATTGCTCTCTGCTCCAGAAGAAGACTATAGCTCTATCTTACAAGACTGTTCTCTGTAGAGACACTCTTGAAAAGATATTCTGAAAGAAAAGAACTAGGTAGTTCCTCTGCTTACAAGAAATGTAGACAGTAGAGAACCATGGGGAATGTCTCCCAACAGCATTGACTCCACCTGGTCCTAGAAAATTGATTATACTGGACCTTTGCCCTTGTCCCAGGGCTACTGTTGGTACTTCACAGCTGTTGACACTTTTTCAGATTCTATCTACTGGCACTGTTCCAGTCTAATCAGCCAACTGTGGCCACACTATTGTGGTTCTTGAATCATAACTGTGTCATATTTCAGCTTTGAACCATCTACAGTCTGACAACAGTGCATCTTTTGTCACAAAGGTCACCCAACAATAGACTGACTGCCAAGTTATTTGAGGATCAGTCCACGCTCCCTGACTTCCACAGGCATCTGAGCCGTCCAGCACTGGAAAAGCCTCCTCAAAAAGTGATTCAGAAAGATTTCTGAACCTATGTCCCTCACCTCCTCTTGATCCCCATACCTTAGTTGGGCATCTGCACTGAATGCAGCTGTCCCCAGAGAGCATTTATCTCTTTTTGACCATCTCCTGGATAATGATCAGGGTGAAAGGGGTGAGAGCTATATAGACCTGTTTTGAAAATTTGTGATTTGACTCTGACCATTCCTGGGTATGATTATACCATTCTTTACCCTAACAGCAATTCTCAGACAGCCAGGTTAGTACACCTTTCAGGTGGCAATCCAGTTAGGAGGGGAGCTGGGGAATTCAAACTTAATTGTACTTCAGTCTCCTGTATATTGTACTTGTATTAACAAAATGCTAGATCATAAAAATAATGACCACTGGGTTGAGTATACTATTCACCCAGCCCCTATTCTGGTACTGGAGAAGGAGCACCTTAGACTGTGGGAGATGGGAGAGGGAGGAACAATTAATGCTCCTTGACCCCCAAACCTTGTTTAAATATTTGTGATATGAATTCATATTCATAGTTTCTCCTGATGCCCACTGGCCTTGAGTTACAGAGTATAAGGCCACCAAAGCTGCAGCTATTCAGGGATCTTGCCCATGTGACTTAACCAAATTAATGTAAATTGGTGACTGAAATAAAGTTTAGCAACACATCTCAAAGAGGGATAATGGGCCCCTTTAAGTTACATGTTTTTATGTGAGGGAGACTGAGCCATGGAATATTTCTTCACTGGAGGGTTGCTTTTTGGCCCATCTATTTCCTCCCATAATTATTGGCAATGACACCAAAGATCAGCATGTCAGTCTAAACTCCCTTGTGTGGGTCATAATGGATAATTAACTGGCCTTACACTTATCTTGGCTGATTAAAACAAGACCTACCAGTATTTCTCAGTATTTATACAACACTGGCTGAGTCCAGGACTCTGTGGGCATAACAGATCAAGACTGCAAGTTGTGCTTATCCTGATGCTTGGATTCCTTTTACTAGTGGCCTTATGATACAAACTGAACAGTTTGATCTCGACCTCTGTCAGTCAGATTAATCAGACTGGCCAACACAATAGCCAACTCATGAAAACTCACCAAAAGCCAAGATGGTATACGTGATAAAGCAAAATCAAGGCCTCCCAAGATGTCTACATCTTAACTCTTAGAACCTATGGAAAGATTACCTTATATTATAAAGGGGAATTAAAGTTGCAGATGAAATCAGTTACCAATTAGGTGACCTTAAAATAGAAAGATTATCCTGGGTTATCCGGTGGACCAACTATAATCAGAGGGTCCCTAAATGTCGAAGAGGGAAGAAGATGAGGCAATGTCAGAATGATGTGATGTGAGAAAGACTCAATGGGTTGTTCCTGGCTTTGAAGATGAGAAGACTCCAAGAGCCAAAGAATGCAATGGCGTCTAGAATCTGGAAAAGGCTAGAAAGCAGATTCTTTCCTGGAGCCTCCAAAAAGGAACATAGCCTTGCTGACACCGTGATTTTAGCCCAGAGAGATCCATCTCATACTTGTGACCTCTAGAACTGTAAGGTAACAAATGTGTGTTGTCTTAAGGCAGAGGATGTATTGATTTGTTAAAGCAACAATAAGAAACTAACACAGTGTAAGGGTTCAGGAGTAATAAAGGCATTTTCTCTATGAGCATTTGGCCCTCCTACAGTCCTTAAGGATGCACCAAGAACGCAAGACCCTATGCTATCTTCACCTGGTCCATTGCTCAAGGTTGTATTTGCAGTGAGGAACCTTGAAGGATGAGATATCCTATCTCTCTGGGACAAAGACCAGGCTTGCTTACTGCTTTCTATAAAAGTGGCAGTCTATAGCTCAGTGTCCCTCAGCTATAACATACACCCACCATGTGCATAGCATCTATGTGGGCTATACTGATCCATAGTACTTAGGAACAAGAAAAACTGATGCAAATATGATGACTGATGCTCAGGCTGCTTGCTGTGTTATAACTAATGCATTCCTTTGTCTCTGATCTATGAGTTGATGTCTTCTGCCAGCATCCATGAAACAGTAATAGACTGACTTGTTAGCTTGTAAATAGGGTAAAATCAAATGCCAGACCTGACACTCTCTGGCTCATCTAACACGGCACTGAACATCCCATACTTTAATATGTAAATTCCACTCTGCAAATCACCACAGACTGCAGGCACAGGGAAAAGTGATAGAGCATTTTAAAAGTCCAATAATTCCCTTACCACTTTCCTCTTGTGCTCAAAGAACAGTATGCATAAGCTCTTAAGAGCCACTTTCAAGGTCCTAAGTCTGGTTCTTGTATTTATCAGCTGCATGACCTTGGGAGAGTTATGTAACTCATCTGTCAAAATGGGAATAGCAGTGGCTACCTCGCATGGTTGTTGAGACATTAAATGAGTTAATGCACATAAAGGGATTAGAAGAGGCTGGCACACAGTGGCACTCAATGAATTTTAAATGTTTTTGTTACTAACTGCCCTTCAGTGGGATTCGGTCAAGACTGGTGAGAATCCAAAGGGTGGCAAAGAGGGAAGAATTGTCCTTGTAGTTCCAAACCTCTCATAACAATGTCTTCATAATAAATAAGGATTAGATATAATGCAAAATAACATTTTCATAAAAATTATTCATGGAGGGGAGTACCTAGGTGACTCAGTCAGTTAAGCGTCTGACTCTTGGTTTCAGCCCAGGTCATGACTTCATGGTTCGTGAATTCAAGCCCTGCATCTCATTGGTCTCTGTGCTGAAATTGTGAAGACTGCTTGGGATTTTGTCTCCCTTTCTCTCTGCCTCTCCGCCACTTGCTCTCTCTCTCTCAAAGTATCGAGAACCATAATTTAAATAGAAATAGATCAAGACAGATCTCAAAAGCAGAATTTATTCAAGAAATATCTGCCTCTGTATTTCTGTTATAGAGTTTTCAGTGCCTTTGAGTAAAATAAATCTGATTAGCACTATAATTTAATTTACTTAAAGGCACTGCAATACTCTAAAATTATTGTTATAAGGAGATTTATTCACAGAAGTAAATAAAATAATTATGAAACTGATGAAATGACTACACAAGCCATTTTACTAGAGGGATATATTTTTCCTTCCTTTCAATGAATGTTTAAAGCTCTCCTTCAAGCTCTTGGTAAATCTATTGATCTGTGAAACACAGTGTGCTCCCGGGAGGCAATTCAGTTGACATTACATATTAAATGATGAGATGAATAATGATCATACCATTTGGTAATTAAACGTCTTACAAACCTTTTAACTGACTGAACGTCAAAAAAAAGTCAAACGAGGTCAAACATATTGTATTTTCCCATTCTCATATTATGAACATAAACAGTAATGTCAACAGATATCCAGAATAAGAAGGCATAATAAAAATGTTTAAAGATAAAATGTATATGAGACATCTAGCTTACTATTGACTGTATACGTAACGTGTTTTCTTTTCAGCATACAGAATTATTTTCTACTCTTAAATTTTCCCTTTTAATATTGTTACAGAAATATTTCAAACCACTGCTCTGGGTGTGCAAAAAGACGTGGGAAATAGTAACTGTAATCAGTAAAGATAAAGTATAACTAAGAGAACATGGATTATAGAGAAAGATTGCAGTCACCTAATCTTAATTTACAAATTCTATTATAACAATATAACAGTAAAAGATACTTTTACAAAATTTTACACATTTCATTTATTCTCTAGGCCAGCACAAGCCCTCTCATGCACATATACTTACTATCCTCCAAGTGGCCGATCAATGAACAGTTTAAAATGTAAGAAATAGAAACCCGTATTAATTAAAGAACTGTAGAAGCTAAAATGTTTGTCTGTCTGTTTCTTAATGGCTACTGCTTTCTCTGGCCATAAATACTAGATCACTTAGATTGCTTCATGAACAAACAATCCTATAGTGAGAAATTTAAATCTGTTACTTAGACCCACAGGTCTATTTGTTATATAAGCTAATTTGTAGCTATTTGTTGTATCGAATTACAATTATCTAATTATGAAGTTATCTAATTACAATTGCACTTAAAGTCCTTCTGTTAAATCTCCAACACCATATTTACTTTGATCATTGTACTAAAAAAATTATTAAACAGTGAGTTTTATTAAGGTATTTAATACTTTTATGATAATGGTTACAGTTTTAAAATGTAAAATAATGAATAATTGAATAAAATACTTTATGTTTTCCTCATTCTGGAAACATCAATTTATTTACCCTGTTAATGTTCTAATCTTACACACTTTAATTAAAATTAGCTTACTTTGTAAATCATTGACCATAATGGCTCACAAAGTTTCCAGCTGATCAACAACATAGGCAGGAAAGAAGCTAAGTTATCCAAAACTTTGAGACTAAAAGTATATTTTCAAAAAGATAAAGAGATACTAGTTTCAGATTTCTAAGCATAGTGCAAATAGGAAAGATTGACCATATTAAGGAAACATGAGCAGTAAAAATCAATTTTTGAAAAGATTAACTATAAAACAAAGGTAGAAAATGATCTATAAAGAACAGAGATAAGCACTGGTTACCAGAGGGCATGAAAGACGAGTGCTTCCATGAAAGTTATTCTTGGCTTCAGTGCTTTGGTCAAACAAGCCCTCCACTAAAATCCCTCAATGACTTTCAGGTTCACTTTGTGATACTTGAGATTTCCTTTAAAATATCAGAAAACTCTTTAATAAACATCTCCTATTTTCAAAACATATTTTTAAGTCTTCCCAAATATAGACATTATTACCTTCAATCATATTTTCTTCTCCTAAAAAAAATTTTTTTTAACATTAATTCATTTTTGGGAGACAGAGAGAAACAGAGTGTGAGTGGGGGAGGGGCACAGACAGCGGGAGGAACAGAATCTGAACCAGGCTCCAGGGTCTGTGCAGGCAGCACAGAGCCTGCCGTGGGGCTCGAACTCACAGACTGGAGAGATCATGACCTGAGCTGAAGTCAGATGCATAACCGACTGAGCCACCCAGATGCCCCGTATCACCTTCAATCATACTTTCTTATGTATAGAAAGGATTCTTCACAATCATGTGTAGTTAAAAATCCCAAACAGCTCAACTTCTTCAAAAATCATTTCGTTTCACATTATCTATAAAAATTACCGGTTTGACAGTGACATGGATTTTATTTCAACTGTTAATAATTGTATTAGTTATCTATAGCTGTGTAACAAATTGCCACAAATGTAGCAGCTCCAAGCAAAATGTATTCATTATTCTAAGACTTCTAGGAGTCAGGTGTCTGGGCACAGCTGAGGTGGGTCATCTGCCCAGGCTTTCACAAGGTTGTAATCAAGGGGTTGGCTGGGCTGTGTTCCTCCTGGAGCTCCAGACCCTGTTCCAAGCTCGCATGATTGTAGGCAGAATTCAGTTCCCTGTAGTTGTAAAACTGGGAGTCCATTTTCTTGTTGGTATAGGCTAGGGGTTGTCTCAGCTCCTGAGAGGCTGTTTGTGAAACACAGCAATTTCACAGGTGCTCTCAAAACACATTCTCTTACGTCTTCACATGCAGTAGGCCAATCTCTTACTCCAGCTTGTTCAGACAGAGTTTTTAAACCTATTCACAGTAATGACTCCCCCTCCACCTTTCCAACATTCAGTTGGCTAGAAACAAGTCACAGGTTCTGCCTGTACTCAAGGAGAGGAGATTATACAAAGGTATGACTCATTATAGAGTCACTTTTGGGTATGTCCATCACAGTAATTCCTAGATTAAAACTATAAACTGTAGAATCAGACGGCCTTGGTTTAAATTCTGGTTACACCCTTGCAAGTTATTAATTATGTCTCTGCTTTTTCACTTAAAATGGGATGATACAAGGGCGCCTGGGTGGCTCAGTTGGTTAAGCGTCCAACTTCAGCTCAGGTCACGATCTCACGGTTCGTGAGTTCAAACCCCGCGTTGGGCTCTGGGCTGATGGCTCAGAGCCTGGAGCCTGCTTCCGATTCTGTGTCTCCCTCTCTCTCTGCCCCTTCCCCGTTCATGCTCTGTCTCTCTCTGTCTCAAAAATAAATAAACATTAAAAAAAATTTTTTTTAAATGGGATGATACTACCACCTCTTAAAGTTGTTGTGAGGACTAAGATAATTTTTAAAATTACTTATGGAGCGCCTGGGTGCCTCAGTTGGTTAAGCATCTGACTCTTGGTTTCAGCTCAGGTCATGATTTCATGGGCACTGTAGGATTGAGTCCCTTGTTGGTCTCTGGGCTGGAGGTGGAACCTGCTTAGGATTCTCTCTCCCCACCTCTCCCTTAAAATAAATAAATAAACTTAAAAAAAACTGCTTAGAGAAGTACCTGACAAGTAGGAAGTTCCATAGAATTTTGCATTAAGTAAATTAATATTTGAACATCTATATGAATTTCTAATAACCCAATATATTTTATCATCAAAATTTCATACACTGTGACTGTAAAGATGTCTATTGTCATTTCTCTGGATGATTCACATTTGCATATGTACAAATGTGTGCTCTGCCAACCAATGTAAGAACGTGGGAATTCCTAAAAAGCATTCAATAGTTAACAAAGATCAAAATATGGAATTACATGCAAGAGAGTAGTCAATAAATATTGCTCAGTAATCATGATGGTAATTGAAATCTACAGTTAAAACTCAATGAAAGTAAGTTATGAGTTGACTTCTGCTAATCACCAGCCTCAGGGACTTACTTCTGCTTTCTATTATACCAATCACAAATGTTCAATTTCTCAAATTTCTCAAATATTATTATTTAGTGATGAGTGATACCTCCACCCTTTTAATTACATTCAATGAGCTGACTATAATATTAGGCAGTAGCCCACATAGAATTTATACAAATGCCAAGTACTGGAGATTGGGGGAAATACCTATTCTTTGGGATGTTGACCAGGCCTCGAGACACAACAGAGTTTTCTAAGAAGGTAAGTCTCAACAAACATTCTCTAAGGATTTCTCCAAGTCATGCTGACAAAAGTAAAAGACTTTATGTAATTACAAAAGGAGATCGTAGAAGTCGAGTGCAAAATGCCTTTTTAAAAATTATTTTTCACCAATAAATCATGGATCTGAACATCAGACAGATAAACAGGCTTTTCTAATTCCACAGATTGTAGCAGAGATAAAGAACTCCTGTGTCTCAACACCGCAACCAGAGCTTCTCAGTGGGAGCCATACTGCTTTTTAAAGGGAGGTGGGGGGGGGGGGGGGGGGGGGAGCCTGGGTGGCTCAGTGAGTTAAGCATCCCACTTCAGCTCAGGTCATGACCTCACGGTTCCTATGGCAGGCTCTGTGCTGACTTCTCAGACCCTAGAGCCTGCTTTCTATTCTGTGTCTACCTCTCTCTCTCTGCCCTCCTCCAATCATGCTCTGTCTCTGTCTCTCAAAAATATATAAACATACATACATACATACATAGATTTTCTCTCTCTCAAAAATATATAACCATACACACATACATACATTAATTAATTAAAGGGAGTTTGGGAAATCTGTGCGAGAATTTTTGGTTGTAATAATTCGATACATCGTTGCCACCTGTGGGCAGGGGTTATGTCTGCTGGTAATCCCGCAGTAATGAAGAATACTACTGCACCTTACAGGACTCTCTCTGAACATTCATGAAAATACAGAACTTGTGACTAGACCTAACCTTATTTTACATTTAAGATCTAGAGTGTTTTTCCATGTTTTTAATATACACTGAATTTATTAAGTCAGTGATACTGTATATCAAAGTAATATTTATTTTCTTCAGAATTGTCCCATTTTCACCATTTTAAGAAAGAGCACTAATGATGGCTCATGTATCCTTTCATTTTTAGCTATCATAATTATAGTTATTCTACAAGTAGAGCAACTACATGACTACTTCATAAAATCTTCTAATTTAGTCACATCTGATCATTTACATTTTCTATTAAACTGATTTTTGAAATTATACGTATTGAAACATACCTAAGAATTTCATTTCATATTAATAAAAGAAGAATTACAAAATATTTTTTATAAATGGTGGAATTATGTCTTATGGTGTTAAGAGGCACTTGCCCTACTCAGTCCCTTCTTAGGATTAGTTTTAAATTAGCTTATCCAGGGAAAGGAATCCTTTTCGGGTTTTATAAATAACAATTCTAAAAGATAAGTCATTGTGTAGCTAATATTTAGGTGTTTTAAAAAGTGTACAGTATCAAGAAAAAAAATCCCTTATGGATGAAAATTCCAATTTCTAAAGGCTCTTGAGCCACGGGATCTACAACATCCTGGTCTTTAAAGGTGTTAAAATCCTGAACAGAAACACAAGAAAGGATATAGTAAATCTTTATTACTAGGAATGATTGAGCCAACAGAGCACCTGGTTAACCATACAAATTATACACACTAATTAGATAACTGAAACTGAGTGCCAATTTAGTAATTATTGTCTATTTTAATATTTTTCTCATTTTTAGGAACTAGTACATGTTCGATGAACAAAGTTTAAATCATACAGAAAGCTATAAATAAAAAAACGAAAAACTAACAACTATCCCTCAGCAATAACCACAATGTTATTTATATTGTATTGTATTGTATTGTATTGTATTGTATATTTATAATGTATACTATACACAAATTACAATATAATGTATGATACATATTGATATGTATATATCATATACATATACACATATTCATATGATATATATACACATATAATATAATGTATGATACATATACTCACCAAATATATATATTACAGAATAGGTACATATTTCTGTAATTTTCCTATGAATAATTAAAGAGTTTAAGCAAAACATGTTATTTTTCTCAGTTAAGGTATAATCACCCTATATTAGTTTCAAGTGTACAACATAGCAATTCAATATTTGTATGCATTGCAGAATGATCCTTGTAGTAAATCTAGTTACCATCTGTCATAACACAAAGTTAATAAATACTATTGACAAGAGCCCCTATGCTGTACGTTATATCCCCATGACTTACTTATTTTACAAATGTAAGTTTGTACTTCTTGAACCCCTTTATCTATTTCTCCCCTTGCCAAACCCTCTCCTTTCTGGTAATCAACAATATTCTCTGGATCTACAAATCTGTGTTTCATGTTGTTTTGCTTGTTTGGTTTTACGATTCCACATCTAAGTGAAATCATATGATGTTTTGTTTCTTAAATTCTACATATGAGTGAAATCATAAGGTATTTGTCTTTCTCAGAATGACTTATTTCACTTAGCATAATACACTCTAGCTCCACCCACATCATTGCAAATTGCAAGATTCCATTCTTTTTGATGACTAATATTCCATTGTATATATTTATCCACTTCTTTTATATGTATTCATCAGTTGATGGACATTTGGGCTCTTTCCATAATTTGGCTATTGTTGATAGTGCTGCTATAAACATCCGGGTGCATGTATCCCTTTGAATGAATTTTATTCCTTTGGATAAATACACAGTAGTACAATTGTTGGATCATAGGGTAGTTCTCTATTTCACTTTTTGAGGAACATCCATACTGTTTCCCAGAGTAGGTGCACCAGTTTGCATTCCTACCAATGGTTTAAAACATTTCTCCTTTCTCCACATTCTTACCAATATCTGTTGTTACCTATGTTGTTACTTTTAGCAATTCTGGAAGTATGAGGTGACACCTCATTGTAATTTTGATTTGTATATCCCTGAAAATGAGTGATGTTGAGCATCTTTTCATGTGTCTGTTAGGCATATGTATGTTTTCTTTGGAAAACAATGTCTATTCATGTCTTCTGCCCATTTTTAATAGATTATTTTGGTTTCTTGGGTGTTGAGTTTGATCAGTAATTTATAGATTTTGGATGCTAACCCTTTATCAGATACGTCATTGCTGGGGTCTCTAGGGTTTTCTATTATGGTATCATGTCAACTGCAAAAAGTGACACTTTTACTTTTTCCTTTCCAATTTGCATGCCCTTATATTTATTTTTCCTGTGAATTACCATGGTTAGGGCTTCCAATATTATGTTAAATAACATAGTGGGGAGAGTGGCATCCTTGTCTTGTTGCTGATTTTAGGGGAAAAAAAAACTATCAGCCTTTCACTATTAACTATGATATTAGCTTTGGGTTTGCCATATATGGCCTTATGTTGTGGTACATTCCCTCTATCACCACTTCATTAAGAGCTTTTATTATAAATAGATGTTGAATTTTGTCAAACACTTTCTTGGCATCTATTGATATGATCATATGATCTTTATCCTTCATCTTGTTTATGTTGCATATCACGTTGATTTGTGGATGTTGAATGATTCCTGCATTCCCTCGAATAAATTCCACTGTATCACTGTGTATGATCCCTGTAATGTTCATTTATTTAAGTCTGCTAATATTTTATAAAGATTTTTGCATTTATGTTCATTAGGGATATTTATAATTTTCTTTCTGTGGTGTGCTTATTTGGTTTTGTTATCAGGGTAATGTTGGCTTCTTAAAATGAGTTCAGAAGCATTCCCTCCTTTTTAATTTTTTGCAAGAGTTGAGAAAGATAGGTAAATCTTTAAATATTTGGTAGAATTCAATAGTGAAGCCATGTGCTCCTGGATTTTTGTTTGTTGGGAAGTTTTTGATTACTGATTCCATTTCCTTGCTAGTCTGTTCAGTCTTCTATTTCTTCATGATTCAGTCCTGGAAGAGGTTAAGCTTCTAGGAATTTATTCATTTCTTCTGGGTTGTTCAATTTGTTGGCATGTAATTGTTTTAGTAATCTCTTATGATCCCTAGTATTTCTGTGATATCAGTTGTCCCTTCTTCTCCTTCATTCCTAATTTTATTTATTTGAGCCTTCTGTCTTTTACTGGAGATTCCAGCTAAAAGTTCATTAATTTTATCTTTTCAAAGAACCAGCTCTTACTTTCACTGATCTTTTATATTATCTTTTTTAGTCTTTCATTTATTTCTACTCCGATCTTTATTATTTCCTTCCTTTTCCAGTGAGATTTTTACTTTCATTATATTTTCTTGGTATTACTTGTGCCATTTCTTTTTAGCTTAAAAGTCCCTTTAATACTGCTTGTAAGGCTTATTTAGTAGTGATGAACTCCTTTGGCTCTAAGCGTTCTCTTTATCCCTCCTTCAAATCTGAATGATAATCTTGCCAAGATAAGGTGTCCTTGTTTGGAAGGTTTTTCCTTTCAGTCCTTTGAATATATTACACCACTTCCTTCTGGTCTCCAAGTTTCTAAGAAATCAGCTGATAGCCTTACAGGGTTTCCTCTGTATGTGACAATTTGTTTTTCTTTTGCTGCTTTTAAGATTCTCTGTCTTTGAACTTGACATCTTAATTATAAGTGTCTTGGTATGGATCTTTGGGTTCATCTTATTTGGAACTTTCTGGGCTTCCTGAGCCTGGATATTTATTTCCTCTGTAGGGAAGTTTTCAGCCACTATTTCTTCAAGTAAGTTTTCTACCTGTTTCTCTCTCTGTTCTCCTTCTGGGAACTCGATATTGCAAATGTTATTCTGCTTGATGATGTCCTACAGGCTCCTTAAGTTATATTTATATTTTAAAATTCTTCTTTTTTTTTTTTGTTTTGTTTTGTTTTGCTGCTCTATCTGGGTAAGTTCCATTGCTTTGTCATCCAGTTTGCTAATGCATTCTTCTGCTTCACCCAGTTTGCTGTTGAATCCCTCTAATGTATTTTTTACTTCAATTATTGTATTTTTCAGCTCTGTGACTCCTATTTGGTATTTTCTTATATTTTGTGTCTCATGGTTGAACTTGTCTCTGTGTTTATCCATTCTTCTCTTGAGTTCAGTTCAGTGATAATCTTTATCACAATTCCTTTGAATTTTTTATCAGGGAGATTACTCATTTCCATACATTAAGGAATTTTTCTGAGGTTTCATCTCTTTCTTTCCTTTGTAACCTATTTTTTCACATCTTCACTTTGCTTGACTCTCTGTGTGTCTTTCTGTGTATTAGGTGAAGAAGCTACCTCTCTTAGTCTTAAAGGGGTGGCCCTATGTTGATGATAAATCTTCTTCTGTTCAACCTTTCCCTAGCTCTTGGTTATCTCCTGAAACTTTGGGATTGTCTAAACTACCTGACTGATTCTGGATATGTTCCCATTGCTGAAGGTGTGCCAAGACCTGTCAGTATTCCAAAGGGAAGAATCTCATTTAGCACCTAGTTCAGGCCTACTGGAATCCAGTCCCTCAGGCAGAAGCTTTTAAAGTATGGAAATTATATACAGTCCTGTGGGACCACAATCTTAATCCCTTTTGGCCTCCATACCAGGGGAAGGTATACAGAGCAGCATCCCCTAGGCCAAGAGTTACGAAAGTCAGAGCTCTAGATGAGCATATAAGCTTTTTTCTGGGAGCTTGTCGAGTTGTAGCGAGGTGCACAAGGATGGTGTCTCCCTGCTTATGTTCCTTGGATGTGTCTTCTTAGACTCCAGATGTGTGGGAAGGAAACCTTCCCTCGGGCTAAAGCTCCAGGCTAAATAGCCCTTTTGCACAGTAAGACTAGGGTTGTCTTTCAGTGTGCTATCTGTGCAGTGCTCTGAAGGAGGTGGCCTACCAAGAAATGTCTTTCCAATGACTACCTTTCTCACAGTCACCTGGGACAGGTGATCAAGGGGTATCTCCTGTGTGTGTTGTACACACCTTCTGGCTTTAGCTAAGTAGCTAGAGGGTACAGGGGTCAAAGCAGACTCACCAGCTTCATAAAGGCAGCAAAGAAACCTCTTGACTGCATTCAGCCATGGTTTCAGGAATGCATCAGGAAAGTGCCTTGTCTGTGCACAGCTTTAGGCTGGGAGCAGGAGAATGCCATGACTAGTAGCACTCACCAGCCCCAGCCAGGGAGTGGGAGAATGCTGCAACTGACTGCACTCTCTGGCTTCAGCAAGGTAGCAGTATGGTGCCATGTTCAAGCTCACCTAACTAGGGTAGCAAGTTTTGTGGAGAGTGTAACACTGACATCCACCAGCACCTCCATCTCTGAAGAGAGTTTCAATTTTCTCATGCTCATCCAGCAGATGATTTTAATGATGATTTTAAAGATTCATTAATCTCTATACCCAACGTGGGGCTTGAACCCACAACCATGAAATCAAGAGTCACATGCTCCACTGACTGAGCCAGCCAGGCACCCCAGATGCTTTTAGATAAGCAAACAAATCTCCTTGACATACAGCCTAGCATTTTTCAAAAAAAAAAAAATTTTTTTTTCTGAGTCTCAGGGCAAGTGAGACTACACACAAGCCCTTTAAAAGGGGACTCTCAATTTCCTATATGACTTTGGGTCCCTTGGACATCAGCCCTATTGGTTTTTAAGCTTGACATTCTGGGGGCTCATGCTCCTCTTCTGATCCCAGGGGTTGGTGTGGCTGAGCCCCAACTCCTCACCCCTGTGGGGGGAAGCATCAGACTGGTGAGATCCATCCCTACTGTGTGCCACTGTGCCAGGGCAGGTGGGGGCAAGACTATGTATCTACCTCTGCTGTCTGTCTAGAGATAGTATTTTTATCCTTTGTTGTGAAGAAGTAGCTCACATTGTTTTCAGATCCTTCTCAGAAGTAAATAATCCATGTGTAACTATAGATGTGGAGTGTCCATGGGAGGAGGGGAGTTCAAGATCTTCCCAGGCCACCATCTTGCAGAAGCCCTCCTAAGACATATATTTCTGAAACAGTGTTCTATAACTTACATTACTTACCTAAATATTCTTTGTTATTCCACTATTTAGGAATGATATAATTTATTTAACCAGTTTCCTTTGCAATGGTTAGTAAGGTTGATTCCTTACCTGTGACATTAGGAAACAGAAGAATCCATATATCTAATCACCTAAGTTGTAACAGGGCAACAAGAAATCAAATCAGAGCAGCAGCTACCTTCAGATGAGAAAAAAATGGTGGCTTAAATCTCTTTTCCATTCCCTTCAAAATCCCACGCAAAGTGCAGTTTTATCTGTGTGTGCATATGTGGGGGAAGGGGGTGCAGGCACAGGTGCTAGAAAAATTGGAATAAGCCTTCCTGTAAGAAAACTTCCACAAAACTTCTAGAAGTATTTCTGTGCCATTTACATAGTGTAAATGGCTATTGTGTAATCCTTTGACTTTCTTAAATTATTTTCAGCAAACAAAAGATACAGAAGCCACTTTTCTATTCTTTTAATAACCTTTCTGAACTCTTGGGAGGTAAACTCCCATCTCTGCCCTCCCCTGGAGCTCCTCAGTCTACTTCCCTAAGCTGATCCTGTATTATGCAAATAGAGATCCCTGTAAAGTGAAAGTCTGATTAGGGAACAGCTCCTCAAATAACGATTAAAATGGGTATATTAGAATATTTATAGCTTTAGGTAACTAAGAAATCTAAATTTTAAAAGTTTAAATAAAAAAGAAAGTTACCACCTCATTTGATCAGAAGGTAAGAAGAGCTCTGAATATAATAAAATAATTAAATACCAAATGTATTTATTTATTAATGAAGTTATTTAACATTGTTTAATATTTATTATTTTAATAACTGAATATTTCTGACATGGGAATGGAGTTATCATAACTGGCTTAAACTAGTTAGTAGCTATGTGTTGGAGCTGGGAACAGGGTCAGTTTCCCATGAAGTACATGCTCTGTGGAATAATGAAGCATATCTCAATAACATCAGGGCTCTGGCAGCAGATAAGAAAAGATGTTGGAACAACTACTAGAAGTGTCTGCTTCAACCAGAGTGACCACACGTCTTCACCCAAGATAATCCCAATGTATTACCTGTTTTCTAGGATAAATAATAATAGAATCCTTTTTATTCTCAAAAGTGTCCTGGATGATACATAAAATGGTCATCTGGCTATAAGGTGTATATTTTTAAGATTTTGGACTTAAGTTTTAATTAAGCTCTGACTTAATTAAGTATCTTTGTTATAATTATATAAGAACATTATTAAATCTGTAGTGAAAATAAAAATAAGGTTTCAGAATGCATGGTCAGCCTAATACAATTTTAAAGTAACTATGAAGCAATCCCTTTCAATGGACTAAAACACTAATTCCAAATCATTCTCACCAATTCCTCAACTAGATTTTATGAATTCCTACTTAACTAATATTTTCATAGCTTAGTCTATGTTTTGAAAGAAGAAAGGTGATTTATTCATAAATCAATTCATTGTTAATTTGGGCCACAAGTAAAACCACGTAAGAAGGACTGTTCAACAGTATTGGCAAGAGAGCATTGGAGGCTTTGGACGTAGCCTGCCTTAGTTCAAATCTTAGTCATACCATACAGGGACTGTGGAACAATGAGCAAAATATTTAACTTTTCTGGGCCCCATTCCATCTATAAATTGGGGACAATAGTGATCTCTACCTCATAAGTAACAAGTAATTCATAGGTTGTACTAAGTGAGTTAGTGCTAGTGAATCACTTAGGAGGGTACTTGGTACTAAATAAATGGCAAGTAGTAGTAGTGGCAGTAGTAATGTCATCCTCATTGTCGTCATTGTCATCATCATCATCATCACATGGAACCCAGGGAGCTGTCCGAGGGATCAGACATTAATGCCAAAAGCAAACACATTTTCCCAAAACTAGTAATGCAAAGAGACAACCAGGCATTTTGAAAAGTAGAATTAAGTGCAAAGGCAAAGCAGGGACAAAAGGTTGACCAGAGAGAAGGTAGCATATAAAGAAATCAAAGGTGAGCTCAGGAGTTGACTCATCATATGCACCTCCTCTACTGTAAGTTCCTCTTATTTGCAGTTTGGCATGTTGCTTAATGTCTAGAGTATATTGTTAAAGGGACTAAGGCTTCTCAGGGTCTCAAGATAATGTTCTTATTTCAAGAAAACTTTTCTTAACACATGATTTTCTGAAGGTAAATTCACACTGAAAACCAAAATCTCAAAGGAGATACATGGTAAGAGTCGAGACTAAAGGAGATGTAGTTCTGGCTAGAGGAATGTACTTCCACGTTTCTGATTAACCAGAGAGGAGTATGCACAGAATATAACAAGGAAGGTAAATATAAATAAAGGGCACTAGAACACTAATAGGAACATAAAAGTACTTAATCACTATTGAATAACTAATTATACTTTCAGCTTTACTATATGAAAAAAAACTGAAATGTGAGCACAACTTTCAGTTCACTCACAATAAGACATGAAGCATGTTTATTGTTGCTCAGCCCTGCATGCTGTCTGAGACACCCTGCACCCTGAGAGTGACTGAACCCTAAGAGGAAAAACAGTCAAATTTATAGTTAAGAACTAGCAGTTCTCGATAGATAACATTATTTATAAGGGTATAAAGGAGTGTCGAATATTTCTTTAAGATGGCTCCTTATTTATGTAACAATATAATGTGTGCTTTGCATTTAATTGATGGCAGTTGAAATCATTATAACATAAATAGTTTACAGTTGTGAGATCTGATGAGCTATTGGATACCTAGAGACAAGAAAAAATGTAATGGGTCTAACTGAAAAGTAAGCATGAATCATTAACTAAGAAACAAATGAGAAACATTTTTAAAATCAACTGTACACTTAAGAAGGGTATAAACTAAAACTATTTTGAAGTTGTTAAAAACACAAGAGAAATTACAGAAGAAAGTATTTATGTGACAGATTTTTATAAGGTTGAAGAGAAATGCTGTATTTAATTAGCAAACTCAAAAACTTTTCCAACAAAACCATTTTATTGATCTTTCTTCTATAAATATTTACTTTTAATCTGACCCAGGCAATCAAATAAGAGATCTTCATTGCTCTGCATCAGACTTTTCACATATCTTCACGCAAGTGCTCAGATCCTTGTTATTCACAAATTAAATATGTCAATATATATTATATGGTACCATATGCTATTGTCATTACAATGTCATAGAATTCAAGATGCTAAGGTCACTTTAACTTCTTTTTTCCTCCCAAATTATTTCAAAATATATATTTTAAACAAAATATATGTCTTAAAATTCTTTATATAAACCTCATAGTTGCAGTCAAAAAAACAAAAACAAAAAAAAAGCAAAAAAACAAATAAACTTCAAAGGACTATTTCCAAAAAAGGTTACTCTCATGTGAACACATACTCTTAATTAATGAATGAGACACTCAAGATTACTAGCATTTTTAGTAAGGTAAGATTTACTATTTTTTTCCAACCTTAAGATTCTAGAGTGCACTTTGGCAAATCCATTCATTTGTGTTGTTTATTAAATTCTCTGAGGCTACTGATCCATGCGCTTAAGCAGAGAAAGACAAAGAAAAAAATCATCACAATATTATAGTCTCAAAAGTTTTTACTCACATTACTCTCTTACAGAGGACCCATTTTTAAGACCAAAAATAATATGGCAATTGAGAATTATGGTTAACATTTAATTGTGGAGACAAAAATGAATATATAGGCCCAACAGAGCAAGAATATTTATCCCTTGATCTACTGAACATAAAAAGTATTCGCATCTGTTTCACCGCTTTGCCTTCTTCATGGGCTTAAACCTGCCAAATTATTCCATTTGATTTCAGAGAATTCTCATATGGCAATCTATTTTATTTACTTTATCTTCAATAAAATGGTTCAGTGAGCATTAGCAACTCTGAGACACAAGTTTCAATCAGCCTTCAGGCAAAGGCGTCAGTCTATATTAGGCCTACTGTGCTGTGAGTTGCAGCTAGAAAGTTGGATAAGGCAGAGCAACAGTGAAAATGTGAGCAAGACCTAATAAAGCCACAGTGAAGAGAAAGAAAGCTCTCCCCAGGCTCTCACATGCATCACTTATACAATGCCAGGTGCTGGGTTCAACACATGAAGAGCTCCTTAATAAGGCTGACAGCTAAAAGAAGGCCTCAGACTCTAACTTTATTTTACATGACACCTACAGTAATAGTCCTCTGTTCTCCAGAAGACAATAGTAAAAACTGGAATTGCCAACAGTTAAAAATAGGTTTTTTTTATTCAGCCCTCAGATATTAAATGGGGGGGGGGGGAACAAAAAAAAATTCAAGCTGCACAGCATTTCACCTACATTTTCATACAATTCCTAATATAATAGTAGTTTCCAGAAGGACCTTTCCTTACAAATTTGTATGACATTTTAAATATAGCTGCTGGATTAGATTTTAACCACAAAACAATCAGTGAGTTTGAGCAACAACTCATTTTGGAAAATGATATCATTAAAGACTAATTCCAAGAAATGTGGGGCAATACTGATAGATGCTGTGGAAATGTCTCCCAGAGCACAAACTTCATAGTAAGTGATGCTGGTTCATATTTGATATGGGCTGTAAAAAGCAGATTATTGTAATGGTGTTCTTCCCAGCAAATAAGACCATTAAAAATGTACTTAATGTTCAGTTGAATTGAAAAGCAGTCCAGTTAAAATCCATATTTTGCTATTTTGTACAATGGTATCAGAAATTTTTACTAGTGGATCACTCTAAACCACAAACTTAAAGTTATAAATGTAAACTCTTTTTTTTATAGGAATAAGTTTCTACCTTTTTAAAATATAAGGCTGTATTTTTGCCCAGGTCCTGTGATCACATTATAATCAATAAGAGTGAAATTAGAATGATGAGTTTAATATGAGTTTATAAAAAAAAAAAAAGTTGACCTATTACTTGCAGAAACATACTTCTCAACTCACTTTTCTGGAGACCAAATATATTGTTTTTCTAGTGATTCTACATTTCAAAACATAACACCCCAAATATGTGTACATATATCTAGATGCTGCCATATAACCCTGTCTTTTATATTTCTATAAGAACCCTAAAGAAGAACAACAGAAACTAGTATGATAGGTTAGTAGAATAGATTCTTCAAGCTCAGATTCTATAAAAGTAAGAGTGTTTTTAACTATCCCAAACAGCTCTTATATAAAAGAACCAGTACCAGACCAGTACCCAGACCTACCCAGCCCCTAGTAAGCATGATTCTCCAACACTGATGTGATCAATGGGTAAAAAAGAAATTAAAAGAGACCTCTGCATATTATAAAATCAGCATTATAGGTGAAATCTAAACATTTCACATTTTCTTCTCACTTGGCTATCTTACAAATATATGGGCTTATCGAATTACATTTACTTTAGAGACCATATATTCAGTATACTAGGAATCCTTTTGTATTTATTCCCCAGAAAGCCAAGGTCAGTGATGAAATCTGTGGAAATAATTTTAGGGGTAATATATATAATGCATAAATTATCTATTGCTATATAACAAATTACCCCCTAGTATGAAAGAAACCTTTATTATCTCACACAGTTTCTGAGCATCAGGAATCCAGGAGTATTTCAGCTGGGTGGTTTAGTCCCATGGTTTGTCAGGAAATTCCTCCCTGTCTGTTGACCAGAGGGCTTAGTTCTTCATCACATGGACCTCTCCACAGCAGTTTGCCTTCCCCAGAGCAAGTCATGAGACACAGAAGGAAAGAGAGAGGGAAAAAAGGAGAGAGACTGGGAAAAGAAGAAAGAGGGAGAAGGGGAGAAAAAGACAGAAAGAGAAGCAATAGAAAAAGAACACCCCAACCAGATGTCTTAAGGTCTTGTGTAACCTAATCTGAAAAACAATATACCATCATTGTGCCATATTCTATCAGCCACATGGGCCAACTCTGGTGAACATGGAAGGAAAAATAACAGTGCGTGATAACCAGGAGACAGAATCATTAAGGAAGATCTTTAAGGCTGCCTCCCACAGCCCACCTCCTGGACCCCAATCACTCACGTTCTCCTCTGTGCAATCAATTCCAAATGTTTATGCTGCAATGGATTCTTAAAGGGAATTTAAAGGTTGTTTGAGATACATTTCAGATTACTGAGTCAATTAAAAGTGGATAATTTATGAAGAATATCTTTTCAAATATAATTTTCAAACTGAAAAGGCTATCACACTGACCACGGTTTTAAATGAAGAAGGTATATATATTTAGTGAATATTTCTTAATATACTATTATAGGCAAGGCTGCGGGTAACACAGATATGATACTATACAGGAAAAGTCCTAGGCTGGTTGAACAGGAGGAAAGAAACAGGAAAAGTATAATGGAAGAGATAGAGATGTCAATGTGCTTTAAAGAGATGGAGAAAAGGAAAGAAACAATAGGATGTGACAGAAATGTGGACAAGTGTAAGGCATGGGATTCAAGGTATGCATATTGGTGTAATGGGAAGAAAAGGTTAGTATTCAGGTTTTGTCAGATTCTGGAGAGTATTAAATACCAGGGTAAGCTGCATTTAGCCTGACGTTACCCGGCATGAAATAATAATAAATCTCATTTAACAGGGAGGAATGACCTGTTGGGAGTCACACTGTAAGCATAACTGAGAGCTAAGGTTTACAATAGTGACAATATTCCTTTTTATTAAATAGTACATAATTGTAAAAATCTAAAATTAGGGCACCTGGGTGGCGCATTCAGTTAAGCGTCTGACTTTGGCTCAGGTCATGATCTTGCAGTTCGTGAGTTCAAGCCCTACATCGGGCTCCGTGGTGACAGCTCAGAGTCTGGATTCTGTCTTTGGATTCTGTCTCTCCCTCTCTCTCTGCTCCTCCCCCACTCACACTCTGTCTCTCTCTCAAAAATAAATAAACATTTAAAAAAACCTAAAGTAATGGGTTATTTGAATTTTAAGATAATAAGTTTAACATGCCTTGGCAGACAGATCCTAGGGTGGCCTCCAAGTTCATACTCTGTAATTCTATCCACTTGCATGTGAGCAGGACTCTGACTTGCTTCTAACCAACAGAATATGGCAAAGGTTATGAGATGGCACTTCAATGATTATATTAATACATATACACATACTCTATATTTACATACATATATGTATATATGGCTTTATCTTGCTCTCGTATAGTAAAGACTCTCCTACTGGCTTTCAAAAAGCAAACTACTATAATGTGGACTGTATATGAAGAGGGTCACATGCATGGGAACCATGGATGGCCTCTTGAGGATCTCAGTCCTACAACCCTGATGAACTAAATTCAGCCAAAACCAGTGAGTTTGGAAGAGAGCCATAAACTCCAGATGAAAATGCAGCCTGGCCAGTATTTTGATTGCAGCCTTATAAGACCCTGAGTGAAGCTATGCCTAGACTCCCCATCTGTGGTAACTGTGATTTAACAAAAGTATGTGTTTTAAGCTTTTAAACATTTAATATGTTACATAACAATAGAAAATTAATATACATGCTGACTGAAACAGAGAGAGCACATTTACAGAATTAACTCATTTTTACCATCTCCTTACCCAAAGTTATGGAGCATATTTGCTAAATAGCCTGAAACTACAGTCAACTTGTGAAACTAACAGGGAACAAAATAACTAATTTTTTTAATGCTTACTATGCCCTTTGTATGAATTCACAAATGTAGTCCTCAAATCTACTCTGTGAAGTGAGGTACTATTACCTCTATTTTCTCGATTCAGAAATCAAGGATTAGAGAGTTTAAATGATTTTTCCAACGTTTCACATACAGTAAGTTTGCCCTGGACCCGTGATTCAGACCTAAGCAATTTGATTTGCAAGCTTGCATTCTCAACAGCTACACTCACTCTATAGCTTCCTCTCTGCAGTTTTGTTCCTGCTACTTTTTGTTAAGGGCTGTCAGAGAGCCATGAACATGAATCACCGACCCAGACCCTCCTCAGCCAAATCAGCTTCCTGTAGAGTCCATTTTCTTTTCAATGACTTGAAAATTTGAGCAAATATTTTGTCATGTATGACGCTTACTTTTTCACAAGTATTTATGAAACACAGCAATTTCTCTAAGTTTGAGAATAAAGTTTATTTCTAATACACTGAAATAACTAAATCTTATATTTTAATTGGATTTAATACTCTTACAATGGAAACTGAAAATAATCGTCACTGTGATGGAGTAAAACACACACATACATACTCACCCAACTACTCAGTTTAAGGTGCACAAGCACAGTTTTAGGTGCAAATTGCATGAAACTACATTGTAGTTCCCACTTCAGAAGTATAGGCTAGGGCAAGTTATTTAACCTCTCAGAGAGACAAAATGGGGATAATGCTAAAACAAATTGCTCAAAAATGGGAAGATTCAACTAAGTATTCACTTTAGTGATTTGGGGAGGGGAGGGAACACAGCAGTGGAAATTGAAGAAAAAAAAATGCATATGTCTTGAAAATAGCTATGTATTAAGTGCTAAATTTTTACAATAATCCAACAAACAGTTATATCTGTCCCCGGTTTTATGGTGTGAAAACTGATATGCAAAGATTTAAGGAAACTAACCAAGGTTGATTAAAAACGCTAGCAAACGGCTGCAGGGATCCAAGCCGTATCTACCTGATTCCCAAACCCTTGCCTCTCTGTCATTGACTCTTTTCTATCATGATACCTCCAGCTCTGGGTCCATAAATTCTACATATTCCCAAGGAAAAACACTGTTTCGTAATGCATTTTTTCATTAAGATGAACCATTGCCTTTTGCATATGCATTATTTCCACCAATATGTGTTTGGTCTTCATTTAAAAATATAAGAACTATTATAAGCAAATGATTAGGAAAAGTCTAATTAGCAAGTTCTAGAAGCAGTTTTTGAGAACTTCAAACACAAATATGTTTCCTTTCTGGGAAAAAGACTCTATTTTTTAAAAATCATTTCTTTCATGGTTCCATGATATTCATTGCAGGTAACTCCCACTTATAAATCTTAAATCCACCTACTATTATTAACACAAATGTCCTCTTACCCAAAAACTGAGAATTTAAATATTATATCAACACCACCATTATCTACAGTAAGCATAAATTAAATAACCCAGAAAAAAAATTAAAAGTTGGGCCTTAGCAGATACAGTTCTAGTAATACTTAATTGTTTATTATTAGCTGCAAAATCACAGCAAGTTATATTACTTTTTCCAAATCATTTAAATTCTTTGTGTTTTAGTTCCTCCACTTACTAATGAACAAAGGATAATAATGTGATCCTTAGGTCATAAGCAATGCAAGAGTAAAATTAATGAGTTTAGTGAAAGAGTAAAAGGAAGTAAAAAGTTGCCAAAGTGTTTTAAAATCTTAAATGATAAATAAGTGTGGAATCATTTTGCTTGTATATCTGGCAAAATAATAAAGTTAGTACAAAATAAGAGGTCCACAGGCAAAATAGTAGGTAAATTGCCTGAAAAATATTTGACTGTAAAATCCAACCACACTGAAAAAATACGTCTTAGGGAAGATATGGAGCCTTCATCTGGAGAAAGTTTTGGAAAGGGGTAGAACAATATAGGCAGAACAGTGAGGATGCTGAGGCTTGTCCTACATACACGTTCAGTGCAATCCCTTGATAAAGAATTCTGGAGTGGGGTGGGAAAGAAATAAAAAAGAATTCAGGAGAAACCAGGCACCATGGTTCATTCCCTTCCACTTGGGGGTAGAGTCTAAGAGAAATAATATGAACTCCTCACCTAAAATTTCTTTTAATTTTCTTTTTATAATTATATTTTCATACCAATAGGTGGCCAAATCTTAATTGATTGATATCACAGTTCAGTGGTGACACTGAAAAAATAATGTTGCAGAAGCATTCTATATTGAGCAAGAGTGGGAAATAAATCTACACCTTTTGGAAATGCACCCCATGCCATGTCTGTGGTCCTTGCTTTGTACCAAGCAACGGATTTAAAGTTCTCTAAATTGATACTGTAAATATCAAGGAAAACTCCCATCAGATTTAAAGAAGTATAACACTAAAAAGGAAATGAATGCTTTCTAAACAGCTGACTTGCTGGATCTCAAAAAGTTTATAGGAGAAATCAAAGTTTCAAAAAAAATCATTACTAGCATGTTATTCTATTTATTTTTTGGCATTCCTAGATCTTCCAAAACCCTCAGTATCAACTCAATCTTAATAAAATAATCTGAAAATATCAGCATAAAAGACCACATAATGATAACAAAATAATCCAGATGCTTTTCTTGACTAATCTTTTCCTTTCAGTATTTCAAAACCAAATTCATGTTCTATATGGATCCATGATAATTAAAAAAAAAAGTGAAACCAAGTTTAATAGGAAGGAAAAGCACAGCAAGGAGTGAAATGGGAAAGGCAAGAGGGTGAATATTCCTATAGTTCTACGTGGAAAGTCTCTGTGGTTCACTGATAACTTTTCTTAACATTTGGGCAAAGATACCTAACCAAAAAATTAAAGAATAAAATACACACTAGAAAAGCAGACATAAGCACAATGAACCAAAGAGAATCATTATCAAAAGGCCACTTACTTATTTCTTCCAGATCTTGACTTTTGAGTCAACCTTGATATGGAGTCCTAGGTAAACTCAATCCCAGCATCACATTAGAATAGCCCTGTTAATAGAGACAAATAACTGTCACTGCTTCAAAAATTAAATTTATGTCACATTCAGTTCAATGACTTCATAGAACATAAAACATACTCAACCTCAAATAAAATTAATTGTTAATGCATTAATTGCTTTGGAACTCTTCAAACATTCATGGAAATGCTTTTCTACATATTAATTTAGAGAAGTTTAAAATCCATTGTTTGGTACAAAGCAAGGACCACTGAGACAGCATGAGATCCATTTCTAAGAGATGCAGATTTTATTTCCCATTCTTACATTGATTTGGCAGGTTTAAACTTTTGGTGATTAAATTTTATAATTTAGGGGAGCCTGGGTGGCTCAGTTGGTTGAGCATCAGACTTCAGCTCAGGTCATGATCTCGTGGTGCGTGGGTTCGAGCTCCATGTTGGGCTCTGTGCTGAGAGCTCAGAGCCTGGAGCCTCCTTCGGATTCTGTGTCTCCCTCCCTCTCTGCCCCTCCCCTGCTCCTTCTCTGTCTCTCTCTCTCTCTCAAATAAACATTAAAAAAAATTTTTAACCTATAATTTATAGAACATAGTTATTTTATGTCTCAAGATTCCCACCTGAAAACATGACTGATTTCAACTGCCTCTTCAACACATACTTAATGAGCTTTGTAGGCCTTTCCACAATCAACAAGTTGATAGTAAGCATTTTCTCCTTATAATTGCAAAGTAAGGGCTATTCCCTTAACTCTTATTAGAACGTGTGTATCCTAGACCCATTTGCTATTTAACTACTCTCTTTTCTAGTCTCTCCCTTCTTTAATCTGAAAGATTTAGCTCAAATCTTCCAACAAAATTACAGAAGTTAGTAGTGTATAGGTAATAAACGGGTTTTGATTCACACACCAACTCTGACTGATTGGTAGTGACCACATGGAAATCTGTATGGAGATTAAATCTGAGTCTAGCAGGGAGTCCTGTGTTCAATTAGCCATGCCTCCCTTAGGCACCGAAAGGGAGGGATGACACCACATGCCCTCTTTTCTTTGTTGAGCATTTAGACATTTCCCTAATTTTATTTAAATTGTTCCCACTTTTGGCTACAAATCCTTTTTTCCAATGAAATCTTAGTGAGGGGTCAACCAAATATACAGATAACAATGAGGCATTCTGGTTGAACCAGACTCCCAGTATTCACTACCACCTCTGTTCTTTCCCTAGGTACCTCTGGGGTATTCCACAAAGTCTTAAGTATTCTGCAAAGCATTAGTTTGAAACCATTATTTTAGTTATCAAGGTAACTCAAAGTCACAAAAATTAGGGTAATTCAAATGCCCTTTCTTCACATTCTAGCAGTCTTTCTCTATTGCTTCTGTTGTTCATTTTTCTCTTAATGATAAAATTTTGCACATGAGCAGGTTCCACTCTTGACTTTCTTTGTGTTAATTTTCTCCTATAATTCTTTTTTGCCTGCTATATGCCACCAAAAGAAGCAGATTTTTTATTAATACATAGCAATCTAAATTATTTCCTAATTCCATATTGCCTTACTTTCTCCTCACATTCATGGATATCAATTTTTCCTAAATCAATCTATAAAGTCTAGATTTTTAAAGAAAATCAACAAAAGCATTTTAAAAGTATATACTTTAGATGCCTATTAATACCAAAGTTAACATCAAAAATAAAGGACAAAGAGGGGTGCCTGGCTCAGTCAGTTAAGCATCCCACTTCGGCTCAGGTCATGATCTTGGCGGCTCATGGGTTGGAGCCCCACGTCAGGCTCTGTGCTAACAGCTCAGGGCCTGGAGCCTGCTTCGGATTCTGTGTCTCCCTCTCTCTCTGCCCCTCCCCTGCTCATGCTCTGTCTCTGTCTCTCAAAAATAAATTTTTAAAAAATTTAAAAAAAATAAAATAAAGGACAAAGAGAAGGGATCTGCTCTACCAAATATCAGGCTTACTACCAAAGCCAGGTACAGACACTGGAAAATGGAGTTCGGATATAAACCCACGTGTCAATGGGAGCTTTATATAATAAGGGTACTATCACAAAGTAAAAGAAAACGTTGGTTGTTGTCTCACTGTGTAGAGAAAGAAAAACAGTCTCAGAATATGGCAAAAATAAACTTATCTCCTTATTTTATACCATACACAATTTTGGATCCCAATGAGATTAAAGAGCTTTAAATGTGAAAGTTATCCTTTCAAAGCTAATAGAAAAATTTGGTGATTCTTTTTGACACTTAGAATTAAAAAACAATTCTGAAACAAGACCTAAAATAATAAGGCATAAAACTGATGGATTTGGCCAAACCAAATGAGAATTTTTCAATGACGGATACCACAGATAAATTTTATAAATAAACTGAGAGAAGACCTAAAACCAATAAGGAATTAATATTAAAATATATATACTCAGAGAAAACCAATAAAAAAATGAGCAAAACCCTCAACAGGGCAGTTTCTCAGAGGGGTAAGCCAGAACAACTGTCAAGTATAGTTTAAAATGTTCAAAATCACTGGTTATTAGGAAGATACAAATCAACAACCTGATGAGATACCATTTCGTGCCATCAGAATAGCACATATTTGAATGCTGGATTCTATATTGTGTTGGCAAGAACACAGAAAGATGAGCATTCTCTTGTTTACTGATAATGTTAGCATCAACAATACAGTAAATCTTAAAAGCAATGTGGGAGACCTAAAATGTTTACCTGCTCTTTATGGACCCCAAACACCCTATGCAGACATCAACTGTAGCATATGTTAGCTTAGATTATATTCACTTTAAAAAAATTTTTTTAATGTTTATTTATTTTTGAGAGACAGAAACAGAGCACAAGTGGAGGAGGAGCAGAGAGAGAGGGAAACACGAACTCACAAACTATGAGATCACTACCTGAGCCCAAGTTGAAGGCCTAACCAACTAAACCATCCAGGCGCCCGAGATTTTATTCACTTTTTTATTTGCATGCTTTTCTCTCCCACAAGTTTCTCCATTTTAATTACTCAAAATTAATTTTAAAAACTGATAAATCAAGAAATAGCAACAAGCATATCATTTACAGTTGTGGATGTATAAAAACTGTGGATATAAATACCAGAAATATGTAACCTCTGTATAGCTGGACTGGGTGGTAGGAAGATACAAGACAGAAGAATGCTATTTTCGCTTCACTTGATTTTTTTTAACTGTACGCACATATTTCTTTGATAAAAGTCAAAATTAAATACAAAAGAAAAGAAGGTAATTTTAAAAATAAACAAAGAGGTTATCGCCACAACATACAGTTTCATTTTTATAAATTTTATTTAAATATGCATTATATATTATTATTTAAAATTATTTATATTATTTTTAAAAGCATATATTATTTTAGTAACATAAGCTCAAGGACATTATCAAAGTAAAATATGTCATAGATTACTGATCACAGTTCTTATAATGATCACTGAAACAAACAAAACAACAACAACAAAAAACTTAAGACAGTAAAGGAAAAGGCAAAACCAGAAAGCTAAAGAGGCCAATTAGAATTCTTTTACATGCACACATTCATACACGTTTACTGATTGCTTACTAAATGCTAGGCACTGTCCAGGCTCGGGGATAAAGCCACAACCCTACTTCCGTGGAGTGTACAGTATAACGAAGAATATGTAATGAATAGTTATTACAGCGTACTGACCAGCATAGTAAATACGCACATGGGCAGCACCTAATTTCAGTCAAAGAAGACTTCCTGGATAAAAGGGTCTCTGTGAGGTTCACATTTACAACCATTCCCTTTCCTAATTTCTTCCATCCTTTTAAGGTACATTATGAATTTATTTAAGGTTTATTGTGGTAGGAGAGGAGAGCATCACTCCGACATTCTCAGTGGGTTTGACCTGGTTTCTTTCAGAACTATATTTGCTGAAGAGAACAATTACTAGGTGGGTTAGTTTTGTTGTATTTATTTTTTCTAAGAACTTCCTGGTACTCAAGAAAGATATTTAGCGTTCTAATGTGTCACTTGGAACTGTTTAATATTTTCTACCCTCCAGTCTTTTAATTAACAAAAATGAAAATATGTCCTAAAAGAAATACTATCATTTCATTGTTTTTTAAACAAAGGAAAAAAGAAAAAAAATTACACGGTACAAAGCTCGCATGTAAAACAAATGTCTTTTGAACTCTACTGCAAAATGCCATAATATAAAAGCGTTAGTCTAGTGAATTTCACAATTTGGAAGAATATACTAAAAATATGAAGAAACTAAAATACAGTGGTTATCTAGGTGATAACGTCTAATTGATGTTCAAAAGTAAAAGGTACAGTAACATTTTCAGTACTGTTTTCATATTATATAGCATAGGTCTTCTTGGAGAACAATGAAAACTAAGAGTTATTTTGTTATCTAGAAACAAACTAGTTAACCATAGCCAGAGAAGAGTAAGTCAGTAACTGTACATTGGTTACAAATGCTGGTAGTATAACCCACATTTCGGTGAACAGAAAATAATTAAACAACAAAACCCCAGAAAAACAACAAACGTGTAATTTCATTTCAAATTTTTGGGTAATGGGGGTGTACACGAGCAGGATAAAAGAAACAACCATTGGATTCTGAGGAATGGGGGAAGTTATTCTTCAGAAGGCACACAGTCCATATTCTCGACAAACATTCCATATTCTAGACAAGCAGTTATTCTACTCCTAACAAAATTTACCAAGTGCTCAGAAGGTATTTTGTGGCAGGCATTCTTTTTGCATCAGGCATTTACACAAGAGGAACATCATGTCATTATCATTTGTACAGATGTTACAAATATCAAGAAAGGAAATAGCTTAGATTTTTTAGAAGTTGGCTCTACAAAGGTTAAATGCTGTGAAACTGCATACAGAGATACATAGCATTTGCTATAATTAGTATCCCAGCTCTGGTTAAAACAGTGTGAACTCTGCAAGGGCAGGGATGCTGGTCTCTTCAATTCACTTGGAGTCCAATAAACCTAAACTACTGACTGGCACATAGTATGCAGTCAAATATTTGTTAAATGAATATATTAATTTACTGACTCATTAACATGGAACTGGATAGGCATGGAAATTGAAAAATTAAATTTTAGGGGCGCCTGGGTGGCTCAGTCGGTTAAGCGGCCGACTTCGGCTCAGGTCATGATCTCGCGGTCCGTGAGTTCGAGCCCCACGTCGGGCTCTGTGCTGACAGCTCAGAGCCTGGAGCCTGTTTCAGATTCTGTGTCTCCCTCTCTCTGACCCTCCCCTGTTCATGCTCTGTCTCTCCCTGTCTCAAAAATAAATAAAACTTTAAAAAAAAATTTTTTTTTAAAAAGAAAAATTAAATTTTAGATACAATAGACAATGGATCTGAACCAGGACAGAGATATTTGCCCTTCTAATCCTGGTGCTAAATTTAATTCAGGGATTTTTCAAAAGAGGTAAGACAGAAACAAAGGAGTGTTCTGTTCCACTGCCTTGATTTAATATGGCACAATATTAACTTTATTTTGGGAGTCAAAATAAAATGAATTGAGAATATACATTTCAGAATTTATGTGAGTATAGAATATTGTTTCAAAAGTTTGAAAAATAGTGATTTAACCTACACCATAATAAAATAGGATTTGTAGTTTTAAGAGCTAACACTGGAGCCATACTGCAGTGGTGACTGTCTGTGATGCAAAGCTTTGAAGCTTATATAAATATGTGCACATAAGCACTAATTATAGCTTATCTTCGTGAGATTTAGTTCTATGAGTTTAGTTCTCAAATCATCCCTCTGTCATCTTTATAAAGTAGAAGGTAAGAGGCGATCCTTCGGAATTGCGGAAAAGAGGTACTTCAATTACCAATAAAAACTTATACTCAGTATCATTCAGCCACATTGGGTGAATCATGTAAGCATCACCTCTACAGAATAGGGCCTATGCAAGATTTATTCTTGTTTGGCTGACGCACCCCACAATTAATAGCATCCAGATCTAAGAAGGAGGAGCTCATGATGCTTCAGGCTCCACCACAACCCTATCAAACCATTAAGGAGATATATTCATAGAAATTGAACTGAGATAAAAGTTGACCTTGAAAATAACTGAAGCCACAATGATAGTGAAGTTTGTCAACATTGTGAGTACAGTTCAAAACCCATTTATTCAGGGATAGGACAATTTTGTTAGCTACCTTTTACATTTATAAATTTGTTTCTAGCTTTTAATTGAAAATATCTATATTGTATAGGCAGGTTCAGTCAGAGAATGTAAAAGTCAAAATTAAATCAATGAACAAACAAATAATATTGGTAAGGTAGAAGGTGAACAGGCAGGGACGCCTGGGTGGCTCAGTCAGATAAGCATCCAACTCTTGGTTTCGGCTCAAGTCATGATCTCACAGCTTCATGTGTTGGAGCCCCACATCACGCTCTACGCTGGCAGTGCGGAGCCTGCTTGGGATTCTCTCTCTCCCTCTCTCGCTGCCCCTCCTCCACTCATGCACACTCTCTCCCTCTCTCTCTCTCAAAATAAATAAATAAATAAACTTAACAAAAAAAAGAAGGTGAACAGGCAGTCACTGAAGGAAAAGGCAAAGACAGGATGGTTACTTTTAGGATTCTGCAAAAGCTGAGTAGAATTATGTAAAAATGCATTACTGTATTTACACAAATATGTACAAATACTTTAAAGTTAAATTTCATTTGTATCATTTTTTTATTGTAGTCAGAACACTTAACATGAGATCTAGCCTCAATAAATGTTCAAGAGTACAATACAGTATTGTTAGCTATAGGCATAATGTCATACAGTAGAGCTCTAGAACTTACTTAGCTGTACGACTGAAACTTTCCAGCTGTTGAACAGCAACGGTTGAAATTTCAAGTTGCATAAAAGGCCTTTTTGCTCTTCAACCATTGCAGATACTGAACGCTTATTAAGTACCAGATTTACTATCTACTGGAGACACAGAGATAAAAGCTATTCTCCTGCTGACTGCTTAAGGACAGGTTAAGTAGGCAGTAAACATGCCTTTGAATGAATGATATTTTGAAACCATAGAGAGATTATAAGTTAAATGTGATGCTGCGTAAGCAAAAGTAAGCACAGGGTGATAGGAACTATAATAGTGAATTTGCATGTGAAAATAATTACTTAAGAGGCAGGTGGAAAAAGGGACATACCTATGTGAATCATATCTCAATTTCCCTCTGAATTTCTTATAAATATATATTTCTTATATAATTCTTATATTCTAAAACGTAAAGAGTTTTGAATACATTTTAATTTTTCTCCACTTTTTATGAAAAATTACTGGAAGTAAATAGTTTTGATTATACTTAAAGTTAGCAAAAGTAGAAAAGTCTATTAAAGTAGACTTCTCTCACTTTTCATAGGACATATAACTTTGATAAAAAACTTTCAAGCTTGGAGCACCTGGGTGGCTCAGTTGATTAAGCATCAGACTTTGGCTCAGGTCATGATCTCATGGTTCCTGAGTTTGAGCCCCACATCAGGCTCTGCGCTGACAGCTCAGACCCTGGAGCCTGCTTCGGATTCTGTGTCTCCCTGTCTCTCTTCCCCTCTTCCACTGTCTGTCTCTCTTTCTCTCTCTCAGAAATAAACATTAAAATTAAAAAAAAAAAAAAACCTGTCAGGCTTGTTAGAACAGCTTTATTAAAATAATTGTCACTTACTTAAATCAGAACTATGAAGGTCATGTAAACCTTAAACATGTAAATACATGGTACCATAATAGTCAAAATGAGTAATAAATTTCCAAAATGACATAAATACTGCTTGGTATTTCCAATGCATTTGTGACAGAGAAAAAACACGCAGTACTCTTG
>NW_024412391.1:30124156-30133323 GCF_014898765.1 Herpailurus yagouaroundi
TTTTTTCCAAGTTCAAAAGATTTTTAAACCATAGGTAATAGGTTGAAAACAAGCTCCTAGGTTCAAACACAGACTGGAGTTGACTTTAATTCATTCTGCAGAGGCAGATGCTCAGTGGGAGCTCAAGAAGTGGACCACTAAGTTAATAAAAGAGAATTCCTTCAAAAACCACGTTTGTTTTGTTGTTTTTGGCTGAGAGTATAAGACTAAATTAAAAGAAAATGGCAAAGAAGAATTCAAGAGAACTACCTCTAGAATTACTAATGCAGATTTAAACACACTCAGATTATACAGAACACCATACAGCTCTGTCTTTTATGTCCATTGTAACTCAAAGCCTACACCGTAAAAAAAATACATCAGTTAAACATACTTTCTTTCTTTCTTTCCTTTTATTCTCTTACTCATCCTGTCCTCTTTTGGTACTTGCCTTCCTTTCCTTTTTACTTCTATAAAAAAATAACGTAAGTTCTCCCTTTCCATGCTGACCAGCAGTTGTTTTTATGAGATAGAACCAAGTTTAATAGCAGATCAACATTTGTGATTGATCTCCAAAACAAATACCTGGTTTTCCATTTTCTCAATTCCCTCTCTTTTTTTGGGTGACAAAACAGTCTCATTCTCAGCAAATAACAGAGTGCTCAGGTATGTAAAGAGAGCATACGGAAGTAAGTGGACAACATTAACGTGGAGGTCAATGCCTCTGCAGCTGCTTTCCTGACACTGAAGATGCTTTGTCTATCTCTTTCAAACCAGAAGAAATGAGATGCAGGAAACATGAGGCAGGCAGTCTAGACAAGCAGAACTCCAACCTTAGTGCAAGTCTTTTAAGATACATAAGAAAGATTTAGGATATTGGCAGTTGGAGGATTTCCCAATCATCTGTGGGATACACAGCCACAACTACATAAGGACTAATAACCCCGGATGACTTGGCATTTTTATGTTTCCCTACCACTTAGCAAATGATTCCTTCCCCAGGGGCACCTGGGGGGCTCAGTCAGTTGAGCATCCGACTTCGGCTCCGGTTGTAATCTCCTGTTTCATGAGTTCGAGCCCTGCATCAGGCTCTTTGCTGTCAGTGCAGGGCCCACTTCAAATCCTCTGTCCCCATCTCTCTCCACTCATACCCTACTTCACTCTCTCAAAAATAAACATTAAAAAAAAACAACAAAACAAAACAAAACAGGGTCTCCTGGATGGCTCAGTCTGTTAAGCATCTAACTCTTGGTTTCAGCTCAGGTCATGATCTCATAGTTCTTCAGTTCAAGCCCTGCATTGGGCTCTACACTGAAAGTGCAGAGCCTGCTTGGGATTGTCTCCCCATCTCTCTCTCTGCCCCTCCCTGACTTGCTCTCTCTCTCTCTCAAAAAATAAACACACACACAATTTGAAATACAAATATATATATGTGTGTGTGTGTGTGTGTGTATATATATATCTATATATATATATATATATACATACATATACATATATATGTGTCTTTCAATTTTATACTTCCATTTTCTCTAATTGACTATTCAGGTCAAGTTCCACCAACACTGACCCACCTCCATCATCTAATCTAGTCTACCCATATAATCCAAGATTGAACTTTTTTTTTTTTCCAGGAAATAGAAGTTCCTGAATAGAATGGAATTTAACTGAGCAATGTTCAGAGCAGAGATTAAGAAAATCACTTCCACTGAAATGTACTGGTCAGGCAATGGACTCTCTTCTGAAGTGAATGTAACATTAGCAAAGAAAAAGACAGAACATAGGTTCAAACAAGGTGGGATCCAGTAAGTTAGCATGCCCATTTCACAGCACTGACCCTTCCTTCCAACCCTGCTTACTTTACAAATACATTTCATAGATTTCTTCTGTTTAAGAGGAGCCATTCCATATATTTATTTAAATAAAACAACACAACTATGTGATTTATGAGACAACATGCCCTGACAGATGGGATATTCTTACCTTATCTTATATCTAACTCAGTAAAAGAATGGAGTACAGACTGTCCAAATTTCAGGCTGCAAGTTTTAAAATAAAAATACCACCTTTTTTTCCTTTTTTTTCATTAAGAGAAACAGTCATCCATTATTAAATAGCTATCTCTTATGTTGTTTATTGTTGGCAATAATTCTTTTTTTTTAAGATATTCTTTTTAACCATCTCTACATCCAACATGGGGCTCAAACTTAACAACCTCAAGGTCAAGAGTTGCATGCTCTACTAACTGAGCCAGGCAGGAACCCTGAAAGAATTCTTAATCATCCTTTAATTCTAGGCATTTATTTTATTCTATATGCCAGGTGAACGCTCTTATAACTGTAGCATGAGATCTATGTGAAGGCCTCAATGCATTAAAATCACTAAGTAATAGTCTGTTTCATAGATAAAAGCACCTATCTTGCCAATTTCTCTTCTGTTTTTTTGTTTTTGTTTTTTAATGAAAACTTAGTGGATACTCTTGGAACATACAGCATGGAATAAGGCAAATTATCAAGGGAAATTTTACGTGAGGTAAAATTCACAAGAGTATCATTAGTTTTAGAATTGAAATAGAGATTCTTATTATAGGAATATATTGTCAGAAATTTTACAAAATACTATCTTTTTAAATATTCAAATAAACATGACCTGAAAATTGACAGCAGCAACCTTTTGCTGGCTTGCACCCTTTTATGTATCCTTTCACTTAGATGAAAATCTGTAGGAAACCAGATTACAAGTATAACCATGAAGGTTTTTCTAATGGTTTTTAGCCACACAACTATATGCAGAGTCCCACATTCTTTAGGATTTACAGTCCTCAAGCAGTGTGCTAGAATCTTCCCAGATGCCAAACCAAATTAATAAATGCTCACTAAGTACACACAATAAAGATATATCACTGAAATTTCAGCAAGAAATTCAAAACCCCATTCTCACACTGCTTTCTGAATTCTCTTGAAGTACCCTTCATTGCATTCCAAGTCAAACATTTTAGAAAACCATTTTAGGCGTACCACCTGGAAGATCCACAGAAACTTTATTAAAGACAAGATAAAATATTTGCCAATATACTCATCTAGCTAGTGAAAACGTTTCTCAATCAATGATTTGGCCCTGCTAAATTCTCATTGCCCAGTAACACTTCTCCTTACCAAAAACCTTCCTGATGAAGTTAATTATCTGTTAATGGGTTCTAACCTCCATGCGCTTAGGTGTCTAGTTTTGAGGCCTATATGAAAGGGAAGAAAACTAGTGAAACTCTTCAGGCTTTCTTAATGTGGCTGTATGCACCACATCACACACTAATTTTAGCAATTTCACTAATTGTTTTTACTGCCAAAATCTCTATAGAATTTTTGGATTAATAAAGATTTATGAAGACATCTGGATACAATATGATTTTTTTTAAATAGGTCTTCTCATTCTGCCAACCTATCTATAAAATTTCATAACATACTTAAAGAGATGTTATACATTGTTAGAGAAGTGTTACAATTATTATCTGTTGTGAGTCCAAGTTACATCATAAAATGAGAAAATTAATTTATCTTGAGTAAATTGGAGAAATATAAAGCATTCTAGGTAAGTTAGTAATTTCTGTATTGTATAAAGGAAACTTAGAAGGATACAATTAAACTCAGATTACTTTCTAGGCAAATAGTATTTTAAAATTTTACTGAGACTTTCAACTACAGTATTAAAAAAAGATGGAGTTTCTAGTTGACTCAAATTTAACCCAGAAAATTAAATTTTACAAAATTATTTTTCCTTTCAATCAGATTGATCAAAAAATTATGCGGGGGGTGTGTTCTTATATATTTCTTTATTATTATTATTTTTAATGTTTATTCATGTTTTGAGAGAGAGAGAGAGAGAGAGGGAGAGACAGTGCTTGAGCAGGGGAGGGGCAGAGAGAAGGAGACACAGAATCCAAAGCAGGCTCCAGGCTCTGAGCTGTCAGCACAGAGCCCCCCACGCGGGCCTCAAGATCATGACACAAGCTGAAATCGGATGCTCTGTCAACTGAGCCACCCAAGCGCCCTGTATTTATTTTTTAAAGTGTGAACACAGAAGCAGTCAATATTCTCAAGTCATGGATTACTGAGAGAATATAGATAAGCCATTTTCACAAAGAAACAAGAAAGTCAAGAAAAGTGCCTGCCACAGAGTAGAGTTTTCTAAATATTTGTCTGAAAATGAACAAAAGGGGTACCTGGGTGGCTCAATCGGTTAAGTGTCAGACTCTTGATTTCAGCTCAGGTCATGATCTCAGGGTTTTTGAGTTTGAGCCCTATGTCAGGTTCTGCATTGACAGTGCAGATCTTTCTTGAGATTCTCTTTCTCTTTCTCTCTCTGCCCCCCCAACACCCAAAATAAATAAACACTAAAAAAAAAAAAAAAATGCATATGATTCTAAATTTAAAATGAAGTGATCTTTGATGGGTAGTCTTAAACGTATCCCTAACACCAGGGGGCGCCTGGGTGCCTCCATGGGTTAAGCATCAGACTCGAGTTTGTCTCAGGTCATTTTCTCAAGGTTCATGACATCTAGCCCTGCATGGGGCTCTGAGCTAACAGCATGGAGCCTGCTTGGAATTCTCTCTCCCCTCTTTCTCTGCCCCTTCCCCATGGCCTCTCTCTCTCAATATAAATAAATAAACACTTAAAAAAAGTATCCGTGACAACAGTGTGTGGGAAGAACGTAATTCTGAATTGCATGTCTTATTGAATAGAAGGACAAAGGGGATTTAAAAAAAATACACTAAAAAGAATTGCATTAACTCATTTAAGACATTCATATTAGTTGCATCATAATTTAATGGTATTAAATTAAATTTGGAAAGAAGAGCAACAGGTTTATATAATTTGTGTATCAAATAAACTAATTTAAAAATAGTGTGTTTCCATAAATAAGGAAAAGGAGATCCTTAACTATCACTTTTACTTTTTCTCATTCAGCATCTTTAATTTTCATTAAAAATGTAAAATACTTTCCTTTTTAAAGTTATTTCATTCAAACAATTATTTTTCTGCCTTTTTATCCCTATTCAAAATATCAACAACATGACTACCCTCTGAAAAAATTTACATTTAATTACAACTGTATATTGTTCTCCTGCTACATCCCCAGGTGGTACTCTAAGATCTTAACCATACTAAGCTTTTTCTCACCAACTTGTACATAAAGTATGTGCATTATTTGTTTATTTACCTAGAATTTTCAGTTGCAGATGACATGACTCCACAAACTGAAACAAAGAAAATATCTTTAGGGAATGTTCAGCTAGCCCCAGAGAAATCAAACTTTTATGACCACTGTTTAACATACAGGTAAATAGTTACATGTCAATTATATTGTCAAGGGCAACAAAAGATACAGATAAACACATTAAGTGTTGTCTTTATACAATGCTTAATTATTGGTCTGATTTGTCCAAAACAAAGATTTATTTTCTCCTCAACTGTGACCATAGTTCCTTTAAAAGATATATTCAACAAAGTCAAAAGATACATTCAACATAGTTAATAAAAGCAAAACTTTATTTCCTCACCTTTTTCATGCCTCCTATAATTCAGTGCTACTAATCTATGGCAGTGGAAATCCAGAAACAAATACTAGAAAATAGATAACACGTGCATACACACACACACACACACACACACACACACACACACACAGTCCCCAAGCAGTCCTATGATTTTTGCAATCTTTCTTTAAAAGCAGTAACAGTGTTGCAGAGTCACAGCACCAAAAATGACTGACCCACTGACAAGAAGTTGTGTGTCCTCTGAGGATACTTTAGTAGGAGTCTGAAATTGATTATCTTCATTGTAGCCTGAGAGGTATATAGACTACCAATCATCAGAATAAGTAATGGCACTAACAGTACACAATAAAGAAGAAACAGCTTTAAGAACATCAGAAGCAACAGCTCTAGGATCACAGCCACTAAACAGGATCTGGCTATTCACATCTGCTATGCTGTTTCTTAAAATATTATATTCTGAAAGGGGTGCCTGGGTGGCTCAGTAGATTGAACATGAACTTCATCTCAGGTCATGATCTCATGGCTCGTGAGTTCGAGCCCTGTGTCGGGGTCTGTGCTGACAGATATTGTATTTTTGTTGATGAAGAAAGCCTAATTCATAGTTTGCATAGAAACTGGAGTAGTAGTTTTCAAAATGTGAGTATTTTTGCACTCAATCTGAACTTTTAATCTGAATTCTTGTTGGCCTGGATTCTGGTTAGATAAACATGTTCTAATGTTACTCTACATATTTGTAGATTCCCTGTTGAGCATATAACATAACAACTTTAACTTCATGTCCTACCAGGTAGCCTCTAAGTACAGCCCTTTGCTGATTTTATTACAATAAGTTCCATACATGAAATGTATAATTCCAAGTTACATGTTCATGTCCATCAAAAGATGAGCGGATAAACAAAATGTGGTACAGGCATGCAATGGAATATTATTTAGGCTTAAAAAGGAAAGAAATTCTGACACGTGCGACAAGAAAGATGAACCTTGAAGACATCAATGCCAGGTAAAATAAGCCAGTCACAAAAAACCCCAAAGATTGTATGATTCCACTTATATGAGATAACTAGAGTAGTCAAATTCATTCACAGAGACAGAAAGCAGAATGGTGGTTGCCAGGGTCTAGGAGAGGGGAAATGAGGAGGGATTGTTTCATGGTTACAGAGTTTCAGTTTTGCAAGTTGAAAAAAGTTTTGGTAATGGTTGCAAAAAAATGCAAATGCACTTAATCTTGGAACTATATACTTAAAAATGGTTAAAATGGTAAATTGTATGCTATGTATATTTACCACAATTTTAATTTATTAAATAATTTACATGGTCCTGTAGGAGTAAATCTCTAAAATTATGATATTTTGATACTTACAATTTAATGTAAAACAGTAACAAAACAACAGAGGATATTCTTTAAAATCTTGGTATTTTCAAGTGTTGAAAGATAACTTTTTCTTAGCAAGTATACTAGGTAGGTACTCTAGGAAGCTCCTGGCTTATAGGATTTGGGGCAAGCAAAAGTTTCTCTTTATAGCTTCTTCTCTAAAGCGTTTCTGACACCCCATTTCTAAAGAAAGATTTGCTCAATTTTTTCTTCTGATGACCCCTACTCAAACATTTTATAGCATGCTATAAGATGAGCATGTTAAGAATTTGTTTACAGTTTATCGCCTACTCTGAGAAACTAAACTCCTTGAGCAGTTTTCAAACATCTGGCCCTCAGATGGCCCTAAATAAATCTTTGTTGAGTCAACTGATAGCTGAATACTTGAATAATTTTATTCATTAAAAAATTAGAGTGCCTAAAATATGTAAAGTTCAGTAGAAATACAAAGATTAAAAATTATATGATCACTGATTCAAGGAATTAAGCAAATCTAGGAATCCTCTAAATATATTAATACTATAAACATCATTTTTTTCTTAAAAAAGACACAAATAAAGTACCACTGGTAGTGTTCATAAACAAGAAAGATTATATATTGTTTTGGGTGAAGGTGGATATCAGGAAAGGCTGAAAGAAGGACTTAGCATCTCACCTAAAGATTGAAGTGTAGATGATACTTAAAATAGGGGTAGGAAAGAAAATATGAACATAATTTTTGTAGAAAAACAAGAGTGGGAAAGTTACATTAGGTTACAACAGAAGTTCTCAAACCTTTTTACTCCCTTTTAACCTTTTTACTTTACCCTTTCATAAAGTATTAAAAACCTTCTCCCTTAAAAGAAAAAAAGTGGATGATCTCTTTATATACTTAGTTTATTTGCCATTAAACTGAGAAAATTCAAAAAAAATAATGTTTATTCATTTTTGAGAGACAGAGAGGACAGAGCACAAGCAGGGGAGGGGCAGAGAGAGAGGAAGACAGAATCTGAAGCAGGCCCCGGGCTCTGAGCTGTCAGCACAAAGTCAAATGTGGGGCTCAAACCCAGGAAACATTGAGATCATGACCTGCACTGAAGTTGGCTGCTTAACTGACTGAGCCACCTAGGTGCCTCCAACTGAGAAAATTTTATATCACAAGAACAGACAAGTACATTTGCCATTAGTTGCCAGAGCAATGATATCATCAAATGTCAGTTAGCCTCTGTACAGCTCTATTGTATATTCATGAAAGAATTAGAGAAAAAGACAAATAAGATCTTAGTATTAATATGAAAATAGTTTTGGCCTCACAGCCAACTTGAAAGGGCTTAGGGACCCTGAAGATTCCCTAGATCACACTTTAAGGACTGCAGGGTTACAGAGTGGAAAAGATATAAGTAAGGAGGCTAAATAAACACAGCTAGAATATGCCCGGTTGGTTGAAGTTCAAGCTATAGATTTTAAACAGGTAAATATGAAAGATTTTTGTACAAAACAGTCACATGATGGTGAGCTGACTTTGGAAGGACGCATTTAGAAAGACAGAAACGGGTTGGAGGTGTGTGAATTCAGATTGGAGACCAAGTAGAAGTCTATGAGAGAGTTTACCAGGGGCCAGCAGTAAGTGTACTGAGACAGTATAGAAAGAAAGAGGAAAACAAAAGCATCACTTTTTTTTAAATAAAAACTTTTAAATTAAAAAAAATGTTTATTTATTTTGAGAGAGAGAGTGAGTGGGGAGGGGAAGAGAGCGAGGGAGAGAGAGAATTCCAAGCAGGCTCCATCCTAGTGGGGAGCCTAATGCGGGGCTGGATCTCACAACCCTGAGATTATGGCCTGAGCAGAAATTAAGAGTCAGACTCTTAACCCACTGAGCCACCCAGGCAACCTGAAAATGGAAGCATCTTAAAAAAGCCATAGAAGTTACAAAACAATCAGGAGACAACATCAGATGGTACTATTTAAGGAGGCCAAAGTAAGAATAAGTTTCAATAAGACTGTGGAATTGTGTCAGGTATTTTAAAGTCAAGGAAAATGATGATTAGGAAAGTGAAGTCAGGGGGCACCTAGGAGGCTCAGTCGGTTGAGCGTCTGACTCTTGGTTTCTGCTCAGGTCATGATCTCAGGTTCCTGTGTTAGAGCCCTGTAAGGAGATCATACTGAGCTTTGAGCCTGCTTAAGATTCCCTCTCTTTCCCCCTGACTCTATCCCCCTAAAATAAAAATACTCTCTCTCTAAAATAAAATAAAATAAAATAAAATAAAATAAAATAAAATAAAATA
>NW_024412391.1:30133333-30215833 GCF_014898765.1 Herpailurus yagouaroundi
TAAAATAAAATAAAATAAAATAAAATAAAATAAAATAAAATAAAATAACAAAATAAAATAAAAGTGAATTCAGGAAGAAGTCCTTGGAGATCTATGAAAAAGGAGTGTATATGATTGACCACATAAACAAAATACTTAGGGAAAAATGGAAGATGAGGAAGCCTAGATGACTCTTTTGGAGCTCTGATAATGAAAGAAAGGAGAAAGGAGCAATAGTTTATATTTGCAATTGAATGAAAGAGATCGGTGTTGAGGAAAGACTGAAGAAAGAATGAATGACAATGGAGCTAAGTTTCAAAGGAGCTGGGAGGAAATTATGTCAAGAGAATAGATAAGAAAGTTTTATTTATCAAAAGGAAAAAAAAAGCAACTTTCTTTCCCTGGTAGAGCTAAAAGGAGAAAGGCTGGCTAAGACAATGTGGAATTAGCTGACAACAGAAAAATGAGCAGAGAACTACATAGAAAAGAAGTAGTTGGGAAGTTGACAAGGAAAAGTTACCGAGCAGAAACAGAACTAAGGTAGAAAGAAACGAGAGAATTAAAGGAGAAATAAAGATAAAAATTTTAGTTCCTATTAGTGTGCACGGTCATCAGGAAGGAGGAAATGCCAGAGACTGAAACCCAGGACTCCAACTGGAATGCTAATAAGATATATTCTCGGGGGGGAAAAAATTAAAGGTTTACACCAGATTGGTGTTACCCAATACCAGTAGTCTCTACCCAAATGTGACTATTTTAATTTATTGAAATTAAATAAAATTGTAAGTTCAGTTATTTTGTTAGGTGGAAGCTAGATAGGAGAGTCCGAAGTCCTTGAAGAGGAATGATAGAGACCTGAGCTGGAGGCAAGGACAGTGATAAACAGGTTACACATTAGACGCCCAGATGCACAACGTCCTGACCTTGTGGCTTCCAAGACATTGGGGTTGACAGATCAAGAGCCACAGGTGTGGAATATGCCATTCTCCTCTTACAACTCTGCCCAGGTGTACCCCTAGACTCATTATAATGCATTTGCATTGTGGTTATAGGCCCTGGAATGGAGAAAGGCTGCCACAAGGGTTCGGTTCGGTACAAACCTCATAGGGTCAAAAACTTTCCCTCCCAAACTGTGGGAGGAGCACCCCCCCAAATGACTGGAGGCAGCCTTCTTGAGCACCACCCCAGGGTACATTACAGCTCCTCCCAGCCCAGGGAGACCCAGTAATGTCCAGTCCCACAACAACCTAGGGTCTGTTTCTACCTCCTGGAACCAGCCTGCTCTCTTACCCAGAGTTCACTTTTCATCTAATAAATGACTTTGTGCTTGCTACTTTCCTTCCGACTCATATGAATCTTTTTGCACAAAACTCAGGAACCAAAATCTCCATTCACACGACACAGACTCTCCCACTGATAGCAATTCAATGGCATTAGACCAGATTTCAAGGGCGCAAGTGGCAACCATGTTGTATAATGCAGATATTGAGTATTTCCCTAATAACAGTAAGTTCTATTGGATAGAGAGCTTAGCTTCATTTATTATAAGGATAGAAAATAACAATATAGAGTAGCTAGTAGTTATTGTTTATTTACTATGCATCAGACAGTGTACTAAGCACTTCACATATATGACTGCATTCAGTCCTCACAAGGATCTTTTGAGATAGTGTTCATTACACTTCCATTTTACTGATGACAGAGTAAGAGAAGAGAACTTGCTTTTAAATCACACTCTAGCAGAGATAAGATTGAACCCCAGAACTTTCTGATTCCAAGAACAGAGGAATGAGGAAGAAGGACATTTTGAAACGATAATACCCAGTTGTAGAGGCCACTTCTAGGCCATAGGCTTGAGCACTGAAAACTTGAGCAAGGCAAAAGGGCCCACAGTGACTAGTGAGCTGAATGCTGACAGGCTCATTAAGTGGCCTACCTCGAAAGAGCCCTATGCCCTAACTAACCAACTGGCTACTTACAACCAGGCACAGTTCCCAATATTACCAAAAAAAAAAGAAGGGTGGGGGAAATTCCATATGCTCCCACAATCCCTCACTCCACCCTGTATCTATATAGCCCCTCACCACTGCCTCGCGGAAGACAGTCTCTCCTTTATTGTCCTGCCTCCTGCCCCTTTGCAGTGTATTCAATAAGCTTCTACCTTTTTTGCTCTTCCTTGGGTGAATTCATTCACGGCCCATACCACCAGCCCCCATTCCACTGGATCCCACCACATCCAGGTAGTTTAAAGATGAATTGTCTTTTCCTTTGATAATCAGAATACTATGAAATATACCAGTAATAACAGTAGGAAAGGTTATATGAACAAATATAATTTATGTTAATAAAAAGAAAATACTTACACAATATTGAAGTACCAGCTTCAAATGCTTTAAGTTAGAAAGTGCAGAAAGTTATCATAGCAACTTTAATTCACCCACCTTACTTTGTGAGTTCCTGTCACTGTAAGGTGGGGAAGTTACTGTTGCCATAGAAACCACCACAATACTACTACTTTACACTTACATAACACCTTTCATCTGATGAGCTCAAAGAGACTTACAAACATTAATTCATTAATAGTTCTTTTTATTGAAAGTGCATCAAAATTTACCTAATGGCTTACAACAACAATTGCAGATCAAACAAAAGGAAACTTCACCACTCTCTAACAGATTCACACAGATTTTTACACCATCTCTTACTATTTAAAAAGAAAGAGAGAGAGAGACAGTAATCTTATACAGACATTCACCTCCTTGTTTCTTGTACCAAACTGAAAACCATCTCCTATTGTTTTATTGTCAAAAATATGCAGCTCTTCTCCCACCCACTCTTTAATTTCTTTCTTCGTGTGTTCAGCTAATTGCCTGGGAATGTCTTTTAAAACGCCATTACACAAACTTACCTGTGTGGCTCTAACCACTAAGACATTCACTGGTATAAATCTGGTTCTTTTTTTAAAGGATGTATGACCTCATTTTAAATTAGAAAGAATAAAACTAAAATCTGAAGGGGCGCTTTTTTTTTGGTGTTTAAAAGTTTGAAATCTGGAAAGTGTAAAATCCTTAACTGTTCATGGTGATTTTTGTTCTTAGGCTATTAAAATTAAAGCAAATATTTGTTTCAATATGCTAAAATATAATAAAATACTAGGCTAGAAAAATCAGGTCATTGAAAGGGTCTGTTCAGCATAGGATTTTGTTTTTAATAGAGTCGTTAAAGGATACTTTATGTGATTACAACTTCTTAGATAATTTCATGACGTAGGCTTCAAAAGTAACTTGCCTCTAATAACTGAGTAGGACCTACCACTCAAGAATGTAGTCAAATCCGTTTGGAACTTGCTTACATTCTTCAATTAGCATACTTCGCTGTTTTCTGAGCTGTTTACTTCTGCCACATTCTATCGGTCAAATTAATTCATAATGCCTTCCCTGATTTAAGAAAGTGGAGAAAGAGACTTTTCAGGGGAGAAGCTGTCAAGCCACATTGTCAAAAGGCATTCATTCAAGGATGGGTGAAATTTGAAGCTTTTTGGTAAACTACTGCAGATGGCAATCTTTCTAGGGAGTACTACGTTCAGACTTCTTATAAATGATAATGTAGGATTTGTTGACTCGATTATTATTAGGAAAATCCATCATTAACCCATCAATTTATAATTCTGTACTGTAAACTCTGTCCTTTTCCTCGATGTCAGGTTTCCAGCTGTTTTCATATCTCCTGCCCCAATGACCCTATCCACTTCTTTCCTATTTATCCTCCCCTCTCAACAGACACACATTTAATATGATTCTGCTGTTGGAACCTGTTTTATGACTGAGGGACTATATAAAACAAAGGCTGTTCATCATATGCTCTCTAAACAAGGCTGAATTAAGAAGTTAGTAGGTACCTCTGACACTCAAACATCTTTCTCTTGTTCCCATTATGTTCTGGCTATATCTCTGATTCTAATTAAGGAATTACTTTATAAGGAAAATGATATTATGAGGAATTATTTTAGAATTTTTTTTTTACCTCAGAACCAAATCTATCTTAAAATGTTAGGTCACTGAACATAAGTGGCCCAAAGAATAATTTTTTTAATGGCCTGTTTAAGTGCAAACAGCTTTAACATATCTAAGAATAATTATTCCTTTTGTAAGCCACTTTGCCTAAAATTTGTTTGTTAGACAGCTTTGAGTTTTGAATTCTGTTGCTGTTCATCAATAACTTTTTAAGTTCATTTGTATTCTTCCAGTTACTCTACTTCTACTGTTCATCTGAAATGGTCATCAAAATGTAATAAGTTGATCGAAGAGTCTCAGATATTACTCTTTAGAATAAGCTTATTCCTTTTATGAAAGATGCATCTGTATTTGACTTTGTAAGATAATAAATTCAGGAAAAACCCAGCTGGGACTTCTAACAAACTCTTCTACAATATATGAATTTTATACTAAATAAGACTATAATATTCTCCTCTTCAAATGGAAGCCACATTCCCATAGGAAATGAGATACTAAACTATTAATCGCTTACCCAGGTTTCTCTGCCTACTCTGGAACCTTAAACTTCATCATAGTCTAAGCACTGTAAAACATTAAATTTATGTTCTCATAAGTGAAACTTTCTAGATGTTCTTCAGCTAGCTTACTACTCAATGCTTCTGATGTTTTTAAGACAGAAAACTATTTCACATTCAACCTGAGAAAGGCAATGTCAAACTCAACTTATAAGTCAAAAAATATTGTCACAAGCACTGCTATTAGGTTTTTAATGTTTTAAAATATTATGGCAGAAAACTGAATAGTTATGATTATGGACAGTGGCTTTCATATATATATATATATATATATAGTTATAGTTATAGTTATAGTTATAGTTATAGTTATAGTTATAGTTATAGTTATAGTTATAGTTATGGTTATATATATATGGTTATATATATAGTTATATATATATGGTTATATATATATGGTTATATATATGGTTATATATATATTTCAGGATACGCATATTGACAATGTCTTCAATGCTCTCTTAGGAGGCTTTCTTTCATTCTCTCATACAGTTTTGGTATACTTGGGCCATTCTAGAACTGCACACCAGTCTTTACAACTGCTGTTCCCCTATGCTCACTCATGAAGAGATGGTTCTCTTATACTGTCTTTCTTTGTTACAAGGTAGTTGACATAACTGGTCAACCCCTGGCCTTTTGCTTCTGCTTTGTAAAGGGACAATCACAAAATATCCACCAAACACGGTTTGATATCATGATTAAAACATACTCTTACAGCAAATTCTACTGTTTTTACCTTGAAAATGTATCCATAACTTAATCTCCTAAACTACCATCCACCACTAACTCTACCACTGCCACTAGGTCCAAGCCACCATCATCTCTAATCTGGATAATTCCAAAAGCATCCTAAATAGTCCTTCTGCTTTCTCTCTTGACCCTACTGTCTACTCTCCACACAACAGGTGATGAGATTATGTTTATACAGAAGTGAGATAAACCCCTCTTCTCAAATTCCTATATTATCTTTCATTTTAAATGGTTAAAAACCAAAGTGCTTACAATTGTTTAGAGATTCTCATAGATATATGGCTCTTCTCTACCTTTCTGACTTTATTTCCTACCCCTCTTATTTACTTATCACACTGGGCTCTAGCCATGCTGGCTTGTTTGTAATTCCTAGAGCATACTGATTATGCTCATATGGAAGGGAGCCGACACTTCGTATTCCACCTCCCTGGAATATTTTTTTGCCAAGATCAGCGTATCTATCTGGTTGGCTCACTTCCTTCATGGCTCTGCTGAAATGTGAGCCCATGAGACAGACCTTAATTTTTTTAAGTAGGCTCCATGCCCAATGCAGGGCTTGAACCCATGACCCTGAAATCAAGAGTCAGATGCTCTACCAGCTGAGCCAGCCAGGCGCCCGAAGACAGACCTTCTTTGATTACTCTCTGTATAATGGTAAACACCACTCTCCCCCTGTCCCAGTACTTCGTTTCCCCCCTTATGCTGCTTACCATTCATCATCAACATATTACTGTCTGACACTCTATTTATACATAAAATAAGTCACCTAGAGCAGGAACTTTTGCCTTATTCATTGCTTCATCTCCAGTGCCAAGAAGACCGTCTGGAACATGGGACAAAATCATAAATATTTTCTTTAATGAAATAGGATTAAGTTTGAATCCATCCTGTATCAGCTGTTTGACTTTGGAAAAAAATGTTTAGCCCCTCTGTGGCTCAGTTTACTCATTATAAATTGGAAACAATACTTAATAACAATAACAATAATAATAATATCAGCCTTATGGTAAGGATAAAAACAATACATACAACATGCTTAGAACAGTGCCTGGCACAAAATAGTGTAACATTAAGTTTTAGCTAATACTAATTTTAATAAGCCTAATAAGTCAACTCCATGAAGATGCAGTCTTTACTGGGGACAAGAATAGAACTAAAAAATAAGCCAACTCAGTATCTTCCTTTTCCTTCTCTTTAACTGCATTTTTTGGGGATATTCATTTGTAAATCCCACTTGCAGGTAACAATAAACAAAAATTAAACGGGATCTGAATTAAATGGTAACAACAACATTTTCGGGCACAAAGAAACTACAACCTGAGTGACCATGCATTTACTTTTTTTTCAGTTTTTATTTATTTTTCTCCCAGGTGCTTCCAAAAAGTTTTAAAGGAGACTCTTCATTTATTCTTTTAATTCTCCCAACTACAATTATATCTCCAACATGGTAGGCACTATGCAATGATTCAAAGCCATGGCATCCTCCTACCCACAAAGAATTTCTAACATAGGCCTGGATCATAAACATGCAGAAACAGTGAAAAATCAATTATGATGCATATTACGTTAGAATCATGCTCAGCGGACACATGAGGTCACTCACTCTGGGATTCAGGAAAGATTCATCAGGGAGGAGGCAGAATACCAGTGAGAAAAGTACAGCTACATAGGAATGGTGATTCACAATTCATTTTGCTAAGGCAGTAGCAAAAAGAATGGAGAGGAGACTGGAGGGACAGAAGAAATCTTCAGAAGTGGAATAAAAACGTCCGTACCTAACTGGGTGTGTGAAAAGAAAGAAACAGGTTTGCACTTATTGTCTGACTTGGTCATCATGTTAACTTGAGATGATTGTTGACATTCTCAACCCAGGCAGCAGAAGAGAAGGAAATTTGGGGCAAAAGATGATGGATTACTACTTTTACAGCATTTAATTTTACATGTCTGTGAGATATCAAGGTATGTCAGATACATACATAGATAGTGCAATATCCAGGTAGAGAGATTCAGCAAAAGTTTTCAGTTATAAATATATATTTGGAAGTGCCTGGAATATTCACAATAAAATAGGTATACTAAGAATAAAACCATATTACAGAGTATATATTTAAAAAAAGGAAGAACACTTCAGGGACCTAGATGGCTCAGTTGGTTAAGCATCCAACTTCGGCTCAGGTCATGATCTCATGGTTTGTGGGTTTGAGCCCCGCATTAGTCTCTGTCCTGACAGCTGAGAGCCTGGAACCTGCTTCAGATTCTGTGTCTCCCTCTCTCTGCCCCTCCCTTGCTTATGCTCTGTCTGTCTCTCTCTCTCTCAAAAATAAATAAACATTAATTTTAAAAAGTTAGAAAACTGTAACTTAAATCCTGTTTGAACAAAGCTATAGTATGGAATTCTGAGAATTTATCATGAGATTATTTTATAAGATAGAGTGGTCAAGAATAAAAAATGTTACCCAGAAAACAACTTTACACAAAATGCAAAGATTCCAAATTTGCCTTTCAACATAAAGATATTTGGAGAAAGCCACTTGTGAAATATGAACACAGAGTCCTAAAAAGACAATTCTACATGATATGATATGGTCCCTCAGAATTAAAAAAAAAATGAGGTTTAGATAAGGTACTCAAAGTGTGATTAACATATCCACTGCACCTGTCCTTTCAAGACCCTGGTACCTCTATCTACATATACAAAGTGAGCTAATAATGAAGACAATTCATTCGACCAGGGTTCTAAAAAGCATGATGCAAAAAGCACAAGTTTTAAGAATAACATAAGAATTTGAATCCTGGCCTTGATGCTTATTAGCTATGTGACCTGAATCTATAGTGCTTAGAACTATGCCCAGTACAACTAAGGGCTCCATAAGTATTTCTTGAGTAAATTGAATGAATAACTTAGGAATTCTTTGAACATTATTCTTCTGAAACATAAAATGGACCCAATAGCCCATAAGCCCGCAAATTTCTGAAGTTTGTAAAAAGGTATAAAAAATACAATCTAAAGCCCTGTAAAATGTCTGGCTAATTAATATTACTTCTCTTACTTTGTATTCTTAACTTTCCTTAATGTTTGAAAGATTACACCTACAGAGGAGTTTAGGTATGCTTTAAAAAATGGAGAAGTGTATTATTAAATGGACTAAGCCCAAGAATTTAAGTTTGATAAGGATAGTGCTTTTATTTTGTTCACTACTTTATCCCTAGTATAATAGGTTTATGAATCCAACAAATATTTGTTAATTCAATTGATTAAAATATTCTTTGAAGAAAACTCCCACTTAAAGCGGTAACTTAGGGGAACCTGGCTGGCTCAGTTGGAAGAGCATGAGACTCTTGATTTCAGGGTTGTGAGTTCGAGCCCCATGTTGGGTGTAGAGATTACTAAAAAAATTAATAAGTAAGCTTTAAGTAAATAAATAAATAAATAAATAAATAAATAAATAAATAAATAATAAAGTGGTAATTTAGCCAGACTAAAAACAGAAACTTCAGTCTCTCTAATTAGCTTGTTTCTGAATATCATACATATAGATACTCTATATCATTTTATAAGTGGAAACAATTTGGCTTCCGCTGTCTACTGTTTCAAATTCACCATGTCCCTGTACCTGTGTAGATATGTTCAATGAATCTTCAAAACATCTTTATACTTTCTTTAACTGCTGGAGGGCAATCACTCTTCTATTCTGTTTGTGAATAGCTCATATTTGTGTTCTTGATTCATTCTTACAATTTCTTCTACAATAACCCTTTAGCACAGTTTTGTCCAAATGCATTTCTGAAAATGAAATACTTCCACAGGAAAAAAAATAAACTTTGGAACATTAAACCTTTTTTTCCTGTTTCCTTTTTAACAGAATAAATCACATACACTTCTAACATTTATAAGTGTATAGATATTATGCACTTACACATATGTATAAGTCTTCTTATAAACATGAAAACAAAATTTTTCAGTTACAAAACTCACATGCCATCGTCTTAGAAATAATATGCATTTTTATTTGTAGATAAATATTTTTTTAAAAAACAATGAGGAAATTAAAATGCCAGGCAAATGAACCACTGACCAGCAACAGTCACATTTTAAGTGTTAAGAAAAAGAGTTAGGATTAAACATAATTGTCCCTCTATTTCTTTAATATTATGACGGCTTATTGAACATGTTTGGATGGGTATATGGATGATATTCACAGTTTCTTCACATCTAAAAGTAAGTAGTAGAGTCAGTTATATGAAAGCATGTGAGGCTTTCATATAGAGGATAGGAGGAAAGATCCACATATTCCATATATATGAAAACAGCTGGCCCTTCCATAGAAAATTGCCTATGTAGTTCCTGCATTCACCTTCCATTTTTCACATTCTTATAAATAGGCATAAGTATGCATATATTCATTCATTCACTCTCCAAATATTTGAGCATCAATTATGTTCAAGGCACTGTAGAATTCAGTTTGCAGAGTAAAAAGAAAGCAGGGATGGCAATATTACTGTAGGATAAGTAGAAATAAAAGCAAGGAAACAAACTGGACCAAGAGAGTAGAAAAAAAGGTACAGTCCATAACAAAAAATCATGATCATGAACCTTTGTAAAATGTCATATATACATATATGACTCTTGGTTTCAGCTCAGGTCATGATCCCACAGTTCATCAGTTCAATCCCTGCATCCGTCTCTGTACTGACAGTGAGGAGCCTGCTTGGGATTCTCTCTCTCTCTCTCTCTCTCTCTCTCTCTCTCTGCCCCTTCCTTGCTCACTTGCGTGCATGTGCACACGCACACTCTCAAGATAAAATAAACTTAAGAAAATAAAATGTATATATAAAGAAAAGACTATCAGAAATGCAAAGAAAAACTGACAGAAACACAAGTGTTTGGGAAGATTTTAACATAGCAGTATTAGTACATCAGTACTGATACATAAAATGTGTAAGAATGAATAAAAATATTTGATAAATATAAATATGATTAAGGAATACAGTCAATGATATTGTAATAGTGTTGTATGGTGACAGATTATAGCTACACTTGTAGTGAACATAGCATAATGTATAAACTTATCGAATTACTATGTTATACACCTGAAACTATGCAATATTGTATGTCAACTACACTCAAATGAAAAATAAATAAGTAATAAAAATATGATTAAAAAGGTATGACAAAGTTAAATTTATATGTATATATAAAATCTGTATCAGAAGTCCTTTTTTTTTAGAAAACAAATCACCTTGACTGGCATTCATAATACTTTTATTGTACTGACCAGACCAAAGGACACTAAGAAAATTTCAACAAATTTCAAAAACTAAATTACATGGGCCAAATATGTATACACCATAGGAATAATAAAAACCAAAAATGTTCCAACCAGTTGCAAATTATAGATATTTTGCTAAATAATTTGGGGGGTAAAAGGAAAATGAGATCTGTTCAGCCAAGAGGAGCATAGGCAGTCCTGACAAGTAAACTTAATGTTATCCTGGATGTGTTATCCCCTCACCTTCTCCTTAAACTTCACCTTTGGTTTTGTTTGTTTTGTTTCAGGATCATGGATGAGTAGATGTATCTTCAGTGGGCTGAGCTAGCTACCTTCAGTTTTGATTATTTCAGTGATCCACACATTGAGATCCAACCCTTGGTCCCAGCCCCAACCAGCACATACCTGGCCCAACATCAGAAAAACAGAAAATCATTACAGTTTTATATGGATAAGTATGAAAATGACTGGCATAACACCAGGGAAATAACAGGAGGTGACTGACAAAAGTTAATGGAATCTGAATCAGAATGACTTTTAAGTTTCTATACCCAGGACAAAATTCTCTTCTGACTCTAATGTCTGTGGTTTTATGTAAGTGCTAGATATTCCAAACTAGCAATCCTTCCAGAATCTCAAATTTGACTAGTCTAAAGTCAATTGCATTAGGCAGTACATTTCTATTTATAAGTAGCACAAACCAGCTTGAGCCAGCTTTAGTATAGAGGAGGACTTAATTAGAGGAATTCAGAGATAACAGTGGAGTCCCATCTCAAGAAGTGAGAGAGAAGAATATGTTCCCTTTCTCTTCTGGTGCAACTCTTCTTTCTAGGGAACAACTTTCTAGCAATGTTATTGGTTCACAAAGTTACTGCATTAAAGGAGCCTTTGACCTCCCAGTTTCACAATGTAATGGTCCCAGTCACAAAGATATGGACATTCATTGTCTCAGTCTTAACTGGAGACTAACTTCTAGTCCAACAAAAAAAATGGCCGGCCACGGGGATAGGATCAAACTGTAAATTTGACTCAAGAGTCCACATTTGTAAACTTTTATAGTGGAAAGTATGGGGGTAACAAAGATAAATTATAGAAGACATTGTGAGCTGAGCAGACATACCAATAGGTATATGGTACTTAATCCCAAACTAAATGTTTACACCCTACTTTCTTAACTTTATTAACAAAACCATTTTTTTCTGGCAACCTAAGTTTAAAGTTCTTTCATATCATGGAAGTCATCTTTCTTATATTTTTCATTTTTCCTTCCAACTAATGACCTATAGGCTATATTTTCAAAATTACCTCTTTTCAATCCTATCACTACTGACATGAATCCAGTTTACCCCACTGTATCTTTATCTAAACTATTCCACTATCTTACTACAGGTCCTCCTACCTCTAGACTTGGTCCACTCCAGGGCTGAATCTAGTGGGTTGGAAAACAGCAAAAATACCAGAGAAGCAGAGAAGAGCAAAATCATCTCTGTGTAAAAATGAATCATCATAAAGTTGTAACATTAAGCACAATGGGAGGCCACTGCAAGATTTTAGGCACAAGAGTGATTTCAGATGAGAGGAAAATGGAATCAGGGAGAGCAGTAATGAAAATAACATTGGTGGTTTGAATTGGGTAGATATTAATGGAACTCACTTAATTATGTCATTCCCTATTTCAAAGTCTTTTAATGCTTTCCCTTGACCTATAGAATAAAACAAATGTTTTAACATGGCTCCAAATATCCCTTTTCAGTTTTCTTTCCCATCATTCCATTATGTACCCAACATTACAGCCACACCAAATTTCTCATAACGTTTGAGCTCATCATTTATTTTTCACCTTTTTAGATTCATGATCATAAAGTTCACACAGCCTGAAATGCCTTTCTCAACATTCTATGCTAGGACAAACCCTACTCATGCCAAGGCCAATGCCTATGTCAAACCATCTAAGTTTTCCATTATTAGATCCAACATTAACTCCTTAGCCTTCTGCAATATCAGGGCTTTGTGTATATCTCAAATCCAGTACTTTTAACACAGTAATAATTGGCAGTTAATCCTTTATCTATCTCGATGTTTACTCCTTGAGCGAAGAAAGTATTATTTATCATGTACCCCTTCAGCTCTGACATACTTACAGTAGATATTCAAAACAAAGCCCTAACTGAATGAATATACAGAACTAAAAGACAGGAATATAAACATCCTTTCCTCCTAAACTAGAATAAGAGCTTTTAAAAGGCAAGAATGTTTTATGTGTGTATTATCTTTGCATTTTACTCAGTAAAAGTGAATACAAGAAATGCTTGGTTGTGCTAGTAGAATATTAAAATTAAATTAATTATGAACTATTTTATGATAAAAAGACAACCATTTGTATCATCACAGTATCAGAAAAGCATGAGAAATTCAAGGAGAATTAAATATCCCAGATTTATCGCTCACATTTTATCTGATTTTCCTTACTTATTAACAAAAACATAAAATCCTATGGAGGAAGTTATAAAAATCCAGTATAGAAAACCTAAAATCTTTGTATGATTGTTGGCAAGAATATGGCCATAACTTGCAGAATAATAAACAATAAACATCTTAAATATGAAATGTAGAAATAAAACAAATACTGAGGTGGTATCAACAGTTATATAAATATTCATGTAACATATTTGACTAGAAAGATCTGAATCATCAGCTATCCACATAAAATTTAAAGAAGAAATCAATTTTAAAGAAAGTGGAAATGATTAAGATCAAAGTCTAAACGTCATTACTGTCCTGGGAAGAGCAGCTTAAACTTCGAAAGAAGGCTATTTTTAAAGAAATCTTTTCAGTAATATTTATAGCAAAATTACATATAGATCTTACAGCTATGATATAAGTGGTTTTTTCTTCTAATTTAACTATAATAATAAGTGATTAAAACAATTTCCATAGCAACCTCTTGTATAATGATACACAATACTCATGAAATAAAGAATATGCTTTTAAAGAAACAAACAAAAACGAACAAAATGCATGGTTTTTGTATTTTGAAGGGAATAAATTCTTAAGGAAAAGACATTTCAGAGTTTATATCCACATTTTGTGAATTTATTATTCTACTGATAAAAAATCTGTGCATACAAAATGCAAATATTTCAGGGTAATATATGAAACAAATATGAAGCAATACAGCAAAACATGAATAACATAGGGAAAATTCGTGTGCTTTAGAATCTGAAGATATATTATTTTTAACAATCTCTGGATAAATGTAAATAAAGAAATAGAGGCTTTCTTACCAAAAAAAGTGAAGCACATAATTTTTCCCAATGCTACTGTTTTTGTTTTGTTTGGTTTTGGTTTTTTGCTTCTACAGAAGCAAGGAAGACAATGCATCTTTTAACATTTATTAAGATAATAAATAGGACAATTCCAAATCCAAACATGTGAATATTTCATGAAGAAGGCGTGAGAATGGGGAAAGCTGAAATGCTACATTTGTCTTCATACTCGATCTTCCTTTGAAGGTAAACAGTTGCTTTAAATTCTTGCCTATATTTTGCAAAATACATGTTAAGTATATTTTGTTTTCCAAATCAAGCGTGCCATACAGACAGTTACAGACATAAAAAGTTCCACATGAACGTCACAGAATATATAATATGTTTTAAATAAATTTTAACTTAGTCCAGACCTTAGAATTCCATGTAGAAGAGTCGTTCCTTGTAGAAGACTCTTGTACAGATCTTTTCTTTTTTCTTTCAATTTTTTTTTTAACTTCTGAGACCAAAATGCTCATGTAACTATGGCAACATGATGATATCTTTTAACTATTTTGTTTATGCTTTTTTGGCTGAGTAGGCAATCTCCATGTTCCTGAAATTCTCTCCAGCATTTTATATTCACTGGAGTGGTACTAACTGATGAAGAAAGAGTCTAAAAGCAGCTGTCTTCCACCCACATTTCAACCAAACCAAACACACAATTTCTTCTACAGATGTTTGGTTTTTTCCTAAACTAGCGTGTTTCAAAAACAATTGCCACCACATTTAATACATGAACATTTTCTACCAAAACAAACAAAAATACCTATATCTATGCATAAAACACAAGAAAGGAGGTAGAGCTCACTGAAGTTTTTGACATTAGTGAAAATGTCAACACAATTATTGGCAAGGATTTTACAAAGACTAGCAATAAAAAAAACTGTTATCTACACATTTACTACTTGAAATTCATGACATATATCCTTATGGTAAAAGATGCCTCAGTCCAATTACCCATTGCAATGCTAAATATTGTTCTACCCCCCACCCCAAATATCTGGCAGAATTAGTAACAATACAATGTGGCAATTTATTCACTGGATGTTAACACTTTTGAAGGACAAAAAGAATTAATAGAAAGAACTTTAAAAATGTAGAACTTGTTTCTCCCTCACTTTTAAAAATTAAATAAAAGAAGAGCTGCTATAATAGTCTCATTTGTGAAAAAAGATGAATCAGTCAGTTAACCCAACCATTAGGAAATAGTCACTAAATAATATTTGTGCAGCATTTTTACAGAATGTAAAAGTTTGAAAAACTGAATTTTGAACCAGAAATACTGAATTTCTAAAGGATGTTATTTTTAATAGGCTATTTCTTAGAGTAGTCTTAGGTTCACGATAACATTGAGGGAAAAGTACAAACAGATGCCCCATATGCTCCCTATCTCCACACATGCATACCTTCAACCATTATCAACATCCCCCACCAGAGTGGAATATTTGTTACAAATGGTGAACCACACTGCCATGTCATCAGCATACAGAGTCTACAGTTTACATTAGGGTGTGCTCATGGTGTTACACCTTATGTGAGTTTGAACAAATTTATGACATGTATGCACCATTATAGTTTCATACAGAGTAGTTACACTGCCCTAAAAATCTTGTGCTCTGCCTGTTCATCCCTGTCTCTCCTGCAACCCCAGGCAATCACTGATCTTTTTTTACTGTCTCTATAGTTTTAGCCTTTCCAGAACGTCATGTAGTTGGAACCATAGATTCTGCAGCCATTTTAGAATGGTTTCTTTTATGTCATACCACGCATTTCAAGCTCTTCCATGTCTTTTCATGGCTTGATAGCTCATTTCTCTTCAGCACTGAATAATATTCCACTGACTGGATGTGCCACAGCTTATACGTTCATCCACTGAAGGACATCTTGGTTGCTTCTAAGGTTGGACAATTATGAATAAAGTTTCCACAAACACCTGTGTGAAATTTTTTGTGTGGACACGTTTTCAACTCCTTTGGATAAGTACAAAGAAGAAGAATTGCTGTATCAAGAGGTAAGATATGGTTTAGTACTGTAGGTAAGAAACCACCAAACTATCTTTCAAAGGGGCTGTAATCATTTTGCATTCTCAGTAGCAATGAATCAGAGTTCCTGTTGTTCCACATCCTCTTCAGCATTTGTTGTTGTAAGGGATGTGAATTTTGGCCATTCTAATAATTCTGTAGTGATAATTTCATTATTTCAATTTGCATTTCCCCAATAACATATGGTATGAAGCATCTTTTCATTTGTTTATCTATCTACATACATTCTTCGGTAAGATGTCTGTTAAGGTCTTTTCCCTGTTCTTTAATTGGATTGTTTTCTCACTGTTGAGTTTTAAATCTTTGTGTATTTTGGATAGCAGTCCTTTACCAGGCACATCTTTTGCAAGTCTGTGGCTTTTTTTCCCATTCTATTGACAGTGCCTTTTACAGAGTAGAGATTTTAAATTTAAATTAATTTCAGCTTATGAATTCTTTCACAAATCATGTCTGTGATACTGTGTCTAAAAAGTCACTGCCAAACACATGGTCATCTAGATTTTTTCCTATGTTATTTTCTAGTTTTATAGTTTTGCATTTTACATCTAAGTCTATGATACACTTTGAGTTAATTTTTGTGAAGGATGTAAGATTTGTGTTTAGATGCACTTTTTTGACTGTGGATGTCCAGTTGTTCTAACACCATTTGTTGAGAAGACTACTTTTTCTACATTGCAGCCTTTACTCCTTTGTAAAAGATCAGTTGACTGTATTTATACCAGTCAATTCTGGGGTTCTGTCTTCTGCTCTATTGATCTATTTGCCTTTTTTCCCCCAATACCACACTTTATTAATTACTGTAGCTGTATAACAGTAAGTCTTAAAGTCAGGTAGCGTCCCTCTTCCAACTCTATTCTTCTTTAATATTATGTTGGCTATTTGCCTCTCCATATAACTTTAGAATCAGTTTGTGAATATCCACAAAATAACTTGGTGGGATTCTAAGATTACATTGAATCTATAGATAAAATTGGGAAGAACTGACATTTTGATAGTATTGAGTCTTTCTATCCATGAACATGGAATATTTCTCCATTTATTTAGTTATTCTTTGATTAATTCCATCAGAGTTTGTAGATCTCTTCATATAGATCTTATGTATATTTTATAAGATTCACACTGAAGTATTTCATTTTTGGGTGTGCTAATGTAAATGATGTGTTTTTAATTTCAAATTCCACTCATTTGGTCCTGGTATATAGGAACAAAATTAACTTTTTTTTACATTTATTTTTTGTAATTTACATTCAAGTTAGTTAGCATATAGTGCAACAATGATTTCAGGAGTAGATTCCTTAATGCCCCTTACCCATTTAGCCCATCTCCTCTCCCACAAACCCTCCAGTAACCCTCTGTTTGTTCTCCAAGTTTAAGAGTCTCTTATGTTTTGTCCCCCTCCCTGTTTGTATATTACTTTTGCTTCCCTTCCTGCACTCCAACATTTATAGCAGCACTATCAACAATAGCCAAAGTATGGAAAGAGCCCAAGTGTCCATCAATGGATGAATGGATAAAGAATATGTGGTATATATGCACGATGGAGTATGACTCAGCAATCAAAAAGAATGAAATCTTGCCATTTGCAACTACGTGGATGGAACTAGAGGGTATTATGCTAAGCGAAGTTAGTCAGTCAGAGAAAGACAAATATCATGACTTCACTCATATGAGGACTTTAAGATACAAAACACAATTAATTTTTTATACAATTAAGCTTGCTTGTATCCTGCAAGGATGATAGATGATCATATATATATAGATGATAATGTCATCTAAAAACAAGTTTTATTTCCTCCTTCCTAAACTGCACACTTTTTATTTCCTTTCCTTGTTTTATTATGTAAGCTAGGACTTCCAGTATATTTAAAAGGTGTGGTAAGAGAATACATCCTTGCCTTGTTCCTGATCTTAATAGTGAAGCTTTTAGTTTTTAACCAATAAGTATGTTAGCATTAAGTTTTTTACAGATGTTCTTTATCAAGCTGAGGAGGTTCTCTTCTAGTCCTAGTTTATTGAGGGTTTTTTTATTATGAATGGTGTTGGGTTTTTTTTATGATTTTTGTGTACACATGGTTTTTCATGCTTTTTCTGCATGTATTGATATGTGATTTTTCTTCTTTAGTTTATTGATATGACAGATTACATAAACTGATTTTTGAATGTTGAAACAGCTTTACACACTCAGGATAAATCCAACCCGGCCATGGTGTATAATTCTTTTCATGCATTATTGGATACAACTTGTTAACACTTCATTGAGGATTTTTACATCTATGTTCATGAAAGGTATTGATCTATAGTTTTCTTTTCCTGAAATATTTTTATCTTGTTTTGGTGTCAGGGTAATGGAGGCCTCACAGGATGATTTAGGAAGTATTTCCTCTGCTTCTATCTTCTGAAAGAGATTGTAGAGAACTGGTGTAATTTCTTCCCTAAATGCTTGATGGAATTCACCAGTGAACCCATTTAGGCCAGGTGCTTTTTGTTTGGAAAATTATTAATTATGAATAAAGTTTCTTTAATAGGTACAGGCTTATTCAGAAATTCTAATTTTGTTCATGCATTGTTCTCCCAATCTCCTTGAGCATCTTTATGATGGCTATTTTGAATACTTTGTCAGGTCATTCATATATTCCATTTCTTTAGAGTTGGTTTCTGGAGATTTATTTTATATTTTTGTTGTGCCATTTTTCAGTTTCTTCATGTTCCTTATAACTTGGTGTGTTGGTGTCTGTGTATTTGAAAAAATAGCATTTGTTTAAATATTTATAGAATGGTTTTGCACAGGGAAAATTCCTTCACCAATCTGCCTGGCTCCAGTTTCTCTAAGCCTTTCAGTTCTTTTCTATGGATATGTCTTCTCTGGACTTCTGCCTACCAATTCTTAATCAGAGGGGTTCGCCACTTTCTTTTTTTTTACAAGTCTGTAATCTCTTACTCCCTCTGGTGTCTGCCTGTTTTTCTGTGGGTCCTGTAAAACAGCAGTAGGCTGCTCCACTCTTTTGTTGTTGTTCTCAGCAGCCCCTCAGACATCTAGGGTAAGCCAGATCCCATCAGCATTCTGAGTTGAGCTAGTCAGAAATCAGATTCTTAGGCAGTTCCTCCAAAAGCTAGAATACTGGTTATATACATTTCATTCTTCTCTTTCTGCCTTGAGGAAGAAGCCACTGAATTGTATGGCCCTCTGTATGCTGTACCACAGTAGAAAATGCTATTGTCCCATCAGCATTCTGAGACAGGTGAAACAGAAGCCAGTCCTTAAGCAGCTTCCCCCAAAGTCAGATTATTGGATATGTGGTCCAGTCTCTTATTTTCCTTTCCAGGGAGAAAACAGGATCTGGGTGTTTCCTCATCACGTGGTACTGTGCCAAGGAGAGGGACTATAATGAGATGGTGCCAGAAATGTCCTATCAGCATAAATGCAGCCAGTTTCATGCTTACATGGGGTGCAGGAATCTTTTAATTGGTTTCTGAATTTCTCATAAAGGAAATTAGTTCATATACTGCCATTGAACCTTTGTTTCTATACAAGGAAAGTAGGTCAGGGGCTTCCTATTCCACCATCTTGCTTACCTCACTCCCAATCATGCTTCCCTTTTTGGATATGTTTATATTAGGTTCAGTACTAAGTTGTGTTTATTTTTTTAATTTCACTTTTTATATCACATTTGCTTTCACAACATGACATAATTTGTAAAGATAACTCACATGGATCATCATTTCCAGTCTCTTTTATGAGTTACATAAAGGTTTTTGCTGCATTTTATCTACAGAATTTTCATATTCTTTACAGCCAATTAATCCTGTAAACTATTTGGAACTTACATTTTTGATAAATGGCTTCAAAGCTCATGAAAACATCTCATTGTGTAGGTTTTTAAAATAGATTAGAAAAGTTATTTTGAATTCTTTTTTTTTTTAATTTTTTTTTCAATGTTTATTTATTTTTGGGACAGAGAGAGACAGAGCATGAACAGGGGAGGGGCAGAGAGAGAGGGAGACACAGAATCGGAAACAGGCTCCAGGCTCCGAGCCATCAGCCCAGAGCCCGACGTGGGGCTCGAACTCACGGACCGCGAGATCGTGACCTGGCTGAAGTCGGACGCTTAACTGACTGCGCCACCCAGGCGCCTCTATTTTGAATTCTTTTAAGTGTACAGATGTAAGAGTTTCTATAGATGACATAATACTGTTTTCAGCAAAAAAGAAGCATTATAATGATGGAAAGTTTTTCAAAAATTCTTTCCATAGAATAAGTTTCTTTCAATAAGTCTTTTCCTCACTCATTAAGTTACTTATATTTTATAAATAATATAAGCTTAGGTATATTGCAGTCATTTGTAGTTTCATCAAATTAAACAGCAAACTTCTCATGACAGTGAGGACATGAGATTTCCCAGAGAGTATGCTTTTCGTCTTTTGCTATTAAAAATCACAAGGAGACTTTTGAATATTTATCATTATGTTTGGTAAAATTTTGTGGGATATTTGATTATCAGTTGATGTTTGGTAAAATTTTGTGCAATACTTGATTGAGTATCAATTTAATCTAAATACTACTGAATGAAATGTGATGTCTTCATGTTCTGGATATTTAGTTTTAAATGTATCACATACCTTAGATTCATAGCATGTACTGTTTCAAGACTACTTATCATAGTCTTTCTGATGATCAGGTATTTTTAGATGACTTGTTGCCAGAATTACTTTGTAACTAGTTTTGTTAATGGCAAAGGGCTAAGAGTAGAAATCTTTGGCTCTTTTCTTCTTTCTGTTTGCCTGGGTTAACTTTCCTATTACTTCCACACTACAATTTCTTTAAGTCACTTATTTTAGGATGACTGGTTCAGATAACACAAAACCAAGCATTCCTAAAAATTCACTAAACCAGATATTGTCTAAGTGTTATAAAATAAATAGTGAAGATACACCTATTAAATCCTGTTCTTCATGGGATATCTTCTTCACTCAGATAGTTCTTGGAACTAAAAGGACATGTGACAATCTAACAAAGGCACCAGTTGAGGGAACCAGTCTCAATCTATACAGTAATACTAATAAAGCTTATTTTTTTTATTAAAGTTAAAACAAAATAAAAATACAAAAAAAATCCTAATATGTCATTCCAACAACACCCGAAGATACCCATACCCATCCCATTTTGGAGATTTTTCACATTTGTGTATGTCAAACTAAACAGCTTACTTGGTCAGACAATCAGATAGTACTGTACTATAGTATATACTATATATAGCTTCAAAGCTATATGCCCATATAGTATACTACTATAGTATATATAGTATAGAATAGTTGGTTTTTCAAATAACCAAATTTGTTGATATGAGTCTTTTCTGATATACCAGGAGAATAAATTAAAATGACTGGTTTTTTAAAAAGCCCAGTGAAACATACTATTGTATTTAAGGTAATGGTATTATTAAAAGTGTTTATTTCACCATACCCTCAGTACCCATGGTATTACAGATACTGTGTGAATCATATAAATTTTCAAATTTCTCTTTTGGCATTTGTGGTTAGAAAGCATTTGATGCTATCCATGTATGTATTAATATTTTTCCTTGTTTCATTTTAAATTTTGCACTGGTATTTTATTTTTCTTGATGTCTTCAGTTCATGTTTTGTACTAAATGCAGTAAAGCACCTCAAATCTTTTTTGAAATGGGTAGAAGTTATTAGAAGAAAAACAATAAGCAGATACCACCTAAATAAATAAAATGAATTTCCTTCTAACTTTGTAAAAGTTTTACAATATGAGTAAGATGCAGAAATCTAAGACAAGTATTCATGAAAGGCTTCCAACTCTGAGGTCCTTGTGTTGAATTACAACTGCGAGCAATATATTTTTTAAGTGTTTATTAAAGAAAAAGAAAGCACAAAGCTTCAGGAAAGTAAAATGCATTAGGGACTTGAGGAGAGACAAATCAGAATGTTTGCGCTTCCGGGGTCTTTGCTTCAAGTGTAAAACTTTTTTTTTTTTTTCCTAGAAACACTAAAAAAATAAATGAATTAATTAAGATGAACTGACTTGAAATATAAACGTCAGCTAGAAGGGAACTGAACCTCAACCCTGAAGTCAAGCCACAAACTCTTTGAATTTCTTCCATGCTCACAGTGATCCCACCATAATAAAAAAATGGAAATGTTGTAGCCTGCCTATAAAATCTGTAATTATGGAAACACTCTAACTAGTATTCCCTATTTTTACGAATGATTACAATTAACAAGTCATTGCAAGTGCATCTACCAAAACTTTTTGATCTGCATGAAATCTGACACGGAACATTTTAGCTTAGTAATCCAAAGTTTCAAGGGCAGAAAATGATTGCTTTTTCTTTCTTGCAAAGATTTCAGTGGCTCAACATGTTGGAGTATGTAATTTCAAAATAATCAAGCAGTTGTAAATAAAATGGATTTCAATGAAGCCTGTGTTCTGCAGTTTAATACTAAAATAAGTAAGAATTTCTCTCTAGGTTAACTCAAGCAGAAATCAATGATGGGAAAAACTGTAAGAGAAACACGTACCAGTGATCTTCTGTGCATAAAACCAAAAAAATTACCAAAACAATGAAGACAAGGATTTAGATAAATAAGAGAGACATAATAATGATAATCATACTATCTTGTGTGACAAAAAAAAAAAAAAAAAAAAAAAAAAGGAAGAGAGATAACGAAATGGCAAATTTTCAAAAGCTGAAAGCCTAAATGGCAACGTGAATGCTTCCAAATTAAATATCCTGGAAGGGTGGAAATTCTAGTTTTCAAATCTGCTAGACAAAGAAATTCTAAGAGCAAGCTGGTCTCACTGAAGCACATTAAAATGAAGATGAGACCAAATAAATATTTATAGGAACATGAAAGAGCCTTGCCATTGTAAAGAAAGGTGCCAAATGTTACTGGACATATAAAAGTTGGTGAATAGGTTCAAGTTTCACATGAAGTTTTCCATCTCCAAGGGAGTGACTGAGAACTACCAACGACTATATTTGGGAGAAGAAAGCCATCAAGTCATTTTTGCCCAAAGGCATCCAGAGTCACCACAGTAGGTTCTTGTGAGTCAAACAAAGGATATGAGGCTTTATTTGGTGTACAAAGGGAAAAGCTACAATAAGAATATTTCCATGAAATATTGGATAAATATGGATAAAAATGTAAACTGGAGTGGTTTAAAATGTGTTTCTTAAACATAAACCAAGTTCATTTTTAATTTAAAAAAATAAAAAATAAAATATGTTTCAAAGTCATAGATGGAAGGGAAAACATTTTATAAGCTGGGGTTTTTTTTCCCTCCAAGCTGACTCCTTTAGACCAATAGCATGGCTCACTTCCTTCCACTCAAGGATTAGCAAATGGATATTACATTCCACCCATAAGAGCCTGTGTGATTCTTAGAGAAAACAGGTGCAATTCAGCTCCACCACCAACTATGCGACTTCAGGCCAGCTTCTTGTCCTCTTGGGAGTCTCTTCTATATATATTAGTAAAATGGGAAAGACAAAGTAAGGATTTTTGTAAAGATTTTTGGAAGATTTCCTGGCACATAGGAAGCATTTACTACAAGTTAAAGAGAAAACAAAAACAAAAAACAAATAAATTCAGTGGAAAAATAACAGAATAATATGAACATTATAAGAAAATATTTCAAAACTTTGAGAAGAGTTAAAAATTAGTTTAAAAATATAACTTTCTCAAGGAGAAATTACGAAGCAAATAAAACAAATGAGTTAATGTTTCCTTAAAAAAAAAGCCATACAAGACCCAGATGAATTTTTAGGCAAGAAGCAAATTCTACCAAGCTTTAAAGGAGCCCAGTGAAACATACTATTGTATTTAAGGTAATGGTATTATTAAAAGTGTTTATTTCACCATAACCAACCTTTAAATACATTTTTAAAAAAAGAAACAAAAGTTCTAATCATAAAATCTGATAAGCCAAAGAATTTTTAAAAATCCTAAGAGCCTAATTTATTTGCCTAAGCATTTAATACAGATAGGGAAAATGGAGTCTTACAGAATAAGAAAGCTTCACTTGTTTGGGAAGAGTTAGAAAAATCAAGACAGAAATCCTAATCTGGATATGAAGAACCCGAACAAATTTGGGAAAGTATATTACTGATAGTTTAGGGAGCCAAACGGAGAGAAAGCTCTTAACTCCTCATCATGTTTACAGTGTTCCTCATTTCTTTTAATAAATGCTCCGACTGATGTCCCCAGCACAGTGAACTTGAACACAGGTAACTCATATACAGTGTACAGTTCTCCAGTATGCTATGTCAGGACCCCCTGTGTTGGTTCCCAAGTGTGCCAAATACCTTTCTCTTGCCAGTCCAGAGCTCCTCTCGACTCTTCTCATTCTCCGGTTTGTCCTACTAAAGTGAAGTGTGCTACACACATTAATATGCATCTTTGGTTTCCTGTTAGGTCCAAACAGTGAGTAGTCAGAAGTAACATGACCTTAGGGTAACTATTCTTGGATGTTGCATAATCCCTTCTGGTTTCCCTACACCTTGACTACATTTTTGCAGACTGGCTCTTTATTAAACTCACCTTGGATTAATCTGAGTATGCCATCTGTTTTCTACTTTTGAACTTGCTTATTCCTATTAAACTTATTACTATGATTTCATGATTAAACATTAGGTGTTAGAATAAAATATGGATTCAAAAACAGAAGAGGAGAATGCTTGAAAAACTGAATTGAGTGCTTTGGAAAAACTCAAAGCTAAATCAATAACAATACTATTGTTAAATTAGTTAAGGATGTGCAACTATACAAAGACAAAAATAATAAAGACATTGAAGGATTTTACCCTCAGATTGCTTCCCAAGGGTCTTTAGATTCTAAAGCTCCAACTGAAAGATCCCTTTACTAGATACCACAGACAATGAATTATGAGTGTGACTTACACCCAAAGACCAAATAGAAGCAAATCTGCAAACTATTTTCTCAGAGAAAAACCATGGCCTTATCTTATTTGGTAATGATGGCTAAAAAAAGGTATGATGGAAAATGATATATACATATCTTTAACATCTCAATTCACATGAATATACCTATGAACAGGCATAAGACAAATTTTAACACACATTTCTAGTCAGAATACAAAACAGCAATAATTGGAAACTTTTTCTTAATATGAAAAACATCTTTTTTAAAGTAATAAAAGATTAGGGGCGCCTGGGTGGCGCAGTCGGTTAAGCGTCCGACTTCAGCCAGGTCACGATCTCTCAGTACGTGAGTTCGAGCCCTGCGTCAGGCTCTGGGCTGATGGCTCAGAGCCTGGAGCCTGTTTCCGATTCTGTGTCTCCCTCTCTCTCTGCCCCTCCCCCGTTCATGCTCTGTCTCTCTCTGTCCCAAAAAATAAATAAAAAACGTTGAAAAAAAAATTAAAAAAAAAAAAAGATTAAAAATAATTTTCAGAAAAAAGCAGTAAGTTACTGCCTTTAATATTCAAAGAGATTATACAAATTGAAAACACTAAAATTCAAAAATACATGAACAAAATAGTACTAATGGAAGACAACATAGGAAAATATGTTTAGCCTTGCTAGCAAAGATATGCAAATTTAAATATCAATGCTAATTGTTTTTGTTCATTCAACTAGCAATAAACAGTTTGATAAAATATAATGCTATTTGTAGGCAAAGCAGAAGGGAAACTGGCATTCTCACATGTTACTGGTAAAAGTAGTCCTTTTGTCCATTTATTCTACACTTTTTTTTAGGTATCTGAGATTAAAACATTTCAGCCCTCATTCTCTTCTCAGATTCCTTTCCTCTTCCCCTATAACCGAGTCTTTTCATATTCATCAAAACTCAACTCAAAGGTGCCTTCTTCAAGAACCATCACATCCTTGGAATTACTTTAAAATACTGTCTTTATGCCCATGAAGTAACTCATAAAAACTCCTTTTAATATGAATCATTATCTTAATATGAAACTTTTGCTCATCTCTCCTTTCCATAGACCTTTATAGCCTAGTGACTAGTGGACTAATAAGAAAAGTGAAAACAGTGAATTGTTTATATCCTTAGCATGGTACATATTTCCCCAGCACATAATTAATACTTAATAACTATATACATATATATAACATATATACATACATGTACATATATATACATGTATACATATATATACATATACAACATGTATACATATATATACACATATAACATATATATTATACATATAACATAAACACACACACAAGTTGAAATAAATACAAAGCAAATAAATGAATGGATGAATAAATCAACATGAAGTATGGAAACAATGTCAAGGATTATTCCAAGTCACCGTGTAGTACTTAAACATAAATTATCTTGGGAAGCTCACCTGAAGTGGACCATTTCTGTCCTAGAGGAGAGGGGCTATTATGGTTCACATGAACAAACATCCCTATCTCCTTCTGCCATAAACCCTTTCTATCTGACTCAAAAGTCAGTAGTATATCCTTGAGAGCAACAAACAGTCAGTGGCTTGGTGAAGAGTGGAACCGGAGCAGAACTTAGATCATGACAAATGAACCCAACAAGTCTTGAGAATAGTTATTTATCTCAAGTCATGGCCAAGAGTTCCACGGGTGGAGTCTAAGATCAGGAGAGTCACAGCATCACTAAGTTCAGATATTTCAAGTCATCCACTTCAAACAGGTCTCGTAATAATGACACACACAATATGCTCTAAGTAGAGAAAAGGAAGAAACAGTACAGCAAAAAAAGTGCATAAAATTCCATTTCTGAGGAAGGATATCCTTTATTAACTGTAATAAACAGCCTCAGGAAGACAAGGGGGCCCATAGCTATCACGTGGAGGAGTCAGAAGAAACACTATCCAATGGCTGAGAAAAGAAAAGGGATAAACAGAAAACAGGAGAATATATATGAAAAAAAATGTTACTTTCCTGTTTTGCCTAGGATTGATCCTTCTACCCTCTTTTCCCTTGGTTCTTGTTGCCCTTAGTAAATCCGAAGATTTCTTTCAAAAATATTGGAATTATTTATATACTTCTTGGCCATGAATTTTAGGACATTCTGAAGTGAAAAAAAAAAAATGTCTTGGCAGTACCCCTTTCCCCCCCCCCCCCCACCACGATTTCCTGGAAATTGCATCATAAAATAGAAAACCACAAAGTGAACTGTTTTTACCCATATGAAGGATATTGTAATTCAGAGTTGAATCTGGACTTAAGGGCTTTGTATTAAAGTTATGAAAAATAATGACAGAAAGGCTAAGTCAGTAAAACTAAAATCATAAAGTCATAAAATGTAGTCATTTAAATCATAAATTAAACTTCAATAACCACAGATTGGTGATAGACATTTAAAACACTGATTACAGAATATACTGTAATACATATAAGAATCAGCAGACACTGCAAATTTACCACGTTATAAATGTGTCCTAAAACTAACATACTATCATGCTATCACTGCTCCTACTACTTGTAAGAATGATGATGATAATCACCCAACACCACTTCATTGAAACTAACTTAATTTATAATTTAGAAGGAACTTGGGAGACTTTCTTTCAATCAAAAGAAGTCTGAGTTGATGCCTTTTTCAGATAATGTTTCGAAAAAAAAACGGACATTCAAAACATGGCATTAGTCCATTAACCTTAGAGAGCTACCTTAATTAAAGTGAATACTGAATGTATTTCTATTATTGTTTTGGTAATGGTGATGAGAGTGGTGATGTCTGGACTAAAAAACTGCTTGATACACTTGTAGCGAACACAGCATAATGTATAAATTCAGTAAGTTTTACACCTGTGAAACTAATGTAACATTATGTGTCAAGTACATTCAAATAAACACGTTATTTACTTACTTACTTAATTAATTAATGAAAAAACTGCTTGAAAAGCAAAGTCTGAACTGCCATTTTTTCCTCTTCATTTTTCTCCTAAGCAGAGATGGTCTGAATTAGATCAAATAAGGCAACCACCAAAGGGAAAGGGAAGTTGCCTGAAATTGTGTCCATTTCAGATAAATGATGCAACTAGGGGTAATGTGCATTTGAAACAAGTAAATTACCCCATAAATGAGAAGGAACGGTACATATTCGCTAAAAGTAGCAATTATCAAAAAAATGTTATAATGTAAAGTTAAGGGCAAAATTCGAACATAAAATGGCATATACTTGATTACAGTTATGAATCCATGTAAATATAGGGACAACAGATACTGTTATATAATAATGTAGGCTTATAAATATTTTTCCTGTTTTTTCTACTAAACTGTAATATTTTTAGAAGATGAAAAACAACTGCCACCAACTTTCACGAGAAAACTTTATAAGAGAATTTTTAACAGCATTATGAAAATCGAAGTCTTATGTCAGCTGTAACTATGTGATTAACCTATGCAAGGACAATGAAACTAAATAAATAGGTAGATAAAATGCAGAAATTATTCATCAAATAGCAATGAGTGAAAGAGCTGTACCATTTCATTTGAGAGGTTAAAAAAATCCATTAAAATAATTCAAAATTTTAATAGTTACTTTACATATGAGTAAAATGAGTCTTGTTAATAAAACCAAGCAAATACAAATAGCTTAAAAAATCATCTTTACAAGCAAAGGGGACTCCAAACTGTAATATGGAAAATTTTTTATCTAGCAGTAGGTGTGACAAAGTGTAGTGTAGCAAAGTGTTGACAAATACATAAAACATACAGCTATTATTACTGATAAGAGTAACTCAAAAGCAGGGATAATAATATATTTTAGCATATATGTTAAAATACTAATTCTTTTCTAAAAGGGAAAGATCATATGTTATCATACCCCCTTAAAGCTCTATTTTTTTAGCCAATTCTATTACATAGTAAAAAAAACCCTGCAGTTTCCATTTTTTTATTGTCATTAAAATCAGTCCTATGTTCTTCCTTCTACTGGGTAATGACTTTCTACCATTAAAATGGATCTATTGTTTAAATGATGATATTAAATTTTTATAGAATTCCTTGTATTGGGAAAGCTCTATAACATTAAAAATGTGATTACTGTACAACCTACTGATGAAAATTAGTATAATTAATCTATTTCAAAAACTAGCAGCTTTTAAATTAAAATAAAACAAGACTTGAGTTGTTTGGATTCAATTAAATCCTGAATTTCAAGTTACTGTTTCATTTCATGTGTTACTTGCCTAGACTCAAGTTAAGAAAGAAAGGAGATACAGTCTTCCAATAGGCAGTGAACATATATACAAAATCTGTATGAGTTTAGGACAGGAACAGATACCAAAATACATCAAGTATGACTTGATATAATAATATATAATTGCATAAACAGGTATACTGTTGCTATAGAAATGTGGATACTTGGGATAAATAATACTACTGTTACTGACACTGTCCAATATATGCAACAACTGAAATAGCACACAGTAGAACTTTGCTGCAATTCTCCCAGACAGATGAAGACAATTTTTTCACAGTTAATATATTCAGTGCCTGACACTATTTCAATTTTGCTTAAATTAGGTTATTTTTTATTTGTCCTTATTCTATCTTCTTTCCTTTATCGATCCCATTATTTATTGTAGGAATAGAGAATGCAGATTCTTGATGAGTTTCCTGTCCTTAAATACTACACAGCTCTGAAAAGTCACTCTCAGTGTGTAAAACATTATTTTCAGATGGCCCAGGGGCATTTTTGCACACTGTACTGCTATAAACAAGACCTATATTTAAGAGCTGCCTTATCATTCTTGCTGCTTGGTGAGCAGGGATGTAGGAGAGAGAAGAACTCTTCTGGGGGTGAGGCTGAGGGTCATCTCTACTACTCTAATAATACATGTATCTAAACCCATGAATTTGAAAATGTGTAGACAGAAAGAGATCATTCTCAGAGAGTAAAGGGCACTATACCCAATTACATGAAGATTTTAAATATGAAAGTCAAATATTTTTATAATTCACGCTAAAAATATAATACGCATGTTAAGACTTTCGGAGCTTAAGATCATTTCAACCAACATTTATAAGCCTAACACTATCTGGTGCATTGGGGATAGAGCACTCACTGTCTGGCGGAGAAAACAGGTAACCTAACAATTAATTGCAATATATATAAATAAAATAAATATAAATATTACTATTAAAAGGGCCTGCATACATGGACAACTTAGAATTTTAAAATCATACAGATTGCAATAAAACCCACTGTCATGGAATCCAGGCCTAAACTGAGAAGAGGGACCTGGACTTAACACAGGCTAATATATCTAAAGTCTAATTTTGACATAGACAATGATAAAACTTTTGCTAAATTCCGGGAATTTAGCATAGCATAACTGCATAGCACAGTTCCATAACTGCATAGCACAGTTTTTAAAGTTTTCTTTTTGATAGCCTTACTTGAGCATGAGCACTTGGTATAAAATACAGTGTCCTGAACTTATTTTGTTTTACTATTTATTTAACGCTTACAGCAACCCTATGAATAAAGTATTATTGATTCACATGCGTTACTGGAAAGACTTCATGCCATGTGTTTTATGTACATTAATTTTCAGTCACAACAATAACTCTAAATTGATTTTAATATCCCCATTACTCAAATTAGGAAACTAAGTTTAAGAAAGTTACCAGAGATTAGAAATACAGTACGTGTCAGGAATGCAACTGGAATGTAGGTGCCTGGCTCCAACTCCAACTAGTCCCCTAGCTCCCTACTGACTCCAAACTGCCATGCCAGCTTGAGATCTCTCCCTTCTCCCTGCCATAGATCTTACAGTCTAGACAAATCACACCTTGTCACATTCTATCATCTGCTTTCTTTGCACCTAGGGACCTTATCGGCCTTTACAGTGGTTCCAATTTTACTCTTTGACAGAGTCCAGTTCACATTTCCTGCCTTCCCCAATACCTTCAAAACAATTCATCATTCTGGCTTCTAGAGCATTGTGTTTACCCTTTTACCAAAGCATCTCCGTGGTGTAACTTGTATTACAGTATGTGATGACAATCTGAACTCTTGGGCTGAGAACTCCTGGGAGAGCCAAGAACAGTGTCTTAGTCATCTTTCTGGTGCATAAAATGGATCATGACACCCACTTTGGTGATTAGTAAGGTCTACTGGCTGTATACCAGTTCACACGTAAGGTCTCACACATCATGGACATTACCTCTTTTTCTGCACTTCTTCAAGTATCCTACTCTCTAGAACCAACAGATCACTTGATGCTTCTCCCAGAGATGACTCCAAGATTTTGCTTTGCTCACATTTGTTCCTCTCTACGCATTGTACCATTCCCTTTCCAGCCCTAATATTAACCTATAAAATTCAACTTTTAAGATTCAACCTTTCAAGATTCAACATAATTGTTGCCTCATTCAGGAAACGTCCTTGTAATGCTAATTATGTAATTTTACTTCTCTATATTCAATTCTAATGGTATTTGTTAAATACATCATAAACGGCCTACACTGTGATGATTATAAGCATTCTAGAGAAAACAAGCATGTTATTCTCCTATTCACCCCCAGTTAAAGCACAAAACTTTGCGATAGTAAACATTTGATATTATCTTGGTTTAATTTGAATTCCTTGAGTTATAAAACTACTGTCTAATATAATTAATTAATTCTTCTGCCTATATTCCCCCTCTATTTTGCACTTGCATACACTCTAGTAAGAATTACATTGAATTACATTATAATCACGTATATAAATTCCAAAGCAGGGAGGAAGTTGGCCAACTTTAATGGTTGACACTGTTCAATATGTGCAACAGAAATACCACATGAACATAATATAATTCTGCCAGGAAAACAAAGGTTATGCTTTTAAAATTAATGTACTTAGGGGCGCCTGGGTGGCGCAGTCGGTTAAGCGTCCGACTTCAACCAGGTCACGATCTCGCAGTCCGGGAGTTCGAGCCCCGCGTCAGGCTCTGGGCTGATGGCTGATGGCTCAGAGCCTGAAGCCTGTTTCTGATTCTGTGTCTCCCTCTCTCTCTCTGCCCCTCCCCCGTTCATGCTCTGTCTCTGTCCCAAAAATAAATAAACGTTGAAAAAAAAAATTAAAAAAAAAATAAATAAAATAAAATAAAATTAATGTACTCAGTGCATTATTCTATTTGGGTAATCACCTAAAATTAGGTCAGCTTTTATTTGTTTTTATTCCCTCTCCTTTCCCCTATAGATCCCATTTCTATATATTGAAGTATAAAAACAAATTAAGTCAGAGACTACTGGAAATGTTCATCTAAGCACTATTTGGGGAGATAATGTTTTAAACATCATATGTGAAATATTCTTTCCCTAACTGGCAGTGGTTGGAGCCAATCAACTTTATTATTATAACTTTGGTAGCAAGACCACACCTATGGTAGATATGGCTGCACCAGATTGCCTTGTCCCAATACCATAAAACATCTAACGGATCAGCCTCCCTCTAATTCTGATTGCACAATCCCAAAAAAAACCCTGTGATTGTGATTATTATTTAGCTTCCAGTGCTGTTCTGTCTACAAGAAAAAAGTTTCTAATAACCAAATTCCTCATTTTAAATTTTACATACACAGATAGAACTCACAGATTCTGCATGTTCTAATCATTTTGTCCTTCCTAAAATAATTTATACCATAAATCAATAAATTAGTCTTTTCAGTTTTAAACAATTTCATGAGCTTCATTAACATGAGGACAGCTTCTGAGTCTGTCCTCAGAAAAGGGAGTCAGTTTTACAGGCCAAGGACTACCTCCCAGACTATGGCAGGAAATAAGTGCTATTATCTTCAGGGTCCGATAGTTGCCAACTGATCTGCAAGACTGTAATGTTAATAGGTTAAAATTATTATTTTTAAAATTACCAAATCATAGTACTTTTAGTGTATTTTTAAATGATAATGCTTATGATTTTACTATGGCAAAGATCATATACTTATGACACTTGTATAAAAGTAGTCTTTAGTAATATACTCCACTTTATGAAGTTTTATTATGTTTCATTTTGTTTGAGAGGGAAAGTAGAGACAGAAAATATGGAAGATCCAAATATTTTAACTCCCAATAGTGATTCCCCAAATCAAATACCAACTCAGCTATCAGAAATCACAGATGTGCACTTAAAAGATAAACCTAAGACATTTTTTTAACTAGAAACAAAGACTGCAGAGAATGCATATATTGTATATATCATATATAAAAATGGGAATATAAAAATGCTTTTAGTTATTATTTTACTTTTAAACTTACTTTGCCCAAGCTCCTCCTATACTGTATTAGTTCAATGTTTACCTGTATTTACTGCTATACAAAATATTCATTTTAATGATTTGAAAATGTTGGTATATACAACAGTAATTTTAAAAGTTCTTGTAAATACCAAACAGAAAAACTGAAGAAAAAAAATAATGGTATGAAGGAATTTATGTTTAATTAGAGTAGCTTGTGAGGAACCTCTATTCCTTTCTTCTCGTATTTTCACGAGCAGACTTTTGATCAAAAAATAGTAATAGCTTCATTCTGTACCTTCCATGTTTACATGAGGACAGAAACTCATCTCATTGGTGAGTTTAAGAGAACACACAGAACATGCCCAGCTCACCTCCTTTTCCTCAGTTCAGTTCTACCTATAGAGGAGATGTATTAAGGCCTGTTTTTATCCATTCTCCTATGGCAGAGGACTGTGGATGTCTGTCCAGCTGTTCCGGTGGCTGGGAAGGTATAAATGTCTAATTCAGAGGTGAAATCCATTTTATCTGTACATGTATGTAATGCATGTTCTCCAATTCAGCCTCTACTGCTGATAAAGCTGGTACTTTGATCTCCATCTGTCTGGCACCTGTGTCTGTCTCTCAGATGTTTCCAAATTCTGGAGTTGTCATTAATGTGATTTACCCAACCTCAAAAAACCCAACAGGGCAGTCTGACAAAATAGAAGTAGAGCTCTACACAGATGGAATAGTGTCAGCTGCCTATTCTTATTCATTCAGTCAGTAAATACTTATTGAACACTGACTACCTGTAAGGTACTGTCTAGGCATAGGAATATGGCAAGGAAAAAAACCAAAACCCAGCATCTTAGGAAACCCACATCAAGCTACAGGTAAATCAGTGGGCAAATAGAAAAAGGAACACATCTGTGTTTTCTTTTTCATGGATTTCAGAGTACAAATTACAGCATTTCAATATATTGACTACAACAAAAAATAGTAAAAAGTAGATATACAACTGATATAAAACTCAAGATAGTCAAACATTTTGATTTATAAAAACAGCAATTGTTCGGGGCGCCTGGGTGGCGCAGTCGGTTAAGCGTCCGACTTCAGCCAGGTCACGATCTCGCGGTCCGGGAGTTCGAGCCCCGCGTCAGGCTCTGGGCTGATGGCTCAGAGCCTGGAGCCTGTTTCCGATTCTGTGTCTCCCTCTCTCTCTGTCCCTCCCCCGTTCATGCTCTGTCTCTCTCTGTCCCAAAAATAAATAAACGTTGAAAAAAAAATTTAAAAAAAATAAAATAAAAAAAAATAAAAAAAATAAAAAAAAAACAGCAATTGTCATAGGGTTGAGTCTAAGAATTAATTTCACAAAAACAAGCAAGCAAATTCCATCTTCTTGGAACCACTGAAATCTGAAATAAATCTGAAATCTGAAATCTTGGAACCACTTGGAAAATCTGAAATAAATTTAACTTACTTAATGATTACAAAGAGAAATTTTAATTGAAAATAACTTTTAAAATAGATAGATACATAGAAAGAAAGAAAGAAAGAAAGAAAGAAAGAAAGAAAGAAAGAGAGAGAGAGAGAGAGAGAGAAAGAAAGAAAGAAAGAAAGAAAGAAAGAAAGAAAGAAAGAAAGAAAAAGAATAGAGTTTCATGTGGGAATACCACTTTTATGAACTGATTGGATCTTCTCAATTCTGAGTAATAGTATCATTTCCCCATGACAAACTAACAGAAGGAGCATCAGTTTTCTTTTAATACAACTAAATATTAAAGATTAAATATCAAAAGGAGCACTGATTTACTTTTAATATAATTGAATATCAAGGATTAATATTAATAACAACACTTATCCCTTCTAAAGTGCTTCTCATATTTGAAGTACTTTACAAATACCAATTCTGAAAAATCATTAATAGTGTCAATCCAAGATAGTGAATATTCACATTTCAAACCGTCCATATCCGCAATGCTTTATCCATCTGAAAGCAGGAGACTTTACTAAAATTTTGACAAACTGTTAACTACCAGCTAACAAAGACACAAAATGCACTTTCCTGTACTTAGAAAAAATTACAATCACTAGGATCCTATCAGGAAAGAGGTGGAATTTTCCCAACTTGGCTGAGAGCTGTTCTGCCCCCCAGGAAATAAACAAAATTCTTTAAATTGTATACTTAATAAAGAACTATTTAAAGTTAGAGAGTGAAGGTCAGTAGAGGAAAAGGAATGGATCAGTGGGAATGGGGAAGAAAGGCCGTCATGGGGCGGCTACCCCAGCGGAGTTGAAGTCGGCCTGTAGAGCAAGGAGGCCCCTATACAGCCAGAGGTGTGCCCACCACCCCACCAAGGCTCCTCTGTCACTGCATCCACCTCTGTTTATACACGCTGTGAGCAGGCATGCTAGTTTATTACAAATCTCTCTCAACTTCAAGAGTTGGCAAAATAAATACGATATAAGATGATTTCCTGAAAAGCAGTAAGAAATTTTACAAAATATCATGCAGCTACTTCTTTAGATTATTTTTCATCTCTGAAATCTCAGTTGGAAATGCAGTCTTGAAGACTCTAGCATAATGATAACATCTCAGAAAAAAGAAACGATACTTTTAAAATAAGCGCATTTTACAGAAACTTGTGGCACATCCTAACCTCTCGTTTTTCCTTTCTGCATCTCTAACTGAGATGGTTTAATAGTACATTTTCACAATACTCTGTTGCCAAGTGAGAGCTCCGGTGTAGTTCAAATACCCAGATCTATGCTTATCAAGGTTTGCTGAGGTTTTACTGGTTACTCTTTCTAATAATGAATGAACTTCAACATTTAAAATATACCATTCTGGGGCGCCTGGGTGGCGCAGTCGGTTAAGCGTCCGACTTCAGCCAGGTCACGATCTCGAGGTCCGTGAGTTCGAGCCCCGCGTCGGGCTCTGGGCTGGTGGCTCGGAGCCTGGAGCCTGTTTCCGATTCTGTGTCTCCCTCTCTCTCTGCCCCTCCCCCGTTCATGCTCTGTCTCTCTCTGTCCCAAAAATAAATAAACGTTGAAAAAAAAAAATTAAAAAAAAAATAAATAAAATAAAATATACCATTCTACGCAGTTACTTTCAGTTATTTTTAATCACAGCATTCAAATGAAGCTGAGTCAAAATAAATACTACGGTTCAGGTAACTAATAGTTGGGTCATATTTCAGAGTGATCTGAGGATAAACTAATGTTTTTGTTTTTGTTTTTGTTTAATGACAAATTTAAGTCATTGTAAACCTCAATAGAAATTTTAAGACTTTTTCTAGAAAAGATTTGAGGCTGGGAGATCAAATTTAATCTATAGGAAAAAATTAATTACCTATGTTTATAACTTAAGTAGGTCATATAGCAACCTAGATGGCGTCAATAGGCATTATGGAATTTTGAGTATTATTCTCATAAACATAATTTCTCTCTTAATATTCTTCGACATGCTTACCAACTGAGATGCTTTATATTCTGACTTTTAAACTCTCAAGAATATGCAGTCTTTGTTTTAAAATCCAGTAGAGACAATAGCAAATGGAAAGCAAATGACATAGCCTTCAGATGTACAAAACTTACAGACATACTCAACTAGCGGAGCTTGGGTCTTTCTGGGACACTCTTATATGAGGCAATTTCTAGATGTGTAAATGAGTGAAAAGCATTTCTGAAATAACATTTTCAAATATAGTATAGATCAAGAAAACAATAGCATAGTTCTTACAACAAATACACTAACAGAGAAATGTAAAATACCTGACTATTTGACATTTAAGAAAAAGACTTCCAACCAGCTTAGTAACATTGGAATGCTGATATCCAAGTTCATTAATGAATCGAGCTCAGCAATCACTTATTAAGGGCTTACCATGTACAAGGCACTGCGCTTGGCACTTAGAGGAAGCAAAAGCAAATAAAACTTCCCTTTCTCACATGTATTATGATTAGGGCAGATGCCAAAGCTTGCACCAAGTGAGCCCATTTACTTCCAAAGCTGTTTCCAGCTCAAATTTTTTCCAGTCTCCCAGCAATACTCACTTACAGGATGTTGTTGTTGTTTTTCTGGGAAAAGGACTTTCCCCACCCTTGTTTTTGTGTCTCATTTTATTCCTATTTTTAATTTATGCCATCTTGTTGTATTTTATGCACTCTAACTTGCCTTAAGACCATTCTAGAATGAGGCAGGGTATAAAGAAACAAACAAAAAACAAATGCAGAATAATAAAATAAAGTCAGGACACTTCAGGACACTCTTTAAAGTGAAATCTTAAATGTCAAACTCTTCCTCAGCCTGCATATTGACCTTCGAATCAGAATATCTAGATTTTATTTTTTTAATGTTTATTCATTTTTGAGTGAAAGAATGTGAGTGGGACACGGGCAGGAAGAGAAAGAGGGGGCCAGAGAATACAAAGTGGGTTCTATGCCCACAGCCAGAGAGCCTCATGTAGTTTCAAACCCACGAACTATGAGATCATGACCTGAGCTGAAGTCAACTGCTTAACCAACTGAGCCACCCAGGAGCCCCAGCATGTATAGATTTTAATGCTACCTCAACATATATGAAATTTTAGGCAGATTCTGACTTTCACTAAGCCTCAGTTTTATCATCTGTAAGTAAGGTTAAAAACAGCCATGTCACGGGATTTTGGCTGCATATTACAGAGTAATTGATTGTAAGAGGTATTTAACAAAAATCAATTTTATTTTCTTCCTTTGCAAACTCATTAGCTGTCTATTATACTAATACTGCAAATAAAATGTCAGTCAACAACATATCATGCCTTGATAGCAAAAACAGAACATATATAAAATGAGAACACATAAAATAATGAAGACACTAAAATCAGCAAATTCAAGATAGAACTTATTTTAAAATACTGCCCACATTTTCTTAAAGTTGCTACATCAATTTCATATACTTTGCAAAATGAAACAAAGGTATGTTTTTAAGAAATAAAAAATGGTCCCCTACTTTCTCTAAATTTTCTAATTCTTAGTCAGGAGACATACATGATCCCCCAAAGGGTACATTTAAAAAAATGCAGATGAACATGTTCCTATTGCATTACTTTTGAAATATCATCAACAAACATTTTTATATAAAAACAGTCTAGTTGGATTACAAAATAGGATTGAAGATTTCCTTGAAATAAAAAAAAAAAATCCTGAGATAGCAATAACAATTTTCACTTGTGAAGAACTCTTTCAGGCAATTCCCCCCAGATTGATTTATATATTTTAAACAGCCCTTATCAAAATCTCAGCAGGGTTTTGTTGTTGTTGTTGTTAAACTTGACAAGCTGAGTCTAAAATGTATATGGAAATTCAAAGAACTCAGAATATCCAAAACAATTTTTAAAAGAAGTAAAAATTTGGAGTACTTACACAATCTGGCTTCAAAACTTAATATAAAGCTGCAGTAATTAAAACAGTGGTACTGGTATAAAGATAGACATAGAAATCACTGAAACAGATGAGAAAGTACAGAAATATGCCCTTAATGTGTATTGTTAACTGATTTTTTTACAATAGAGCCAAGGCAATTTAAGGATAAAGGGTGGTCTTTTCAACAGATGACCCCTCCACATCCTGTGTAAAAATTAACACAGAATGGATCAGATCTCAGTATGATAACTAAAACTATAAAACTCCAAAAAAAATATATAGAAAATTTTTGTGATCTTAGATTAGGCAATAACTTCTTACAAAAAAACACCAAAAATAATCCATAAAGAAAAGAACTTGATAAATTGGGCTTAATCAAAATTAAAATATTTGCTCCCAAAACACCATTAAGAAAACATCACTTGCTAGGAGAAAATTTGTGAAAATCATTATCTGATAAAGGACTTGTATCTAGAATATATAAAGAACACTTACAACTTAGCAAAAAGGCCAACAACCCAGTTAAAAAATGGGCAAGAGACTGAATAAACAATCTGAGAAAAAAAATACTAGTAGCCAATGACTCTCATTAGTCACTAAGAAAATGCAAATTAAAACTACAATGAGATACCATTACATACCCACCAGAATGGCTCTTCTCAAAAAGACTGAAAATAACAGAAGCTGACAAGGATAAGGAAAAACTGTGATCTTCATACATTTCTGATGGCAATGTAAAACACACACACTCAAAAAGACACAACACAACAAAACAAAACAAAGACCACTTTTAAAAACAGTTGCAGTTTAGTAGTTTCTTAATGGATAAACACAGACTTATCAGTGAACCTATATTCATGCTCCTAGAAAACTATCTATATGTCCATACAAAGACTTAAACACAGATGTTCATAGCAGCATTACTCAAACACAGAAAGCAATCCAAATGTCTGTCAGATGGTAAACTGATAAAATTTGATCCATATAATATTTCTCAGCAAAAAAAAAGGGAAAAAAACTTCTAAACACACTACAGCATTGGTCAATCTCAAAAACATTATGCTAATTTAAAGAAGAAAGATACAAAAGATCATATAATGTAAGATTCTGTTTACAAAAATTTTCTAGGAAAGGCGAATCTGTGAATGCAGAATGCAGACCAGCAGTTGCCTAGCAGGGAATAGTAGCAGGGCTTCACCACAAATGAACATGAGGGAATTTGGCGGGGAGAGGTAGTTTTAGAACCAGATCTGGTGATGATTACACAAATCTGAATATATCAAAATCATTGAATTATACAAATGCAATGGGTGATTTATATTGCATGAAAATTATACTTCATTAAAACTGTAAAGATAAAACAATAAAACAACCAGCAATACAGTATGCAAAGTTCTAAATCAGAGCTACAAACCACTTTGCAATGATTAATCAATGAATTATTAGTCTGAGATATTTAACCCAAAGACGAGGGCAAAGTGGAAATATAACTATTTTCCAAACACTTGATGTATTTGTAAAATATGATGTATTTGTATACATATGAAATATGCCCTTCAGAGGACAACTAAGACTAATGGATCTTAATTAGACTAAGTTACAAGAGTCCAAACACAAATCAATATATTCTAGAAGTCTCTAAATACAAGAGCCAAAGTTTCTAAAAAAATAAGAGCTATCCAAAACTGATAGGTTGCTTGCTCCATGAGTCAGCCTATTGTTGTTACTAATACTGTTTGAAATGGTTAATTAATCAACTCAGGATTGTGAGATCATGACCTGAGCTGAAATCAAGAGTCAGACATTTAACAACTAAGCCACCCAGGTGCCCCATCATTTTACTCTTTAAAGAGATGAGATATTAAATATGGTAAGAAGATGTAGTTCAATTGTCCAGCTATCCGTTTGCTCTTGGTTATGTATGAATGTGTTTCGCTGTGTATGTGTGTGTGTTCAATTAGCTTTGTTTCTTTTTCAAACAATTTAAGATGATCATCTCAATAAACAAAATGCATTTGACAAAATCTAACACCTTTCCATGTTAAAAACACTCAGAAAAACTAGAATTAGAAAGAAACTTCCTGAACCTGCTAAAAGGCACCTACAAAACACATACACAGACACATACACACAGTTTGCAACATACTTGATGGTGAAAGATAAAATGCTTTCCCTCTAAGATCAGAAAGAAGAATGAATGCCAGCTGTTGTCAGATCTATTTAACATGGTACTAGAGGTTCTAGCTAAGGCAATTACACACACACACACACACACACACACACACACACACAGAAAAGGTATAAAGTTTGGAAAAGAAGTAAATACATCTGTTTTTGTAAATGATATGATCTTGCATATATAAACCCTAAGGAATCCACAAAAAAAGTCTGTTAGAACTAGTAAACAAGTTCAGTAGGGTAGCAGGACACAAGATCAACACACAAAAGTGAACTGTATCTTTTATACAAGCAATAGTATCAGAATAAAATACTTAGAAATAAACTCATCAAAATAAATACAAGACTTGTACACTGCAAAATACTAAATATCACTGAAAAAAATCACAGAAGATCTGAATAAATGGAAAGAAATCTAATGTTTGTGGATTTGAAGACTAATATTTTTAAGATGGAATATTCCCAAAGTGATCTACAGATCTAATGCAACCCTTATCAAAATCCTAGCTGTCTTTATTTTGCAGAAATAAGCAAGCTGATTCAAAAACTCATGGAAATGCCCCCCCAAAAAAAAAATACTGCAAAAAGAACAAAGTTTGAGAACTCACACTTCCTGATTTCAAAATTTACTACCAAGCTACGTAATCAAGCCAATGTACTACCACCATAAAGGCAGACATATACAGGCTCCACACTGAGCATGGAGCCTGCTTAAGATTCTCTGTCTCTCTCTGTCTCTCTCTCTCTCTTCTCCCCGCCCCCCCCCGCTCCCTTTCCCTTGATCGTGCTCTCTCTCTCTAAAATTAAAAAAAAAATTTAAAACACAGACATACAGATCATGGAATAAAATCGAAAGTACAAAAATAAACCTTTACATTTAAAGTCAGTTGATTTTTGACAAGGAAAGACAATTCAGATAGTATTTTCAACATATGGAGCCGGATCCACTGGATATCCAAATGCAAAAGAATATGGTAAGATACATAAAATTTAGTTCAAACAGAACCACAGACCTAGATGTAAGAGCTAAAACTATAAAATTATTTGAAGAACACATAGGGTAAATCTTTGTGACCCTGAATTAGATATGGCATCAAAAGCACAAGTAACATAAAAAATAGATAAACTGGACTGCGTTAAACTTAAAATTCTGTTCTTCAAAGGACATCATAAAGAAACTGAAACGCTAACCCACAGAAATAAAGTTAATATTTGCAAATAATGTATATGATAAAAGACTAGTATCTAAAATATGTAATGAATTCTTACACATTCAACAATAAAAGACATACAACCTAATTTTTTTTATGTGAGCACAAGATTTAAGAAGCAATTCCTCCAAAGAAGGAATGGTCAATACCAACACATTAGTGGTCATTAGGGAAATGGAAGTCAAAAATACAACAAAAATACCACTTCACACCTATAAGAAGGCTAAAATACAAACTATATAACATAGCACTGTATGTTAACTACACTGGAATTAAAAAAATAAAATTAAATAAAAATTTCAAAAAAAGACTGTAATAAGTGAAACCCCCCTATACTGCTGGTAGCATTCTAACACAGTATATCCACTTTGAAATAGTGTTTGGCTCAAAATGTTAAACACAGATATTGTGCAACTCCTAACTATATACCTAAGAGAACTACAAACATATGTCCACTACAAAAAAAACCCTAGGAATGTTCATTGCTACATTAGTCATAATAAGCCAAAAAGTAGAAATAATCAGAAACCATTCAGTAACAATGAAATTGATCAAGGATCTATTATAGGAAAATGTATAGGATAAGAAAATGAGTCACAGAGATTTCATTCCAGCAGGGGAAGACAGAAAATACTGAAACAAACAAACAAGATAATTATAGGTGATAATAAGGGCCATGAAGGAAAACATAGTGATGTGACAGAGAAAAACTATTAAAGTCTCACATTAAACAAGGTAGTCAGGCAGAGTCTCTCTGGGGATTGGAACTAAAGAATAAAAAGGAAACAATCACATAAAAAGTGAGGAGGCACGCATGCCTGGCTGGGGAAACCGGAAGTGTAAGTGCCCTCAATGAGGAGACAACTTGGCATGTTTAAGAAACTGACAGAAGGCCAGTGTGTCTAAAACATAATATGTGAAGAAGAAAAGTGGCACGAGATAATGCTGCAGAAATAGACAAGAGTTAAATCAGTCAGAGCCTGGAGGCCGCAATAATGAATTTGTATTTTATCCTTCTTCCAACTGGAAGCCATGGGAACAGTTTAGGCAGAGTAGTGTCACTATCTGATTCACATTTTTAAAAGCCTGTTTTGTCCATCATGCTGATAATGGATTATAAGAGGACAATAACAGAAGGAGAAAGAACAAATAGGTGGTTCTATTGTAATCCAGGCAAGACACGGGAATTGTACCAAGACTAGGATTCTTTTTAGATAATTACATCCAGCACCTTAGTTTCTAACCTATTCTAAATATAGTGGATACTGTGAGGTGTTGCCCAAACTCACTTCTGGGATGAAAGACTTCTTTTCCAGCTACAGTCTTAGCTGAAGAGGCCTCCTGGAGCAGCCTTCGTTCAATGAACAGTGCAGTGGTATAAAGACTGGCCCCAGGCCTGAATGTGGGCCAACATGAAGGGCCATCCAGCTGCAGAGTTCCCCAAAAGGCACCTGGTGCCTTCATTGATACCACATCTCTGAGTTATGCTTCCTTTCGTTCCCTCCCAAAGGTTTTGATCTCAAGAACATTCCCTCACCACTGTATTGTATGCTGATGTCCATCTCTTCATCTGCTTCCCAGAAAGATCAATATGACACTCATTTAATAATACTCAAGACATGGTTCTCAGTTTACCTTCTAAAGATGGCAAATCTATAAATACTAATAAACTTGAAATAATAACACACCATTTAAAAAATCCTAACAATGTAATTGTTTCACAAATTATGACATTTTTATGATAGTCCCTTAATTTTACATGTATTTTAAGTTCTTGTTTGTAAACACATTTCAATGTTACTCTAGCAAAGGCAACAGTAAAAAAGTATAATAAGTGGTAAAATAAACTGTACCATTAACCACTTTGAAGAACCTAAGAAAAAAGTGGACCAATTTCCCTAGGTGTCTTTTACTGTAGATAAGAAGATAAAGCATTATTTATCATTGCCATTATATTTGAAACATAGTATCTCACTCTATACTAATCAAAACTAAAATTCAATGGAGCACCATGTTTCTATTAGCCTGGAACATTATTTCCTACCCTCAGAAAACATTCAAAATTTGCATATGCAATTTTTTTCTTCCAAAGGGTCACTCTCTGTATTTGCCAGGTATGTAATTTTGGAAACAATTTGATGTACACAAGAATAACATATAATCAAATTTCAATCATTCAGGACAGTAGAAGAAAAGTATCACTTAAATCTACCCCATTAACCCATCACATATAATCTTCTTGCCTATCAAACAATTTTCCAAGGCTGCTAAATATTCTGAGTTTTACCTTTTTCCTGTGTCTTAAAGGTTCTAAAGCAACAGTGAAATGGCCAAAGGGCCGCAACATAAGGGAATTAAGTCAGAAGTAGCAACGTCCCTAAAAAATCCTCAAAGTATTCTATATCTTAAATAACTTAGAGTTTACTGTTGGTAGTGTTTGAAAAAAAATATTGAAAGGGTCTTTTCTCTGGAGTTTCAGCCCAGATCAGAATTTTATTGCCTTTGCCCAAGGCCATTTCAAGATTTCCAGCGCAAAAAGAAGGTATAGTGTGATCCTTAATGTGAGTTATGAAGATCAAAAGAGAGCAAAAGAAGATTTCAGAGATATAAAATCAGTAACAATCTTTACTAAATTTAGAAATATGTGTCCATATTTTCATTTTATGTTATAAAACAATTTGTACTGTGTTTTTGAAATGGTCAGGCAATAAGTAATGTATGACCATGAGTTCCTTGAGAATGGGAGATTTTATGTTCAGTGCATCACATGGAGCCTAGAACACAGCACTCAACAAAAGAAACCAAAAAAGGAAAATCCTATAGCTCAGTGTTTCCACATATACAAATTTCCTGGACTAAAGGAGTGTATCTGAAAACCAAGTGTAAAGAAATAAGTCAGTAAAAATCAGATGACCACATGTAGTGTTTATTGTTCAATCTTCACAATAGCTTTATGAAATACTACCGGGAGAGAGGGACTGAGGTTCAGAGACAGTAAATAACATGCCCCAAATCATATGGCTACTAAGTTGCAGAGCTACGAATCAAACCCTTGCCTCACTAACTCAGTTCTCAGAGTTTTTCTATAGCTGCACCATCCAATACAGTAGTCACCAGCCATGTGTTCCTACTGAGCACTTGAAATGTTGCTAGTGTAAACTGAGTTGAACTTTAAGTGCAAAATACACACTGGATTTCAAAGGATATTGTTGGAAAAAGAATGTAAAATAATTCATCAGTAATTTTTATATAAATTACATGTTGATAATATTTTTGGATTTATTGGTTAGTTGTACTATTAAAATTAGTTTCACTGTTTCTTCTTATATTGTTTTAATGTGGTTACTCAAAAATTTTAAATTACCTATATGGCTTGCATTTTATTTCTATGTGGCAGCTTTATCTATAGGAAAAGGTAGACAATAAAGAAAATAACTTCCACTGGGAAATGACATTGAGGGAAGGGGGAGAAGTGATTTTTTACATTTTACTTTGTCTTTTTATTCTCATATACTCTTTGACTTTTTAAACATGAACATATAAAGAACAATTTACAATCCAACACACAGATTCTGTAATGGAGGTATCCAAAATACTGATGGCATGGCCAACTCTACCCATAACCTCAAGGACATTGTTATATTTAGGGTGTTAAGCTTCATCTTAAGGAAGAAAGAGAAATAAAGAAATTATGAAGAGCAACAAATATAGAGGAGAAGCATACCCAATAGCAACAGAACAAAAAAATTGGTGGCTGAATAAAATGTAGAGAAGAAAAGAAGAAGAAAGAAAAGGACATATGGAATAGCTATATCAGGTCTGTAAGCCAAGAAAAGACATTGTACCTTTATTCAAAAGATCTTGGAGAGTCACAGAAGGAAAGGGACATATCTGATCAGTAATTTACAAAGATACCTTCCACTGTATAGAATGCAGGCACACTGCGGTGAAGTTGGGAATGTCAGGGAGAGAAACTAACATTTATTGAGTTCCACGCATTTGGTTAAGTGTTTTACCCACATTATTTAATTTGGTGTCATTATTTATAACTGAAAAAGATAAACAAAAATTAAGAAAACTTTCATGATGACCCAGTTGGCAATTTATCCTCAGAAACTGAAGGGAATAATAAAAATGTGTATTCACACAAATAATTTGAGAAAAGGCAATAGGAAAGTCTGGATATAACATACCTTTATTTTTATTTAAATTAAAAAAATAATAAATTAAATAAAAATATAATACAAATAATAAATAATAAACTTAAAAAAAATAAATTAAGTGATGATATTTTCTTGGGCCTGTAGGAGTGCAAATGGATAGGGAACTTGAAAATAGTAAAAGAGAATTTGTAGTAGTCACAGAAACGAAAGGAATGGAGGGAACTAATCAAGAGGAAGCAGTAAAAGGACTAGTAAGAGGTACTGAACATCCATTAAATAATAGTAAAACTAGGTAAAATTTATTGAGCTCTTATTATGTACCAGCCACTGGCTGAATATTTTATATGCATTTTCTCATTTAATCCTCAAGACATCTAATTAGCTGAGTATAATTATATATTCCTATATTACATATGCAAATTAGAGACTAAGTAATTCGACCTTTCATCACAGAGGCATGATTCAAATCCACTTCTGTCTGTCACAAGCTATTTAACCAGGTCTCCAATGTCACTATAATGTCAACAATCTGAAATTCCATTCCGTTACAACATAAGAAGCCCTCTTTTTAGAAATGAAGATATATTGAGACTTAAAGAGCTTGAAGTGACTAACTAAGATCTCAAAAATAGTTAATGTCACTGCCAGGTCTAAAATCTGTGTTTCAAAATTTAAGATCCAGAGAAACTATGATACATCTAGATAACAATATTATCCAGTGCTAAAAACTGAACTACTAAGCTATGAAAAGACATGGGAGAATCTTAAATGCATATTACTAAGTAAAAGAAATTATTCTAAAATAATTTATATGATATTCTGGAAAAGACAAAACTATGGGGAGAGTAAAAAGATCACTGGTTCCAGGGGTTTATGGGAAGGGATAAATAGGTGGGCACAAGGGACTTTTACGGTAGTTAAAACTACTCTGCGTGATACCATCATGGTAGATACATGTCATTATACATTTATCCAAACCCACAGAACATACAATTCCAAAAGTCAATTCTAATATAAACTATGATGATTACGAATAACATCCAGTAGTTTCATCAATCTTAACAAATGTTAATTTTATTGTAATTCTAGTGGGAGATGTTGATAACGGGGGATGCACTTGAGGAGGCAGGAAATAAATGGGAAATGTGTGTACCTTCCCTTCTATTTTGCTGCGAACCTAAAACAGCTCTAAAAAAAATCTTACTTTAAGAGAAAAAAAAAGGGGACAATAAAAAGTGACAAGATAGGAGGAAAAGTTTTAAAATTTTCAGATGTAGTTTCAGTTGTGAAACTACATAATAAAATAACTCTTTTGAAAAATTATCTGGATACCTGTTAATAGAGCTGAAATGGGTAATGATATTTATGAATCTATGTCTTATAACCCTGTAAGCTGCTCATGTCAACATAGTGTTTTGCATGGAGAAGAAATTAAATAAATATTTTCTTAAAGGAAAATGAGAGAGAGGGTGGGATGAAAGGAAGGAAAGGGGAAGGAAAAAGGAGGAAATAAAAAGACACAGAAAGAGAGAGAAATGAAAGAAAGAACACAGTTTTCCACGAAAATGTTCCATTTCCTAAAAAGTTTGTGACCAAATTTTCTGAAATCCTCTGACTCGGAACTGACAAGGCATATAAGCCCAAATATTTGACTGCTTTAGGGTACTACCAAGTATGCTCCCAGATTTATAACAAGTTAATTGCCCTATTTTCCATACTCCTGCTCCTTATGGAATTTTCAGCCATTGCTTAGTGCTGGATACAGTAGACAGGTCACCTTTTATATAACAGAAATTTAATATGATTGCAACTTTTATATTGACTAGCACTGTATTACCAGGTGTATGGCTCCAGAAATGCCATTAATTTAACAAAATTAAATCTCTAGATTGTATATTCATCAGAAAACAATTATAAATTCTTTTATGAACAATGTAAGGTATAACTAAATACGAAACAAACAAAAATATATCAGGAAAATTATCAAAGTTTCTATGTTTCTTTTCAAATTCCTTCAACTAGGTTATCTATTAATTATTAAAAACACTTATTTGTAATGGTTAATATTTGGAAAAAACATTTTAAGTAGTAAGGTCAGATTATTATCTGGGGGTGGGGGAAGTACTTTATAAGAACAAATAGAAGGAAAATTCTAAGATGCATAATCTTTATATAATTTAAATGAAGTCAGAAAGGATATGGGGCTAAAATATAACATTGCTTCACAGTTCTTGGTCAAATTACATCAACTCTGAAATTCCTACTTTGTACTAGCAATTCCTCTAATGTAATCTGTCTATCAATACTGGTATTAGCTAAATGGTTCCACATCTGGGTTTTACAGAAGTGGTAGGTGCCCTGAAATTTAAAAATGACAATTTTGCAAAAGAACAGAGAAAGATATAATAATGTATTCATTTTACGGTGTTTCTTGTCTCCCTATTCACCGTATGGAAATGCTCAGACATCTCAGTACAATGTGTCCTCCAATTATACCCAGTATTGTGGGCATGATAGAGGGTTCAGAATAGCTTTGGATAAATGGCTCAAGAGGTTAAATATTATATGTGTCAGGATCAAAACTCAGAGAAATACAGAAGTGGTTTAAAAAAAAAACAAAGGAGTTATATGTTGATGTAGATTCTTTGGGTCATAGTATGCCAAAAACCTCTCCCTTAATGCCTTGTTTGTTTGATTGCAATTCTGCTATCTTATCATTAAGCTTATCATTACAGAGTATCACTTGAAGGTATTGTTCTCAAAGCTATTTGGTGATGGTAACTTTTAAGTCAATTGAACTGACATTAATTGAGGGCTGACTTTGTGTGTATGGAACTAACCACAGGATAAAATCCATAACCTAATATAAAATTAAAACATAATTTTCAACTTACTAGTTATATGGCAAGATATGATTTAAAGTGACAACCTCTTATGACGATCTTTGATAGAAAAAGTTTTACCAAGAGTAGATTCTAATGTGTCAAATCTCTTTTGCCTTATATTAGGCAACAGCTGTGCTGTAGGTACAATCTGTTTTACCAATTCCTCTAATCTTCTGGGGTATTTTGAGTTAGTGTATTTCTAAGTGTCTTTTTCATCCACACTTCTGCAACTTTTTTGAAACTTAAGGACAAGATTTTGTATTCATCCCATTAATTTTCATCTTCCTATTCTCACAACACTACACCAGAATCTTTCTTGGATCTCAATTCAGACATTCAACACAGTAGGTACCCTTTCTTAGTTTGTGTATTTTGCTCGATATGATAACCATACCAGGTGAGGTCAAACAAAGAGCTCTGTGATTCACTACTGTGTCAGTGAATCAATGTGCTCTACACACACTTCTGTTACCTGCTCCATTTCTAAAGTTCCCACAGAGTTGAGAGGGAGTTGAATCTTTTGTTATTAATAAGTAAAGGTAATATATCTGGTGTTGGCCAGCATTCATTTATTTATCCATTCATTTCTTCATTCATTCATTTATGTATATATCTATCCATCATATATTATTTTTATATCATTTCAAAGGTAGAAGCGTTATGTAATATTTATAAAGTAGGATTGACTCTAAATATGAAAGGATACTGTAATAGTTAAAAGTTTACGTGTCAACTCTGCCAGGCCAGGGTACTCAACATATTTAGTTCAAATACCAGTCTAGACATCAGGCTGGAGGTAACTTTTAGATGAGATTAATGTTTGAGTAAAAGCTAATTACCCTCCATTATGTGGGTGGACTTTATCCAATCCGTTGAAAGTCTTAAAGACAAAAAGACAGAGATGTCCTGAAGCAGAGGGAATTCTGCCTCCAAACTGCCTTCTGATTTAAACTGGAACATCAACTCTTCCCAGGATCTCCAGCCTGGATGTCTGCCCTGCAGATTTCAGACTTGTGAACCCCAATTTCTTAAAACAAAACTCTCTCTTCTCTCTCTCTTCCTCCCTCTACACACACACACACACACACACACACACACACACACACACACACATCCTATTGGTTCTGTTTCTCTGGGGAACCCTATCACAGGGACTGACATTCAAGGCAAGATTGGGAAGCTCTAAAGGGGGCATCTGCATCAGGTAGAAGGTAGTCTGGATGATGTCTATGATCTCTGCAATCATTATACTTTTCAGATGTCATATGGTTCATTGCTTAGATGGACTTATAAATCATTGGCTAAAACACAGACAGCTGAAACACAAAACTAAAAAAGGTATTGATCAAAAATAACTTTTATTACACTTATACAATGTTTCTTTCATATATCCATTATATTTGAATTCCCCCCTCCGCAGTCCTTTGCTACATACAGCTTACATTTTTAAGATAATTTCAAAGAAAAAAAAAATTAAGATTAAAGAGGTACACTAGGGATGCCTGGGTGGTTCAGTCAGTTGAGCATCCAACTCTTGATTTCGGCTCAGGTCATGATCCTAGGGCCATGGATTGAGCCTGGCATTGGGTACTGCACTGAGCGTGCCCTGCTTAAGATTCTCTTTTTCTCTGTCCCTTTTCCTAGCTTGCGTGCCCTCCCTCTCTCTCTAAAAAGAGGTACAACTATTACTTAAAGAAGAAATTTGGAATAAACTTCAGAAGTCTTTTCACTTTAGTTTCACTTCTTGTTTTACACAAGGAATGAATCCAATGCAACTGCCCTGCTTTGGGGGGAACTTCCCCCCCCACCCCCCCCCCCCGCCACACGCCCCCTCCCCCAAATTCATATGTTGAAGCCCTAATCACAATGTGATGGTATTTGGAGATGATAGGTTTAGATGAGGTCACGGGAGTAGAGCCTCATGATGGGATTAGTGTCCTTGTAAGAGAGACAACAGATATCTCTCTCTCTCTCTCTCTCTCTCTCTCTCTCTCTTTCTTCCTCTTCCTCCCTCTCTCTCCCTCTCCCTCCCTCTCCATCTCTCTTTTTCTCCACCACGTGAGTATACAGTGAGAATACAATCCAGGCTCTAACCAGAACCCAACCATATGGGCGCCCTAATCTTGGATCCAGCCTCCAGAATAGTGAGAAATAAATTTCTATCGCTTAAGCCACCCAGTCAGTCTGTGATATTTTTTATAGCAGCAAGAACTAACTAATACATGCACTTACAAGCATTGGGTGCTATTGAATATTACAACCCACTCAGAGATTATACTAAGAAAATTTATTTAAACAACAAGTAAAATTGTACTAACCAGAGGAAGGTCACGTAATAACTGGAACTAAGACATGAGGCTACATCAGAATCGCCTGCAAAATTTATGAAAACAGACTGATTTATGACCCCACACCCACAGTGTATGATTCAACAAGTCTGGGCTGGAGCCCCAAAATTGGCATTTCTAACAGAAGTTCTCAGGTCATAATGCTGCTGAACCATATTTTGTAAATGATTAATACAGACTGATGAAAGGTATAAATCACAATCTATTAATAGCACCACAAGTGTATTTTAAACACACACACATACACAGAACATCAAACTGGGTTTCCAAAATTTTAACTCCGGGTATCCCAAGTGGGACATGTTTGCAAAAGGAAGTTTTTTTTTGTTTGTTTGTTTGTTTTTTAATTTCACGTTTGTTTTAACAAGCATCAGGGTTAGGGAATTAATAGTCCAAAATTATCAAATTAGCAAAGAAAGTGTGTTTCATTCCTTTACCTAGTTACAACAGAAAAACTAGGTTAAGAAAATGTTATTTAGTACAGGGTCCTTTCAAGATTTTAATATGAGATACACAATTAAAATACCAATTTTTTTTCCAAAGTGCACTAGTTGTCAGAAGATAGCTTGTTATTTTAAATGTTATTTGATATGTATCACTAAAATCCTATGGACATTACCCATTTACCTAGTAAGCCCTTTCTTCCTGGGCAGGATAAACATATACTAGCCTAACCCTAGGCAGAGGGAAACCAACAGACACAGCAACATCATCAAGAAAAGCACGTAAGAATTTTAAAATGATCATCTAACAGAGAAAAACAACTGTTAGCCTTAAAAATAGTAAGCTTCAGTAATGTTTGTTCAGTGAAATTAATGGATGAGAGAGAGCTATTGTTTAAAATCTCAATAATAGGTTTATATATAATAAACAACATATATTACTTATATACATAATGATTTGTTATATATGTATATAAAGCTATAATAAGTGGCAAATGAAAAGATGTTTTAGATACTACATGTTGTCTACAGGATGAACAACAAGTAAAATCAAGCTGGGATGGGTAGGAATTGTAATCAACAGAATGTATAAATATATGAGCTAAATATGAAGAAAGATAATAAAAAATCTGAATTCAATTCCTAGCTCTGTCAGTTTCTGTGTGTAAACTGAGGCAAGTCACTTGATCTCTCCTGGCCTCTCTTCAACTAGAGAATGTCCCTGAAGAAATTTCCTGCTTGAAGCAGTAATGATACACCCAAGATGTCATGCACCTCTGCTTTTCCTTGGAATAGCTGCCTGCTCTTTTTCCCCTGACAAAAGTGACTATCTAGATCTCCACCCCACAGTTATTTCTTAGAATGCCTAAGGACAGACTCATACACTAAAAGCCAACCCAGTTTAGTGGAGTTCTATTAATGCATTTCCTTCAGATCTTTCCTAAATTCTAAGAAAAGTGGGTTATAAAATTAATATTAAAAATCTAGCATGTATTAAACCAAATTCATAGGCTATTTAGACAGAGTAATTTTGTGGAAGAATTACACTTTTATTATAATCTCTTATGTTTTACTATAACCCTTGATCTGTGCTAATAGTATTATAAATGTATTCCAGTTAATCCCAAAGATTTAATCAAAGGCAAAATTACTTGTGGTCTAGCTACAAACAAATGTTTATGTCTTAAAAGTATATTTTGTATACAGTTGAAGTTAGCTTATTAGAAAGATAGAAAATAATTGAATTTGCTATATATCAGCACATCAATTATTTGGGCTTTGATTCAAAACAAAGGAAGAAAAAAAGAGGAGAAAATGTGTCCTATAAATCTTTCAGTATCCACACAGTAAGTCTGAATAAATATTGTTGTTGTTTTTTTCTAAGTAGTATGGAGGATTTAGTAGTATTTCTCTCTTCAATTCAGTATGGGGAGGCAGAGTAGGTTTTCCTTATATACAAAGGAAAACATAAAATTAAAAAGATAAAACAAAAAGCAAAATCAATAAATAACACAATGTTAAGAAGAAGTAACGTTTAAGAGGAAATCAAAGGAAGAGAGAGCAGCTAAAAAGACTGAAAGAAAGATAAAGGGCAAAGGATTTAAAAATTAAACAGAAGAGAAAAGATTAAAGAAGGAAAGGCAAAAGGCAATGCAGCAGGATTTAAGAAGCCCGTAAAAAGAAAAGACAAGCAGCGATGACAAAGGAATGGTAAGTACCAAAGCAAAGATACTCGAAGTAATGAAAAGAGAGAAAAAAAGAAAGTAAAATAAAAGCAGCTGTAAATTAATTTTAAACACAATGTAGGGAAGATACAATATTAATGGGCTTTAAGTTGTTTTTTTTTTTTTTCATCTCTTTGGCTCTGTTATTGATAAAAAGTAAAATCCATCTTAACACACAGGAGATTGAGAACAGTATTTCCTATATACAGGGACACAGCATGGATCAGTCCAAAGTGCCCTGCCTTTAGTAGGCTGTGTGACATTGCAGAAGGAACTCACCTTTCCTGTCCCACACTACATCTTTCAATTTCTACACTACATATTAAGGCAACTCCTACCTTATTTCTGATGCCCTTCGCTGAGTTAATGTTGTGACTTTATTTATAATCCATCACTGAGTCTGATTTGGGAAACCCCTAACTTATGGTTAAATAAAATGTGTCAGACAGGAAAAACTGAATTACAAATAGACTCACCTTTAAATAATCAAACACAACCTTTCTCAACAACCGTAGTACCACTGGGAGTTTCACAACTTTGAGAGGGCAATTTTAGTTATCATAGTAACTGATAAGACCCACTAATACTTCATAGGTAAGGGTGAGAGATTCTGGATGTCCTGCAACTTCCTGCGGGATATTCTTTTAGGTATGAACATGTTGATAATTATTTAAGCCTCTATAAGATCAGGGACCATAGGAGCTCAGTGAATGTTCACTAAATGAGTAAATTAAGTATAAAGCAAATAAAACATCGTCATTCCAACCCAGCCCACCGTACTCCATTAATGTATACTTATGTCTATGAAGGTGTAGAAATGCTTTCACTAAGTGAAAAATAAAGTATACTAATGTGATTCCTTTAAATTTATACAGCACCTTTTTTTCATTAGAACCTCTCTTCTAGCCATATTAGGGTCAACGCAACATTAAATAGCAATGTAGCAGTAAATACTAAAATCATAAAGCCTCTACAATGACTTTAAACAATTTTTTTTAATGTTTATTTATTTTTGAAAGAGAGAGAGAGAGAGAGACAGAGCGCAAGCAGGGAGAGGGGCAGACAGAGAGGGAGACACAGAACCTGAAGCAGGCACCAGGCTCTGAGCTGTCAGCACAGAGGCAGATGTGAGGCTTGAACCCACAGACTGTGAGATCAGGACCTGAGCCAAAGTCTGACACTCAACTGACTGAGGCACACCCAGGTGCCCCAACAATGACTTTTTACTTATGTAAAAAATGATAACTGAAATACAAATTACTATTGATCTCCATATATATTGCTATATAAAACAGTCTACACTATTTCTAAAACATAAAAACAAGTTAATGTATAACCACTTTGGAAGACAGCTTCGCAGTTTATTACAGTCTTACCATGCAACCCAGAAATTACACTCTAGGTATTTCCGTAAATGAGTTGAAAACATGTCCACCAAAAAATCTGCACAAGAATGTTTATACAAGCTTTGTAACTGCTGAAACTTGGAAGCAACCAATATGTCCTTCAACAAGTGAATGGATAAACAAACTGTTATACAACCATATAAGGGAATGTTATTCAACAATAAATAGAAATGAGATATCATATGAAGCCATGAAAAGACCTGGGGAAACTTAAATGCATGGTGTGAAGTCAAAGCAATCAGTCTGAAAATACTATATAACATATGATTTCAACTACATGATACTCTGTAAAAGGCAAAACTATAAAGATAACAAAAGATGAGTTGTCACCAGGGATTTGAAAGGGAGTGAGGGAGAGAGAGAATAGATAGAACACAAGGGATTTTTAGGGCAGTGAAATTATTGTGAATGACACTGTAATGATGGATAAATGACATGACGTATTTGTCAAAACTCACAGAAGTTTACCACACAAAATATGAAGCTGGATGTGAACTCTGGAATTTAGTTGCTATCAATTTTGGTTCATCAACTGTAGCAAATGTACCCCACTAATGCCAGATGTTAATGAAGGAAACTATTTTGGGGAGAGGGAGTAAAAAAGGGAACTTTGTACTAAGTGCTCATTTCTTCTGAAAATCTAAAACTTCTCCAAAAACACAAAGCCTGTTAATTAAAAAAAAAAAAAAAGAACTTAATAAATCAGGTTATGTGCTCATAACTCTTCAATGGAAAAACTGTATGAACAGACTCATACCATATGGCTCCCAAGCGCTTGTGCTTAAGTGTCCTGCTGTGTGTACGTCTCTAGAGAAAACTTAGTCTTAATCCCCATCCTCACCTCAAATCACACTCTAGGGAGGTGGGGAACTAAGAGGCATGGGTGAAGTTAAATACTCTTATTGGGCCACAAGGCCTGGTCTCTGTCTTGGGATTTTTCATTATTCGAGAGTGTTTCTCACTCTTCTTCCATGTGTAACCAGATACTTCATATATCTCTGTCAAAAACGAAATGAGAATTTCCAGTTCAAAACAGAATGGACCACATGCATTTATCCCTTCTCCCTTCATAAACCATACAAAAATGACAGCTAAGCACTGTTCAACAAAGGAACAAATCTATGAGGATGGAAAGTTCAACAGAGTAGACAACAGCAACAAATGTTAGAAGCTGGAAAACAAACGCATGAGTTTTGTTGAAAAAGCTGAATTTGCCTAACACTGGAGACAAGCCAAAAAGCTACCTGATCCATATGCAGAAGCCCAAAACTCTAGGTCTAGGTACACCTGGAATAAGACTGAAGACATTTAAGGGGCGCCTGGTGGCTCAGTTGGTTAAGCATCCAACTTCGACTCAGGTCATGATCTCGCGGTCCGTGAGTTCAAGCCCTGCGTCGGGCTCTGGGCTGGGCTGATAGCTCAGAGCCTGGAGCCTGCTTCCGATTCTGTGTCTCCCTCTCTCTCTCTCTGCCCCTCCCCCGTTCATGCTCTCTCTCTGTCTCAAAAATAAAAAAAAATAAACGTTAAAAAAAAAGGCTGAAGACATTTAAGAAGAATTAGACTCTCTTGCTTCCTCTTTCCTAATTCCATGTAAAATATTAAGAACTAGGATCAAAAACAACTTAGCTGTGTTCAATGATGAGGAGGGAAACAGTAGGAGATGGCATTTATCATTTAAGCAACAGCATACTAATACTGTCTTTGTGTTCTCAGGGTCCTAAAAGAAATAGTGGGATAAATCACAAAAATGCCTGCACCTTCTTTTTCCTTCCCATCACACCCCAAGTGAACTAAAGTGAAACATCTTCAATAAATATGCATGTACTGATAGATGAATGGATAAAGAAGATGTCATACAGATATACAGATGTAGAGTGGAACACTACTCAACCATAAGAAAGGATATTTTTGCCATTTGTGACCACATGGATGGACCTAGAGGTTATGCTAAGTGAAATAAGTCACATTGAGAAAGACCTATGAGGTAAAATCTAAAAAACAAATCAACCAATAAATATGTATTTACAAACATTCATTCGCTTGCATGAAATTCTCTATAAAGAATCAGTACAGCCAAGAAAAGAATACTAAAAGCAATCAGTTATGAGATTATGTTGAGTTACATATGAAATAAGGAAAAAGAATAGCCTTAATCATTATTGGAACCTGGCCTTTAGAGAGCTCTAAAAAATTAAAGGAATGAAAGTAGTAAGGAAAAAGCAGTCATTTTCTCTTTAAGAATTTCCTAGGGGTGACTGGATGGCTCAGTCAGTTAAACGTCCGACTCTTTGATTTTGGCCTCATATCATGATCTCACAGTTTATGACATCTAACCCCATGTTGGGCTCTGCGTTGATAGCACACAACCTGTTTAGCATTCTCTCTCTCTCTCTCTCTCTCTCTCCCTCCCTCCGTCTGTTCCTCCTTCCCTCTCCCTCCCTCTCTCTCTTTCTTCCCCCCCAAAATAAATGAATAAACATTAAAAAAAGAAAAGAAAAGAATTACCTAATTTTTTAGCCCACAAAAGTCTTCTAAATAATGACCAAGGCATAAACTACATTCTGCTGTTTTCTTCATTTTTATAGCTCACAAGCTCACTTAGGATAAGATAACCATCGATTACTTAAGATAGTAAAAAAATATACATATATTCTCAGGCTGTCACTGGTCTAGTTAGAGAAAGAAACTGCTCTACACAAACCTTCTCTGACTCTAGTGGAGAATACTTTTCCCCCAAAAGAGAGGAGGGAAATAAAAGAGCAGACACTCGTGGGATTTATTCCACATATAATATAAAAGGGTTACTGTTCAAATCTACACATCACTGAAATGAAGTTTCCATTTTAATGCAAGAATCAGTTCAGTAAACATAGTCTAAGTCAGAGAATAATAACAGAAAGCTATAATGACCGACTCTGCAACAGGACAAAACGTATTTAGTTATCCAAAGTTTGAGATATAACTTTCTAGACAAATGATAAGATATTTTTTAAAGTAAATGTTATATATGACAGAAAAGCAGTTTCAATGGATGCACATATGATCCTGGTATATGGTAGCCAGGTGAGTCAATCATAAGACAAAGTTATCATGAAATAGAGTTAATAGGGTATAGGCTTAGGGTATGGCAGATGGAAGGTGTAACATATGAAAGAAGTTAAGCAGATTTTTTGAATTCTGATTTTCTGGGTGGTTCCCCTTGTCATATAATGAACTATTACATTTCATTTCTGAAGAACCGAAGAGATTAAAGCATTCATCTGTAGCTCATGAATTACTCTGAAAGCTATTCAGAATTTAAATGTTATAGCTGGTCTCTCATTTTTCATCGTCTAATAAATGAGTTTATGAATAAACAAGTGAGTTCATATATTCCAAACAACAGACCATTCATGTTCCCCCAATTCTTTCATTTATTCAGTGGATATTACTGATCTACAGAGAGTTGGGCTTTATACTAGACGGCAGCCTGAATGAGACTAACATTTTCTATGCCCCCATGGAATATACAAATCAGTAAGAACACAGGCATTAAACAAAGGTATTTGTTTGTTAATAGAACTATATGAATGAAATGAGCTGTGGAAAAGAACCAGAGAACAGGTGAGCGGGGAGTTACATCAGACAGAGAAGCCAGCCAAAGCTCCCGAAGAAGGCACCACCTAACCTGGGACCTGAGGTACAAGGAGCAGGCCAGGCATGTGGAAAAACTTTCCAAACAGTAGAAATAGCAAGTGCAAAGGTGCTGAGTCAGGAAGGGTTTCAGGGAGTGACAGAAAGCCATTCATGTCAGGCAGAGAAAGCAAGGAACACGGTGGCAAGAGATGAATTAGGGCTAGGGAGGAGGGCCTCTCCAAGCCAAGGTAAGCAGCTTATATTTTATTTCAAGTACACGTAAAGTGTTTCACATTAAGGAATGACGTGAGCTGATTTATATTTTGAGGAGAGCACCATACACCTGTGCTCTACAGAAAATAAATTAAATTTCTGGTGGAGGTTCTTAGCTGTTTGGTTGCCATGAAACTGTCTGTCAGTCCAGCCTATGCAGCTTTCCTCAGAATGATATTGTTAAATGCATAAAATAAAATACATAGAACTACAAAGAAAACTAATTATGTTCAAATTCAGTTCTATCCTGAATCTGCTGGAGGCAAAGGACCCAGGGTTAAAGACTCTTGCTGGTGGACACGAGAGAAAGGAAAGTGTTAGAAGGCTATTGCAGTAGAAATGGAAGAGATGGATAACTTTAAGAAAAAACCGGGATCTCTGGGTTGTCTATAAAGGTCTAAATATCTGAGTATAGATAAAACGTGTTTGTGTGAGGGTGTGTGTGTGTGTCATTCTCTTTAATCACTCAAACATCTACGAACGATCAGTTTGTTTAAAGAGGGACATTTTTGTCAAATGGGACCCAAAAATTGTAATTAGAGAGTTTTTCCAATAGAAGTTATTCTTATGGGTAATCCTTCACTCCATAAGCATTGATTGATTACACTGATAAATAAGAACAAAAGCTAGAATTTATGGAGTTATGATTATTTGCTTATGTGTAGGATGCTTATTATGGTCCAGGTGCTAAGCAAAGTGTTTTATATTGCCATGCCGGGTTTAATTCTCATAACAACCATTGGAGACAAGCTTTATTACTATCCCCTTTTTACAAGGGAGGGACTTAAAGCTCAGAGATAGTAAGTAACTTGTCTGATATCACACAGCTGGTACTGTCAGCACTGGGAATGGAGCCCTGAGCTAAATCCAGAAGCAGGCGTTACTGAGAACTCACTGACTGCTTAGTGCTGGGTTGGCAATAATTGGAACCAAAAAAAGTATAAGCCAGGGCCCAGATCTTAAGGGGCCAAACAAACAAGTTTCTAAGGATAGCAAACACACATACCTCAGTGGAATATGGGAGACCATAAAAGTCTGTGCTTACTTTTGTACTGCAAACATGCACAGAAAGAACAGCACCAAAGTGGGGTGGGGGAAGTGGGGTGGGGGTTAAGTGTAAGTCATGAACTGTTTCTTTAAAAACTAGATAAGCTTTAAGTAAGTTTAACATGGGAGAAGCACATTTTAGTAATGAAGGCAACGAATCCCATGAAGTATTTGGGTATAGTCAACAGACGGACTTAACGGCAGAAATTCTAGATTTTTAACCTCCTAGCTGTAAGATTTCAGAAAGCTACCTAACTTCCTTGTTACTCAGTATTCTCGCTGGTAAAATGGGTTTAACACTATCTACTTAGGAAACTATACAAATGCACGTTGCAAGTCAAAAAGCAGTTTCCCTTAGCGGTTTTACATATCCACTAAACAGCATGGTTTAACCGCTGGTTTTAACTTTGCAAAAAGTCAGTGACCTCCTACAATGTTGTTTTCATTTGTTTCTCTTTCCCATAGAGGCCCCAGCAAAAATTCCTGAGATATATTATATGATTCTTAGTTGAATGCTTCATTTGGGCGTTATTTCACGCGTCTACCAAATGCTACAGGCAGACCCAACCCCCAAGCACTCCCTTCCTCCTGGCCACTCTCTTCTCAGAATATAGCTCTACCATACCAGCTTCTGCGAGATGAAGATAATGGCTAATAATGGCTTAATGTGTTATTCCCTCCATAAAGCATTTATATTTAATAATGGCCCCCAAAGTCCCCTAGCTAAAAATTGAAAAATAAAACAATTTCAGGTCGTATGGAAATAATGAGGAGGAAAGCTGAAATTCTGGGACAGAGGGCCTTGGGTCTTCTTGAAGCCACACTGTAAAGAAGCTGCAGCAATTCTGAGGAAAACGACATTAACAAGCCCAATGTTAAAATCGGAAAGAATTCAGCTAAGAACCTTAAGATGCTGCTGCCAAATAATCAATTCAGAAATGGGTATTTCAACACTATAAAAAAAGGCTTTGAGCTGTGAGGATTTCTTAATAAAGAGGTCTAAAATTAAAATGGCAAAATAGCAACATCTCTTAAATCTGAATGGTAGGTACATGGATTCTGCTAAATTAGTTTCTGCCCTTTTAGATATGTTTTCAGAATTTCTTAATCTTGAAAGTCATAAATCTTAAAAAGTAAAAATAAAGAAGTTCTCATTACAATGGACTCAGAAGTTTGTTCAACAGATAATTCTAATTTTGATGTTTCTCTTGTTTTATACCACACTAACTAATCTTCTGGCGATTGAGTGTGACAGGTTAGATAAAACACATCTGGATACAACAAAATACTTTATCCCAAACTCTACGAATTCAAGACTAGGTCAAGATAAGGCTTTGGGGGCTTTTCCTAAAACCAAAATTATAATAGAACATCACTAATTAGGTATATATATATATATATATGTATATATATATATATATACACATACATATATATATGTATGTATGTATTAACCCAAGAAAACAGCTAATGAAACTATGTTGATACACTTTGCCAAAAATTGATATAAAAAATATAAAGCACACATAATATCATATGAAGTAGACATTTCAAGAAACTTAATAATGCTAATTTATATCGGCCTACAATTTATAATTTTCAGAGAACTTTCAGCTACATTATTTCAGTTCACAGGAGAAACTATAACTTGCATATTCTGTAGGGAAATGATACAAGTGTTAATTCAGCAGAAGTCTTGACACGCCAGCTGAAAAAGCTAGCCTTTGGCATATTTTCAGTTAAAAAGGCTCTCTTAAGAATCTTGAGTTAACTTGTTGAAACTGTTTAATAGCCTTGTATAAATGATAGTTGACTATATGACTGTGAAATAAAATCAATTCAGTTGTGCTTTTCTATGTAGTTTAACTGACAGATTAACAGTCAGCAGTTCCATGCTTCCACATTTGAACATGTAAACCTTAATCTGAAAACAGATGATTAAAGAGCAAGAGGTAGCAAAGGCTACACAAGAAGGTCATCTGATTATTGCACAGATTAAATTTTGATACAGAAGTGCTATGTTTAAAATAAATGATAGGAGGCAATTTCTGCACAACTTTTCAAAAAAGGGTAAGCATTTTTTTTTTCTTTACAAACACACAGCCCAACAGCCTGGACTTTTGTGATCCAGACCTCTACCACCACCCCCGATTCTGACGATCCCCGCAGGCAACCAACAACTGCTGTATCTGTGGAATGTGCTCTTTGAACTGTACAAAAGCCTTCAGCCTTTCCTGCATTCTGCAAACAAAAACTGCCAAGTGCAATTCTTTCTCTGATTTAACATAATACAAGTGTTACTTCTCCCCCCACCCTTACTTCCCTAGTGCCACCATGGTCTGTAATGTCAACATTTTTATAAATGCACAAAAAAAGGAATCAGTTTTCCTAATCAAAATTAAATTTGTTTTAGGAGTATAATAGTTCAACTGAACATAATATAAAATTCAACAGGCACCATATTCCCTTTTGTGTATATGTTTTAAGAATTCTATTTCTATAGACGGATTCAAGGATTGAATGGGATTAGTCCTTTTAATTATATGACTAGGATCTTCAGCTTGAAATCTTTCTTACAAAAAAAGACAAACACAATAGTTGTTTATATTCAATTCATTTACCAAAAAAAACTCATTAGAGCTAATAAGAATATGTCCTTCCAAATGTGAGTATCTCTTGATATTCAAAAGAAAATGAAAAGCAAAAGGCAAAGTAAGTCCTAAGATAGAGTTGCATAGATATTTAAACTCACCTACTAGTTAAATGCTAGAATAGAGCATTCTTCTAGCCTAGATCCAACATAAACTGCTTTTCTTCACTGAGTATGTCCTTGACATTATGCATACCAGAGTATTTTTCTTTCTCAAAAAGATATTAAACCCAGTACTGAAGAGTTAGTTCTATTTTTCATGTATATTAATGCTTCCAACTGTTGGTATATACAAACGAATTATCAGCTACATGACTGTATTTGAAAATACTTGAAGTTTTGTCCCTAAAACTAAGTTATAAAGGGATAAAGCACTATCATTTATTTTACACACAAAAATAATTATCAAGTAGAACCAGACATTCATTACAGGAGATGCTTAGAAAAGATAAGGTATATCTTTGTTCAAAAGAAGCTCACAATCAAGTTGAGGGGAGCAAGACACAAACACATAAGGCAATTAAAACACAAGAATATATGTGACACATATTTGCCACTTCTAATTAAAATTAATTTATTCATTTCATGGCCTATTTCACCCAAGTTTAGCCTCATACCTTTTTTTGAGAACCAGAGGTATCTTAGGGTGTTACAAAGCAAGGCTGAACCTAACTGGCTTAGAAGTTGAACCATCCCATACAGACTGGAATTTCCTTTTTTCTTTCAGTCAAATCCTTACCTTCTATGTCAGTCAAATCACTTCCTCTCATTGATGACATAAAAGCCTTTCTTACTAATTAGGTCACAGAGTATTTTATATTTTTATTACTGTATGTATTTAATAAGTACTTACTAAATAATGACAATATCTAGCAAAAGGTAGTTAAAGACTCATGCTTTAAAATCAGAGAAGCGAAGGTTCAAATCCTGGTTTTGTCAATAAGCTACTTAACTTTTCTACATCTCCGGTATAGCTGCAAACTACACACAGGTGATATAAAGGAAGCTGCCATCTTGGAGTCTCATCCCCTCCAAGGAGCTGTGATTGAACAGGGTGTTAAAGGGCAGTAGTAGGTCATCTAGCACATAAGCAGTGAAGCACTTTCCAAAGAGAAGAGAACACACAAAGAATGCAAGATATCTTTGGGAATCACAACACAGAGAGAAGTTCTGAAATATTTAAGGTTGAGAAGATTAGGCTAAGAGAGGGCTTTAAGCATCTTCTACTTTGATGCTTGATTTTATATATATTAATTTCCTGGGATAAAGTCTGTGAAGAAAGGAAACAGAATTACCAAGTTTGAAATCTTAGGATCATCCTGATCTTTTACCCCATTCATCCATTATCAAGTCCCACAGAAGGAACAACATGCACAAAAGCCACAAGGCACAAAAAAAACTTGAAGCTATCAATTCATAAAATTAGGCCATAGTAAGTGAAGTAAGAAAGCAGAGTCACAAATATGCTGAGTACAGAAAGATGATGCTAAAGGGGCAGGTGTGGTCCAATTCTTGCAAGGACTTGTAGACCACCCTGAAGACACACTTTCCATTTTACCCCAAGTTCAAGGGAAAATATTTAAGATTTGAATAAAAAAATAAAAATCACCCACTCTTTATTTTAAAAGTTAAGTCTTCCTACCTAGTGAGTTACAGGGGATTAAAGGCATAAAAAATTGAGGAAAACAGTCATGGCAGTTGTTGAAATAAAAGTTTTAGACTAGTATAAACTTTAGGGTAGTATCAGTGGGATGTGTAGAAAGAAATATATTTGTGGTCAAATTTGTAGGTTATTCAATCTCAAAGGGCCTAGAAGAGTGAAGACAAGAAGAAGGGAGACATCCAGGTAACCCAATATTGATGACCCAGTATTTCTGACATAGGCAACTGAGCGCATAACAGTGCTTAAGAGAAGCATATTTTTAATAGATGATACAGGAGCTGACAATGAGCTTAATTTTAGATGGATTCCTATGGGATATTTAAGTAGAGATGTCAAGGAGACCCTTGGAAATGCAGAGCTCAAACTCAGAGGAAAATTGTAAGTTAGAAATACAAAAATGGGAGTCCCAACACTAAGGTCAAAGCTTTGGAAATAAGTGAGTTCATCTAGCATAATGTACATACAGAGTGAGAAGATAAAGACAGAACACAGGAAAAGACCTACATTTAAGAGGCGGGTAAAGAGAGCACTCACAAATAAAACTTAGTAAGGGGAATAAGTGAAACAACATGACATGAGAATGTGAGATGATACAAGGAGGAAGCAGTCAGCTGTGTGAAATATTTCAAGGAAGGTAAGTGATTAAAACTGTCTATAGATTTAGCAATAATCTCACTGAAGGACTTCTAGTTAAGCCGACTAGTCCAAACATACAATTATATCCATTCTTTCCAAATTACTAACATAATGGCAATACAAGAATAAAAAGTTATGAACCCATGACAAAGATCACAGAAGAGGTGGAACCCACTAAGACATGCCCAACACACCTTTGTATGTACTACATGGTCTAGCACAGGTCCTCAGTGAAAGTTGGTCAAAGAATCAATCAGTACTTTATTCAATCATTCAATCCCCATCTCGCAGAATAGGAAACTGGTCCAGGAGTCAAGAAAATGTTGAAGAGAAATCACCCAGAAGTTACACCCCAGAAAAAAGTTTCAAAACTGATGACATTGTCCCTGTCTTCCTCAGAGTAGACTTATACCAGCAATGTTTATATTTCTAGATGTTTTTAAATCTAAAAAAGAACCCAGTGTAATACACCATAGTTTTTTATTTGCTTTTTTTTTTTTCTCACTCAAAGAAACTATTTTGGGCTCACTTAACAAAGATCATTTTCTTCAAGCACAGCCTTAAAGGATGTTTACTGCTCAGCCATTATAATTCATATTCAACATGGTCTTCCAAAGAATTGCGCCCCAAGGTAAAAGGCTAACATTTTACCTTGTAGTGCAGGGTAAAGAGACAATGTCCTTTTACAAGAAATAAAAATCAATTCATTTGGGGCACTTTGGTGGCTCACTCGGTGAAGGTGAAGCATCTGACTCTTGATTTTAGCTTAGGTCATGATCAAATGGTAGTGAGATAGAGCCCCAGGTCGGGCTCTGTGCTGGGCATGAAGCCTACTTAAGATTCTCTCTCCCTTTCCTCTGTCCTTCACCTACATGTGCATTCTCTCTCTCTCACTCTCTCTCGCTCTCTCGCTCTGTGTGTGTGTGTGTGTGTGTGTGTGTGTCAAAAATGCAATATCAATTGATTCACCAAGTATTTATTAAAGGTGGCCTATACACCAGCACCACTCTGGGCACTTGGGGACACAGGGTTGAAGAAAGCATACAGGAGTTTATATAATACTGCATGGAAATAATTTGAGTGGGAAATAGGATAATACCTTAGACATTGATTCTTAAAATCTAGTAGAAAACAAAAATTACTCTTTTCAGGTATCTGCATTTAAAAAGCATATACATGAGGGGCGCCTGGGTGGCGCAGTCGGTTAAGCGTCCGACTTCAGCCAGGTCATGATCTCGCGGTCCGTGAGTTCGAGCCCCGCGTCGGGCTCTGGGCTGATGGCTCAGAGCCTGGAGCCTGTTTCCGATTCTGTGTCTCCCTCTCTCTCTGCCCCTCCCCCGTTCATGCTCTGTCTCTCTCTGTCCCAAAAATAAATAAAACGTTGAAAAAAAAATTAAAAAAAAAAAAAAAGCATATACATGAGCATTCAACTCTATAATGAAACTATTCAGAAATTAGATTTCTTTAACCACCTCAATTCATGATCTATGCAGACATAAATTCAAATATAACTAGATTTAAGATAATAAAAACTAATAAACTCAAATTTAAGTCACTGAACCGTAAGAAAATATTCATAAAAGTAGGAAAGCAACAGAAATATTATTTTAAACTGCACAACAAAACCCAAACTATCTTTTGCACAAGCCTACAAATAACCAGTTAAGTATAAAAGATTTTGAAAAATTAAGAAGCTGGCAATAATTGAGTTTCTGTTAAAAATTATCTGTACAATTTACTCTGAAAACCAAACATGGAATTTTTGAGTTGAAGTTTGGTTCGTTAAATCAAAACACATTTGTTAGTGAAAACAGTGTTGATGCCCATGATGAACAAGATGGAGGGATAGTGATAGAAGAGATTCTGGGGGCACCTGGGTGGCTCAGTTGATTAAGCAGCCAACTTTGGCTGGGGTTATTGATCTCAAAGTTCGTGAGTTCGAGTCCTGCACTGGGCCCTGTGCTGACAGCTCAGAACCTGGAGTCTGTTTTGGTGTCTCTCTCTCTCTGCCCCTCCCCAGGTCATACTCTGTCTCTGTCTCTCTCAAAAATAAATAAATGTTAAAAGAAAATGTTAAAAAAAATTATAAAAACAATTAATAAAAAGAAAGATTCTGTAGAGCAATAGTGCACTCTTCATTTGAAGAGAGAAACTAGGGGTTGATAGATCAAGACTAATTAAGGATCATGGGAAAAATGGCAAAGAGAAATGAAAATTATAAAAAAAAAAAAGTAATGGCAACAAATAAACTAATTAGATTCCTTTCTTTGGGATTAATGTTGACCCACCTCACTGATAGTGTCAAATTAAAAAAAAATCTAAATTAAAGGTCTTGCTTTGGTCATTCTACCAATACTGACTCTCTCTGTTCTTATATCTAATATAAAAGATAAATATCTTAGTATAATCTACTAAAAACTATAGGAATACATGCTATTTTCATAAATCTCAATGGAAACAACAAAGCAAATTTGGGCTCCACATCACCATTTTGCCTAGGACCAAATCTTCAGTAAGACTGTCACAAATGTGATATAAACTTTTCAAATTACATCAATTTTCCAAACTATCAGTACACATGCCACTGGGTAATCAAAAATCAAGATCAAATAGATACAATGACTCCATTATGCAGGAAAAAGAGAACTCGAGTAAAGAAAGAAATTTCTTTTTTTTTTTTTTCAACGTTTATTTATTTTTGGGACAGAGAGAGACAGAGCATGAACAGGGGAGGGGCAGAGAGAGAGGGAGACACAGAATCGGAAACAGCCTCCAGGCTCTGAGCCATCAGCCCAGAGCCTGACGCGGGGCTCGAACTCACCGACCGCGAGAACGTGACCTGGCTGAAGTCGGATGCTTAACCGACTGCGCCACCCAGGCGCCCCAAGAAAGAAATTTCAAACATTGAAGGAAGCTACCTTTAAGTGGATGGTTTGGAAAATCCACATGGATTTTGCATGAACATTAGAATGAGCATTTTATAGGAACATAATCAGGAGTAATTTAACAGTGGAAACAATAACGATGGAAGCTTTATTTAACCCATATGCCAGGTGCTGTGTGGCATGCTTCATCTCTTCCCCACTCATTTCCCCTAAATCCTAGGAGATTACATTTTATATAATGCCTCTTAAATAAGCAGCATTTATACTCTGTACTTGATGAGTATGATTTACAATAAAACTAAAATTACCACTTCATAGTATAACCCTATTAGAGACAAATATAGTAGTGTATTGAAGAAATAAATACATGATATTGTAAAAACTCATTCTACTTCAAGTTGTAACCTTAGGAGAACTCTCAAACATATGCATAACAAGAAATATACAGATATATTTGCTACAGTATTGTTTGAAATAGTAAAAAATGAAAAACAACCAAATTGTTCATCTACCAAGGAAGAGTTTTTAAAATACGTATGCTTTATTCAAACCATGGAATGTTATAAAGCAGTTAAAAGCTAATTAATTATTATCACCCAAAATAGCAAAGATGGAAAAAGACAATCTCAGTGTCGGCAAGGCATGGAGCAACTCAAATCCCAGACAGTGATGGTCAGAAGGTAAACTGGGACAGACAAGCACTTTAGAAGACCACATGCAGTATCCACTAATGTTGACACTATGATATAGATAACCTAGGATACACATACTAGATTGATATGATGATGTATATATTCTATCAAAGTTCTACTCCTAGCTATATAGATGCACACAATATGTAAAGGACATGTAAAAGAATCTTCAGAGTACTATTATGTCTAATAGTTATAAGTAAGAAAACAACCTAGATGTCCCAAAATAAAATGGAAATAAATAAACAGTAATATATTCACGTATTGGAATACTAGATAGCATTCAAGGTAGACACTCAGATAGACACAATAATGTGGAGGAAGCTCATAAATCTAATATTAAAAACAAGCCAGGGGTGCCTGAGTGGCTCAGTCAGTTAAATGTCTGACTTCGGCTCAGGTCATGATCTCACGGTTTGTGGGTTCAAGCCTGGCATCGGGCTCTGTGCTGATAGTTCAGAGCCTGGAGCCTGCTTCAGATTCTGTGTCTCCCTCGTTCTCTGCCCCTGCCTGGCTAGCACTTTCTCTCCCCCCCACCCCACCAAAGAAATAAAGAAACATTTAAAAAGTTTTTAAAAATAAAAAATAAAATAAAAGCCAGACACAGAAGATCATATGCTAAATGATTCCATTTATATAAAGCTCGAAAATAGAGAAAACGAATCTATGTTGTGAGAGGTCAGGATATGGTTTCCCTGGTGGAAGACGGTAAAGGATAGTAACAAAGAGGAGGAAAAAAAGAGGGGGAGGCTCTTATAGTACTGGTAACATGCTACTTCTTGAACTGGGTACTAGGTACACAGATGCATTCATTCTGTGAAAATTCATCAACACATAATTTATGATTTTTGCAGTTTTCATTATACAACTACAAAAATCATGAATGTGTTTTATATATATATATTCATATATATATATATATATATATATATATATATATATATATATATATATAACGAGCTGACTCTAAAAAAAACTAAAAAATCAGACTTGTGTGTATCAATATGGATAAATTCCCTGTATAATTTTGCAAGTAAAAATGTTTCAGAAGGGTAGATTTGATATGATGCCACTTCCATTAATTTTAAAATCACAAAAAACAAAACGTAAGATATATACATAAACACCAACTTCAGTGTAGTACAGAAAGAAAGAGAGAAAAGGAGACAGGATGAAAGCACATAGCTTTTACTGTATTTGTGGCATTATATTTCTTAAAAAGAACGAAATCTAAAGAAATATAACAAAATATTCACATATGTCAAATTTGGATATCTGGATGCCTATAATGATATTTTCTGACAGTTTACAATATTTTAAAATAAAAATATTAAGGAAAGCTACCCTTTGGATTCTGAACTAAACAGAATATTTAAAATAATTTTTAGTGAAAAACATTCCTAACTAATTTGCCCAGATCAGCAAATTAACAAATATTTTCATTTAGCTTAAGTTAACTGAGATGATTGATGGGTGCTTATTTTAGGTAAAGGTATTAGGTTTTAATACACATAATGCCTTTTGGACAAACCTAAAATACGGTCCACATATAGAAAAAAAAAATGGTATACGCTTATTTGCCAAAAGAGAAGTTGGACCTTTTAAGTTGTACAACAATAAAATCACTAAACATTTAAGAGAGTTCAGCAGAAATGACCTTCAGAACCTATCTGTGGAGAACATACACCTTCAATATACTCTGATACCTGACCCAAGAGCACTTTGTTGCTTCTTAATGTTGTCCCACAGGGCTATCCTCAAAATGGGGCACTTAAGTAATAGTGGTTACATGGACAGAACTGTCAACCCCGCAAAACTAGGTCATCAGTATACCCACTAAAAAAAGTTATTCATCCCAGGAATACTGAGTCCCTTGTCCCAGATATAATTTTGCATCATTAACTTGGAGGTGGATTCAATGTGTAACTCACTGGTCTTTCGAAAAGACTGAAGCCACCATACACTTTGGGTTTAACAAGAAGTTTTATCGTCACTACCCTGCCTTTAAAATATGAAGAGGTGTGAGAAAAATTCAAGTTTTAACTAGTTGGGTTTTTTTTGTTTTTTTGTTTTTTAATAATAATCACTTCAAACCAACAGGTCAGGCTTTCCTAATACTTATCCTGGTGGATCTCATCCTATGTCTTTAAGCATTATGTCCTTTGCTACAACCCTTCTTTCAGTGTCTGAGAGCAACTAATTAGTTAATATTTTAGGTAGTCTTTTAGAAATCACAAGACACAAATTCAGGTGAGATATTCAGGCATGTGCTACTTCCTTAAGATATTAACAGCTGCTTTTGGAGTGCCTGGTTGGCTCAGTTAAGCAAGAATCTGACCTCAGCCCAGGTCCTGATCTCACAGTTCTTGAGTTTGAGCCCCACATCGGGCTCCGTGCTGACAGCCCAGAGCCTGAACTTGCTTCAGATTCTTTGTCTCCCTCTCTCTCTGCCCCTCCCCTGCTTGCACTCTGTCTCTCTCTCTCAACAATAAATAAATGTTAAAAAAATTTTTTTAAGATATTAACAGCTCCTTTTTCTAAAAAAGTCTACATTATTAGAAGAGAACATGGAATATTACACTTCATTTTGTTAAATTTCTATTCTACAAAGATTCAAATCAGTTATGAACACAGCTCTGTAAAGCTGCCCCCAAGAAACTGGTGCCTTGCTATTTAGTGAAAACAAAATCATACAAATGTCAATTTTTTAGAAAGATTCAACTTCAACCTTGCATTTTTTATCTTGTTAAAACTGACATGTCTCTTTTCAGACATATAAGTTATTTTGTTTTCCATATTCCCAAACATCTTCTCAAACTGACAGTGCACATCTTTTTGAACTCAAATCAATGTGTACTAATTAATAGATCATTCTCTGAATTATACATTGAATGAGATTAAAAAAAGAATTCTGTTGTCTGCCAGGAATTTTTAAAGGAAAAATATTCTTTAGATCTTTTAAAAATTTATACACATTCCAGGTAGATTAAATATAAAATTATGAAAATACTAGGGCACAAAGAAATAATAAGCTTTTAAATATTTCCATGTGGTGATAGAATTCCTTTCCAGACTGTATCATTTCCAGAAGAATTCTCTGCTTCAGAACTTAGTAAGTGGAATAAACGGCTATATATTGCACATTGCTGTAAGAGATACAGAGACTGAGATAGAGATAGAGATATATAGATGCATACAAACACATAAATATACACATATATGTATATAAACACATAAATACAAATATACACACACATTCATTTATACACACACACACACTTCTACATATATACAAAATAAGCAAGAGAAAGACCACTACCATTAATTAAATACCTGCTGTGCCAGGTATTTTTTGTGCTTGGAGATTTAATCTTCATCTAAGCCTATAAGGAAATTATTATTATTATTGTTGTTTTTGTTGTTGTTGTTGTTGTTATTGTTACTTCTCACATGCCAAACTTAACCCAAGATCAATATAAACAAATAACACGGCAGAGCAAACATTTGACCCCAGGTGTGTCAAATGCAAAAATGGGACTATTTCCTACACGGTATGCTTAAAATACGTTTCAGATTTTAAGTATTGCTTTGTGTCTCTTTAACATAAAAAAAATCATTCTGGCACTAGGAAGAAACATAGCTGATTTCTGAAACAAAATCTGATTTTATTCCCAAAATTTCAATATGGCAAGGGAAAAGTTGCTACAAAGATAATTCTTAGTTGAATATGTTCAAAATGTAATTCCTTGGTAATCTGGGTTTTGGCCAAGACAAATCAAAATCATAGATATATTACAAATGCCAAGTTTTCAAAGAAACAAAAAAAAATGCAATAGCAACAGATGCATTCTCCCGAGACATTTGTGTTGAGCCTAGCTGTATCCAGAATCTGAAGAAAAGGGGGATTTTTTTTTCTGTTTCGTTTTTATGAATAATAAATTCCTGGTTTCTGTTAATGTCAACCAGTTAAATAAGATTATATTTACTCCTTGGAAAATTAAACAAAAGAATATACTGAGAAAGAAAGGAGAAAGGAAAGAGAAAAAGAGGGAGGGGAAGAAAGAAAAAAGGAAAGAAAATTTTTAAAGGGGTTACGAAGGAGTCCATATCTGGTACTTTTAAAATCAAATCTATATTTGAAAATTTGTATTCAAAGATGGGATACAAAGAGCATCTGTGTTTTTCATTTTTTTACAACATACTAATGTTAAAATTAACAAATTAACTTTAATTTACTTAAGTAAAAAAATATTTCTGAGGATGGTGGACCACTGCACAAAATGTATTAAAATTTAAGGAAAGAAGCTATGAACAACTCAATAAAGAAGAATGTTTCATTATTACAGAATGAATTTGTGTTATATTACCAAAAAAAAGTATTTATTTTTTAAATTATTTTTCAATGTTTATTTATTTTTGGGACAGAGAGAGACAGAGCATGAAGGGGGGAGGGGCAGAGAGAGAGGGAGACACAGAATCGGAAACAGGCTCCAGGCTCTGAGCCATCAGCCCAGAGCCCGACGCGGGGCTCGAACTCACGGACTGCGAGATCGTGACCTGGCTAAAGTCGGACGCTTAACCGACTGCGCCACCCAGGCGCCCCAGTATTTATTTTTAAAATCAAAACTGAAACATCTATCTTAAAATAAAGATACATTTATGCTAGGTAAATACATTGTCATAAAAAGTTACTAAATATATTCAAGTATAGAAGTCTTCCTTTATGGACATTAGGACTTTCCCCAAATGAAACAATGTTTTGCGAGATCACAAAATATTGATTTTAAATTGCATCTTTTTAACTTTGAATACTCAGATCAAATTTGAAATTACCTTTTTCTCAGAATTCTAACTAACCAAATCAATGAGATTTTTGATTTTTAAAATTATATTAGACTTGCAAAAAATTATCTAAAATATCTTATTTTTTAGAGTAGTTTTATATTCAAAGAGAAATTGAGCAGAAAGTACACAGAGACCCATACATATTCTCTTCTCCATCTCCAAAATACATAAAGTTTCTATTATTATTAACATCTTGCATTAGTGTGGTACATTTTCTACAATTGATGAACTCATACTACAACACTGTTATTAACCAAAGTACAGAGTTAGGGTTCACTGTTAGTTTTATACAGCTCTATGGGCTTTGACACATTCATAATGTCATGTATCCACCATTACGTTATTATACAGAGTAATTTCACTACTCTAAAAAATAATACACCTATTCAAAAAAATAAAAAAAAAATAATAAAACTCCACTAATTCATCAGTCCCTCCCCACAACTCTGGCGACCTCTGATCTTTTTAAGGTCTCTGTAGTTTTGCCTTTTCCAAAATGTCAGAGAGCTGGAATCATACAGCATATAGCCTTCTCAGAGACCTTCATTCATTAATATTAAATTTCCTCCATGTCTTTTTGTGGCTTAATAGGTCATTTCTCTTGATCAGTAAATAGTCCATTATATGTATGTATCACAGATTGTTTACCCATTCACCTCCTGAAGAACATCTTGGTTGCTTCCAAGTTTGGGCAATTTTGAATAAAGCTTCTATAAACACTCTTGTACAAATTTTTATGTGGACATAAGTTTGCAACTCATTTGGGTAATTACAAAGTAGTACAATAGCTAGACTGCATGGTAAGTATTATATGTATGTTTAACTTCATAATAAACTCCCAAACTGTTTTCCAAAGTGGCTGTATCACTTTTCATTCCCACCAACGAATCACAGTCCTTCTTACTCTACATTCTTGACAGCATTTGGCATGTCAGTGTTTCAAATTTTAGTCATTCTAATAGGTATGTAGTGATATCTCATTTTTTAATTCCTAATTCCCTAATGAAATAAATACTAAGCATCTTCTCATTTCCTTGTTTTCCATCTGTATATCTTTTTTCATTAGATCTGTTTAAAGCTCTTGTTTATTTTTATTTTTTTAAATTTTTTTAAATGTTTAATTTTTTGAGAGACAGAGAGAAAGAGAGAGAGAGAGACAGAGCAAGGGCAGGGGAGGGGCAAAGAGAGACAGAGACACAGAATCTGAAGCAGGCCTCAGGCTCTCAGCTGCCAGCACAGAGCCTGATGCGGGGCTCAAACTCATGACCGCAAGATCATGACCTGAGTTGAAGTTGGATGCTCAGCTGACTGAGACACCCAGGTGCCCAATCACTGTAGTTTTATACAAGGTCTTGAAGTCAGGGAGTGTCAGTCCTCTAACTTTGTTCTTCTTCAATATAATATTATTTACTTGTTGTCTTTTGTTTTCCAGATAAACTTAAGAATCAGTTTATCAATATTCACAGAATAACCTGTTGGCATTTTATTGTGATTGTGTTGAATATGTAGATGAAGGAAAGAAGATGCGACATTACAATTATATTGCATTTGTTTCTGCAGAGACATGGAATATCCTGTAGATCTTTGATTTTCTTATCTTTCATCAGAATTTTATAGTTTTCTAATATTTTAACATATAAATATTATATATTTTAATGTATGTATTTTATATTATATATATGTAATATTGTATTTTATATTAGTTAGATAGATGATAGATAGATAGATAGATAGATAATAGATTTGTACCTGGGTTTCAGGATATTTTTGGTGCTAATATAATGGTACTATATTTTTATTTTTTGAGTTTTATTTATTTTGAGAAAGACAGGAAGAGGAGCAGAGAGAGAGGGAGAGAGAATCCCAAGCAGGCTCTGCACTGTCAGTGCAGAGTCCCATGTGGGGCTCAATTTCATGAACCACGAGATCATGACCTAAGCTGAAATCAAGAGCTGGACGTTCAACCAGCTGAGCTTCTCAGGTGCCCCAATGGTACTCTGTTTTTCATTTCAAATCCCAGTTGTTCATTGCTGGGACAAAGGAAAGCAACTGATGTGTATATTAATCTTGTTTTCTGCAACCTTGTTATCATTTATTACTTACAGGAGGTTTTATTTGGTTGATTTCTTTGAGATGTTCTACATAGATAATCATGGTATCCCCAAATAGTCGTATTTCTTCCTTTCCAATCTGGCTGCTGTTTATTTCCTCTTATTACCTTAGCTAGGATTTCCAGTATAATAGTGAATAGAAGTGATAAGGACACCCTTGCCTGATACCTGATCTTAGCAAAGACGCACTTAGCTTTTCATTAATGACTGTGCATAGCATAAATATCCATGCAACCACCAGCCTAGTGAATCAATAGCATGTTGGTGACATACCAGAAGCTCCTAGAAACTCTACCTCAGTGTTTACCACCTACCTAGAATTTAACTATTATTTTTAATTTTGCTGTAATCACTTTTATGGAACTTTATAGAAAAGAAATCATACATACATTATTCATTTGTGCTAGGTTTTTTTCACTCAACATTATGTTTATGAGATTCAAGCATGTTATTATTGGTATACTTAATCTATATTCATTGATTATATATATGTAATATTGTACATATTACAATGTACAATATTGTAGAGAAAATCCACAAAAGTTTTCTGTAAAAAATAATATTTTCCAATCCTTCATCAATCTCAAACCTGTAAATAAGAGTTTACCACTTACTCGTCAAATCTAAATAACTTTTTAAAATTTCTGTCACACTTTTCAATAGCAAATATTAAAATTTTACATAAGGAACAATTGTTTCACATCAGCGAAAGGAATAATAATGTTTGTAATGTTTCCCAAGGCATCTCTATCTAGTTCAATGACAGAAAAATTTAGAACTAAATATCTAAGACCAAAACCACTAGTTTTTTTTATCTACATAGTTTATGCTAAATTCAAAAATCCTAATTCATAATTGTAGCGTTGGAAATGGCCAGAGTGTTTCCAGGCTCTGTCAAATGTTCTAAACAATATTAAATGTGAACTGATAAATTATGAAGATTTCTTACTGCAATCTACTTTGACAACTTTGTCAGATGCTATGTCAATAAGAATATCACATTTAAAACCTGTAAAATTCATGTTTCAATTTTGACATAATTTCCATGATTCAGACTTTTTAAAATCAAAACAATACTCTTCCACTGAGCTCATTCACTGAAGAATGAAAGGGTTATCAACTGTTAAGCGAAAGTCAAATTTCTGGCAGTAAGCCGTATATCACATATCAAGTGCCTTATCACAAGGGCAATGCAGTAAGTAACTTTTCAGATAAAAGTGACAACTGACAAGAAATTTCTTCCCAAGTAATTTTCCTAAAATAAGCATTGCCTTTAATCATCATTCTTCCTACCAATTTATAAACAGCAACTGAATTCTTTCTATATAATCATGAACACACATCTTTTAAGTTCTTCCTAATGAGATAGGGAATCAGTCCTTCCAGTACACTGAGCTGACAAAATTTATATATTTTTATAGTGGATTATGGATACAAATTCATTCCAATTCATTTTCACTATGCAAAGTGAAAAAAAGGACTTAATGTCTCTCTTACTGGAAGGTGGATTTAAATAGATATATTAAGATAGTCTTATTCTCAGATATAAAGAAATAAAAAAGAAAAAGAAAGAATTAAAGTTTAGTGCAAAAAGGGATTATGATGGCACAATTGGAGATACTAAATCAAAGGAAGTTACCTTCTTTTCATCAGAATACTCTCAAAATTCTTAACAATTCTTTGCCAGAAGATAAAATTAAAAATAATCCATTCTGCATTAAATAGTATTATTGCAAAGCATCACCTTATATTACGATTCAGAAAATGTTAACACAAATAGAAATTTAAGGTTAACAACAAAAACACCTATATATTTTGTACAGAAAATACATCCAAATATTTGCATCACATATTTTTCTACTAATACCTGAATAGCTACAAAAACTGAGGGATGGAAAATATAGAGTAGAGATGACTTACATTTGGAGGGTTAGACTTTAATTCTCTCTCCCAGGATTGAGGAGTCTTACTCTTTGTGCTTACAATGCTTCTTTCTACAGGGTATTCTTCTACTTCCAGAATAGGTCAGGACAAAGCTTCAACAGACTTCTATTATTTGTTTGATCTAGGGGGAAATTATACTTTTAATCAATTATTACAAAACGCATCAAACTTTTTCTTACTGTGCTGGTGGGTGGGGGCTTCTCATTATTTTCTGTTGGATCTGATGTGAACAGAGAAAATAGGAATTGCCATTGTTGAATATTATAATAAATAAATCAAGTACTTTAAATTAACACCACTAAAAGAAACCCACATCCATCTTCTTTTTCATTTTTATGGCTAAGCAGCATAGCAAGAGAAAATTAATATTCAAAATCCAAATGACTACAAAAGCCTACTCAAATGTATTTTTAAAAGACTTTAACATAATTTTGCAAATCCATGAGTTTGAATGGACTAGCAGAGACGATTAGGTATCAAATATTTTTACTCATTCATTTTAATGTCTTAGAGCTAAAGAATTACAGGATGATTAGAAAAGTGTAAAGGAAAATCCATTTTTAAAAATTTTAATGGAATAATAAAAAAAGATGATTTCAAGAGCATGAGACAGACCAGAAACAGATAGCAGAGGGTCTGTAGGCAGGGCAAGAGATCTGGAGTAAAAATTTTAAAGATGATACAAAGGTTAGGAACTGCTATTCAAACAAAGCATGTTGGTCAAACTAAAGTACACAACATGGGTACATCCTAAATCCTGATTCATGTTAATTCTCTAGCAAATCTATAAGATGTAAAAACGTAACACATACTACCTTTACAAGGACACTGAAATGTGATGTATGATTATCTGCTCCATGGTGGTATGAACATTCATAATTTTAAGGAAATTAATTGTATTCTACAATTTTTATCAAATTATAGTTTTCTAATAATGGATATTTTCTGCCTCATTAAAATGAAATATTAAGATAAATGTCTTCAACTTGTGCCATACCCTAGATCACACTCTCTTAAAGTCATTCATATTGCGTTCCATTAAATAATAAATTAGAATGTAGGGGGAACTTTTGGAGAAAAACTGGAAATAAAATATAGACGTTTTGGGGAAACGTATCATTTAAAGCCAGTTTTTGCTCAGATATATAAGAGTATTACACTTGTGATTATTATTACAAAAAGAAAACTATAATAGGATTATGATAAATAAACAAAATCAATCAGTATCTGTATCAAAATAGCCAGCTAGGAAAACCAGAGTTACAGAGGCAGAAGAGTACTTCTTTAAGCCATCAGTGTAGTCACAAATTGATACTCGTGTGGTCACCTTTGTTTTTAACCATTGTAAGGGATATTTACCTGGCATACTCCAAAATTATCTCCAGAGGAAACAAAAACACAAATTAGGCTACTAAAAATTAAAGCTTTGAGGAAACAAACTCATTTGAGATTAGATTTTAGGATTCCAGAAAACTGCAGTTTTCTTTTCAAAAGATTCAATTAATCTTGGCCTAATGTAACAGTCTTACTACTCAAATTTATAAACATGCACTTTCTGTATGAATGTCTCCATATGGCTTTTCAAACATAGGTAGTTCCACTTTTGTTTCTAGAACACAGGAATGGTTTTGCTGTATTTTGGATCAGTGAAGATCAATGTGCATTCCTTTAGGGAAGCCTTTTGAACTGACAAAGGATGAATGATTGACATCAGTAACAAATGCTTTTTGTTGTCCTGGACTGACATGTCATTTATAGCAATACCTATGCTAATTAATGCCATACATATCTACCAGATGTGTCAGAGAAATATGCCAGACCCTTCAGAGAATATAGCTTGAGTGTGGCTAAAATTACATTATAGATATGGAAATGTATCCCTTTGTGATATAGAACTAATCTCCCTCCCTCCCTCTCTCTCTCTGTCACACACACATTCACACACATTCACACACACATGTGCACACATGCAGAATATACTTTCTAGGGTAGAGAAAACCCCACTTATCCATATAATTACCTATACCTTGTATTTTCCACTGGTATTTTTTTTTGTTTTTGTTTTTTACTGCAGAAAGCAAACTGTACCTTACCAAGTTTTAATACACTATAAACTCAACCCTAAGAAATACAGGACATAAAATATAAAAAATACAAGTTGTGGCCTTCACAAACTACACTATCATCATGACACTTTACCATATTATATTAAAATTTTGTTCTCAGATCTTCAATTACACTGGTAGATCATTAACAATGAGTACTATTATTAATCATCTTCATTTCTCCATTCTCTATGACATAATTTGGTATACACTGGGTACCAATTTTTGTATGTGTGTATTTCTTAAATAAAAGTAAAGTTCTACAAGGTCATCAAAATTACACATAGCATTTTTGTCAATAAATTCAATATATACAGAGAAAGAATTAATAATGTTGGCAACTAAAACCCGTAGTCATTGAATCAGACAAACTGGTAAAGAACTCCTCTCAGCGGCTGGCACATAGCTAGCACTCAATAAATGTGAACTGTGAACTATAATCAGGGTGAGCATTCCTCCCTGATTGCAGGGGTTAAATGACATTCATCCTTACTATAATTATTAATAGTTATCCCTTTCCTTCTTAAAAGTCTCCCAGTTTAGATGATAAGTTTATATAGTCATTGAAGGTAGAATTAATTATTATTCATTTATCATTTGATTATTTTTGTCAATAAATTTTTGGTTTTTTTTCTTTTTCCCATGATGCTGTTATATGACAAGAATATTTTGTTAGGATTAGAATAAACAAGATTCATTCTTTTAACATGAACAAATTCACATAGATGGTCAAAGGTTTACTAAATCCTCACATCCTTAAAGCTAAACATTTTATAATCAGCGTAAGGATCACTTCCTAGCTGACAAATCCAAATGTGAATTCTTAATTCTTGATTTGTGTAACTTCTCTCACTCAGTTTATTTTTTACTCCTTCCTTTTTAAAACTCTCCCTTTGGATTACATGACACTCCTCTTTCTGAATTCCTCTTCTAACTCTGAGATCTTTTTTCAGTCTCTACTAGTTCCTATTCTTAGGAGTACCTCCTCAATGTCACTTTTCCCAAGACTTCATTCTAGACCATGTCTTAACCAGCCACTGTATTTCCAGTATCAACCACTACCTGTGGCAAACAATACCCGAATGTATATATTCAGTCCACACCTCTCTCCTGACTGGCAGATGTAAAATTCCTACTGATTGTACAATGTCCTTTCTCCAGTCTTAACTCCCTCTAACCCGCACTCCACAACACAAGCCAAGTGGGTTTTTACTTTTTTGTTTATTTTCTGAAATACAAATCTAATAATATTCTTTCTAGCCGAAGGAAACAGTCAACAGTTAAGGAAGGAATGAAGTCCTTCAGAGAATTTACAGACAACAGAAGACGAGGGGGGAAATCCAAACCTACTAGAATGAGAGGGAATCTATTCGTGATATCTCATTTGTAATGCGAGCATGTTTCACTTACAAAAATTATTGCATGCCGTGGTTAGGTTTCAGGGCAAATATTACTAGAAAGAATAATATGGTAAACAAATACATTATGAGGATCACAAAATACCACTCACAAAAGAGCACTCAAGTTTTAAGTATATACCATTGTCTCTATAAAGTCTCTTCCACCTCTACAATGATAGTCCTTTTCCTGTTTCTCCAAACACAATTTCAAATTCATAGTCTTCACATCCATCAAATATCTTCAAACACCATTCTCACCATTATTCTTTGCAGAATACACCCAATCTGACAAAGTTTTCCAAATATATATTTCATAAAATACCCAAAGCTAAGACTGAAGCAGGTGGGTGTAAGATAAAATAAAGTTGTAGGGTACTAAAGTAAAGTCTCAAAAGGGGTGGGTTTTAACCCTTTCAGATGACTGTATTTGCTACTGCATTTGTTGTGTAAGCATGCAGGCTTAGTCTTGCCAAATGTGAATTTTTAAGAGAGGTTGAAAAAGCAATGTGTGTGTGTGTGTGTGTGTGTGTGTGTGTGCGCGTGCGTGTGAGAGACAGAGAGAGAGACAGACACAGAGACATAGAAAGATTCAATTTTTAAGATTTAACAAGTTTTATATTTTTTTTTAAAAAATGGTAAGTATTAAATATTATTTGCAAGCTCTGTAAGGGACATGGATCACCCCTTTTTGACATCAAGGTTAAGTTGAAGAGCTTAGAGCCTATGACCTAAAAGCCATGTATAACATGGTTTATCAAGGAAAATGTGGTCTGTGTTCTGACCAACCAATTAAAAACTCTTTTGGCATATAATCCGTTTACATGTTAAGATATGCTTGCTATTTAATTTCATTATCTAAAACACCCTGTGAGTGCAACTTTCCATCCTCTCTTTGACTCAGCTCTTTATCCTCTACTGCCTCTTAAACATCTTCACTTGAATATTCTGGTTCTGACCCTTCTTCAAATTAATAATGGCTTATATGTCTTCAGAATTGTATCTCAAACCTTCTCTTTACTCAAGAGCACTCAAGTTTTCTTAAATATATACCAAAAGATGTCTCTATAAAACAGCCTAAAAACAATGTCTCTTCCACCTCTACAATGATAGTCCTTTTCCTGTTTCTCCAATGACAATTTCAAATTCATAGCCCTCACATCCACTAAATATCCTTAAATACCTCTCTTACCATTAATACTTGCAGAATACACCATTATCTGACAAGGTTTTCCAAATATATAAGATGTTTATATAATCTATTAGACTGACATGGGGGAGAACTGAAACACATGAATACCTAAATTCAATAAATTTGACTTCAAATCATAGAAATATTTCCCTGGCGCCTTTCCTTATGAATGTATCAATTAGTGTCATTTAACAGAAGGGGTTCCTCAATATCTACCAAGTAAATCAAAACTTGTTAGCCCAAAACCTCAGGCCCTTCATTTTAGCATCTAATCTGCCTCTCCCATATATTGTTCCTCTTAGTCTCCCTTACATTCCAGAATAGAATCAACCATTTCATGCTTGCCTTGATCAGCCTTTAAAGTCCCAATTTGCTCCATCTAGACTGTCTCTCACCTCTCAAATTCTATTTGTTCAAATTGCACTATACCTCAATTCAATTACCATCTTCTCCATGAAGCACTTCCTTATTTTTTTAGCCAGAAGTAATCAACCCGCATAGCATTTTCTCCATCTCACATGTAATTAAAAACTACTGAAAATACAGAATATGCCTTATTTACCTGTG
>NW_024412391.1:30220833-30265537 GCF_014898765.1 Herpailurus yagouaroundi
TAAGACATCATTATGACCCCTTCAAAGCTTCTCCAAATTTTTAAAAACTAAAATTATTTACTCAATAGGTTGTAACTGTCTTTTCTCAGCCACAGTAATCCATCATATGAATAAATATTTAGACAATATTTTAAATGTGTACGATCTACTTGACAGAATGCCATAGTTTCAGGCTGTCATGTAAATACAATCTGATCAAAAACATTCTGCTTGTACAATAAAAGCCCAGCTAGAAACACAATAGTTCAGCCAAGGAGAGAAAACTGATATCTAGGAAAACCCCAAAAGAGGAAAGCGACCACCAGTGACATAAACCTCTCCAATTTTAAGAAGTGTAATGCTCTTTTTGTTGAAGCAGACATACGATAAAGAATAAACACCTATTTTAAGCACATATTAGCGAAGCTTCTTAAAAATTTACCATTTGTGAAAAGAAGATGTATCTATTTATTAAGCAACACAATGCAGCAGAAAAAAACAATAGAGTAGCACTGTATGTACTGACACGGAATCATGCCAGGGTTCTGCCCTAAGTGGATAAAAGCAGGTGCCTGTGTTTATACTACCAACTCTGAAAACAACAACATATAGAGATACATATGTTTATATATACATCAACTACTTCCAGATAAATACCAAGAAATCAACTATTATGATTGCTTTTTGAAATGGGGAAATGTATATTTAAGATAGTTTGGTATGGCACATTGCAACAAATGGAGAGCCAGCTGTCCCAGGCCCAACCTTGCTTTGCTGGGGGCTAAAAACATAACATCTCTTCACATCCTTAAAGTAACTGAGGTACAGCAGGCTACAAGGTATTATGTATTATCTGTTTTTAATAATGAAATTAAAAGTGAACAAATCAAACTGACCATTAAAAGCTTATCATTGGAGAATGGAAACTTAATTCATCTGCCAAATCTTACTGCAGTTTTTAAAAATAGTACACGGTTGAAATTTTAACTGCACTTTATTTTTTTAATGTTTATTTATTTTTGACAGAAAGAGAGCATGGGCAGAGGAGGGGCAGCGAGAGAGGGGGACAGAGGATCTGTGCTGACAGCAAAGAGCCTAATGCGGGACTTGAACTCACAAACCACGAGAACATGACCCAAGCTGAATTAAGCGACTTAACTGAATGAAACACCCAGGCACCCCTCTAACTGTACTTGAAATGGTAGTCCAGTAATCCCTCAATCTTTCTTATTTATAGGGCTGTGGATACTTATAGAATATATAGCAAGAGTGCTCAAACCAGAGTTCCTGGCAGACTTGTACCAGGATGTTTACTGCATCCTTAGTATTTCACAAATTTCAAAGGAAATTATTTTTATGTGAGATAGGGGTACTAACGTGAAGTCAAGTTTTATCCATGATTCTGTTATTTTATTTTATTTTTTTTAAATTTTTTTTTCAATGTTTATTTATTTTTGGGACAGAGAGAGACAGAGCATGAACGGGGGAGGGGCAGAGAGAGAGGGAGACACAGCATCGGAAACAGGCTCCAGGCTCTGAGCCATCAGCCGAGAGCCCAACGCGGGGCTCGAACTCACGGACTGCGAGATCGTGACCTGGCTGAAGTCGGACGCTTAACCGACTGCGCCACCCAGGCGCCCCTGTTATATTTTATTTTTATCTTTCTAATGTTTATTTATTTTTGAGAGAAAGACAGACTGACAGAGACAGAGAGAGAGAGAGAGAAAGAGAGAGTAAGTGGGAGGGGCAGAGGGAGGAGACACAGAATCCCAAGCAGGCTCCAGTCTCCAACCTATCAGCCCAGAGCCTGATGTGATTCCTGAGAAATGACCTGAGCTGAAGTCAGACACTTAACCAACTGAGCCGCCCATGCACCCCTATTTTTAATTTATTTTTAAGACATATAAAGAAGGTAAGTCAAAGGTCTCACTTGTTAGCTTAAGAAGCTCCAGCTGACATTCATTTTGATTTGACTGAAAAAAAATGGAAACATTTGATTACTTTAATGAATATAATTTGTTAGCTAGATAAAAAAAAAATTTAAGCATGGTAAGAATTAGTAATGAAGAGAAATTCTTGGCGCTAGTGCTGATGTTACTCTAACCTCAGCAAATTGTACATGTGTGCTAGAAAGCACTTATCTGTAAAGAAAATAAGATTTGAGTCTATTGCACCTTTCAGTCCATTTTAGTTTGTTTTCATGGTGAAACTATGTAATAGCTTTTTTATTAGCTGGCATGGAAAAGCTTTTGCTGCTAATCATATACATGTGGCAAATATTTTTTGTGATAGTATGTCAGATGATGGTGGTGTTTCAAGAAGAAAAAAAGTCAAGATCAGTATTCAGAAAGGAGCAGGTAAATGATTGGGATGCAGAAAAAAAGACAAGAAGAAGAAGCTCCGTGTGACTAGAAAAAAAGATGGATTCAGCACTTTTCCCATCAGGAGAAACATCCGTTACGCCCAGAAAAAAATAAGTAGGATTCAGTGGCATTGGGATATTTAGAGAGTTCTGAATACTGATTCCCATTCTGCCTCTAAGGCCTAATCACCCAGACAAAAATATTTGCATGTGCACCTTGTCCAGACACTGTGTTCAGCAAGTTCAGCACTAAGAACTCACTGATGCAGTCTCCTGCCTGTTTAAAAAAAAAAAAAAAAAGGTAGTGGATGCATGGAACTGGTTAACAATTGGTGTCAAATATTAACGACATAAGAAGAGGAATTAAAGACACTCTAGGCATAAAAATAAATAAAACACAGTAATCCAAATAAGAAAGAATGAAAATCTGAACTAAAACAGTGGCAGAGGAGAAAAAGCAAACAGATCTAAATGGTAGATATGTATCTATTAGTGTCTATTTCATTTTGTGATTGACTAAGATAAATGAACAAAAGAGGGAAAACTGAAAATGGCTTTCAGAGTTTTTGACTTGATTATATGTGGTAGACGGCATGTCTTTCAACAGATAAAGAATACAGCAAGGAACACACTGTGGGGGGGTGGGGAGAGGTTATACTTGTGGTGGTGGCCTCTAAGAAGGCCACCGATGATCCCCAACTCTGGTTTCTGTGTCCCATGCAATCTCCTCCCCAGGAGTGTGGGCTGGACCTAGTGCCTTGCTTCAAATGAACAGAATACGGTAAATGATGGGAAAATCATTTCTATGGTTAAGTTTCAAAATAACTCTGACTTCTGTCTTTCTCATTCTTTCACGTGATCACGGTGATGGAAGTCATTTCCATGTTGTGAGTTATACTATAGCTAGACCCACATAAAGACGAAGTGATAGGCCCACATCTTTTGAGTGAATACCACCGAAAAACTAAGGAAATTTTCTTCCAACCTCTAAAAACTATAATCTGGCTCAGCAAAGGAGTCACTCACACAATGATGAATTATGTTAAGTTCCAATATACCTGTTTGTTATTTCACTCACATCATTCCCTGTAAAAACAAACTACTAGCCAATATTCACATTGGAACTAAACTCATACACTCATCAATTGCAGCCCTAAGGTGGCTGCAAGCTGTAGAGTTCAGCAAAAAATCAATGAAAACATTCAAAACCTCTGACATGGGGCTTGAGTGTTCTTGAGCAAAGAATAAAGTAGTTTATAGTAGCAAAGCAACATTCTTTATATATGTATGTGTTTCTGCCTTTATATTGGTTTATGTCCAACAGTGTATTGTTTCTGCAGAGTGGTGAGTTTCATTTGCTTTATAGCCAAAGAGTTAAGATAAGGTAAACCTTGTATCTTCTAGACTTAGTTGATTTATCTGGACTCAGAAACCAACCCATTTTTGACAGTAGATCTGTTCTAGATACGATAGAACCCTACTGTTAGTTGCTTAATGAATACATGCTGAATTGACAGCAATGGATTCCTCCGCTTTACCACCCTGATTGCTAGTAAGATTACAAAGCTCATCTCATATTTTCTTGGCTTAGAATAGTGCTCTGCTCATATATTCAATGAATGAGTTTATAGAATGAGTGAGTGGATGAATGAATGAGTCACTCTATTAATCAGGACAGGCAATGGAAGATTGAGGAGGGTATGATTGATGAACCCTGCACGGAAAAGGAAGGGGAAGGAATCATGGATATTGCTTTAGGGTATGTCATTCATGAAAGTAATTTTATTTTCACACCTTTTAAAATGAAATTTTGGCAGCATCTTTAGAATAGATTTGAACATTATAAAGGTCAGAAACTTCGGGATCACTAATTGTTAATATGACACTATGATATAAATTTGTCATGGCATATAAGGAAAACGATACTTATTGCCATTGCTGTGTGACAGGCAGGAAAAACAATAGACATGTTACTTGGCAACAGGCAGAAACAGCATCATTATCACCACCACAGAGTCATGGAATCTAGAATTGGAAAGGATCTTAAAGGTCATCCAGTCCAACATCAAGCTCGACAGATGGCCATCTAGCCTCTGCCTAACCATTTCTAATCATTGTTACTTGTCATGGTAGCCAGTTATATAGTTGGATAATCTTAACAGATAAGAAGCTCCTAAAATCCAGAAAAAAAATCTGGCTGTTTAAAACTTCTCATTGTCCCTGACTAAAAACAGAATTTACATAAAATGTATTTTCTCTGTAGATGGAATGTAGAGAAAAAATGGCACTGGACATGGTATCTGAGGATTTGGATTTGTGTTAGAAAGAAGCCACCTATTAGTTTATTCTTATTAATTTAATTTCTGAGCTTTATACATATATAAGATAGAGTTGTGATGGGAATCAAAAAAGATAATATATGGGATAGTGCTTTGCAAACTGTAAAATTCTAAAAGGTACTACTTTTCATTTAGACAACATTTTGTATATTAAATATACTGTTTGTCATCTCCCAATGCAACCACAGTTATCTTTTGTAGTGTGATATGGTTTCGTGCAGAGGGCAGAAAACACACCTAACTATCCAGACCAATACGCTAATTTAAATCCTTCCATTTTTAGGAGTATTGGTAAACTATCAAAGGAAACAATCTTAAAAGAATCTTATCAGTGCTTTATAATATCACTCTGATAAATTATGTCTTTAGAGTAGTACTAGAAATCATATTTTTGGGTAATATGCATACTTTTTTAAAATTTATCTTTAGAGAGAGTACACAGCATGGGACATGGGGAGAGAGAGAGAGAGAAAGAAAGAAAGAGGACAACCTTAAGCAGCCTCCATGCTCAGGGTGGAACCCAATGCAGGGCTCAAATCCACGACCCTGGGTTCATGACCTGAGCCAAAACCAAGAGTCAGATGCTCAACTGACTGAGCCGCCCAGGTGCCCCTAGAAAGCCTATTTTTAAAATGAAGATTCTTCATCATTTTGAGAATACTGTGGGAAACAGTTTGATTTCTCTATCCAAGTTGGAAGTAAGCTTTTTAAAAACAGTATTTTAATTTTTCATTCAGAATGATTTGTCCATAAAGACACCTCATAGTTATATTTAATTTTTATCTTTCATCAACAGCAACTTGCCTAATACCTCAGCCTATAGATGACTACTACTCAATACGGAGAAAAGAAGGGTACTTATTTGTTGAGACCCAACCATACACAGCAAATAGAGTGCCTTGAGTTAAGATGGATATAATATAACAAATGCCAACCAATTCCCTTTGAAGAGACTTTTTATGTGAACATAAATGGTATAATGCCATGTAAAATTTAAGCTCTTACTTTTCCAAACATGTCTACTTGACATGGACCTTCTGGAAACTATACTAAAGGTTTCTGGATACTTGAAATCTCATCCACCTCCTGCTTCAAAATTTGGAACGTACATTTTTAAATTTCTAATAGTTCTGTGAAGTTTATAATAACAGTAACAAAATTGGTATTTCTGCACAAATAATATTGTTTCTGAAATATATGTGCTTCCTAACATTAAAACTATCCACCAAAGATAGAAAAAGAATCTGATTTTTAAAATTAATTTATAAAACACATGAAAATTTCCTAAGTCATTAGTTGGGAAATTTTCAGTTTCAGGTACTCTTTTGGGAATTGACACCTTTTTTGAGAGGCTCTACTAAGAACCCCTTATAAGGCCCTATTTCTCTGTTGTCACAGTATTTTACTTTTTTCATAGCTGTCCAGGTAATGATGGCAAATCACTTAATGACACTGGCTGGAATGCTTCTTCCCCACTCACACAGTTTCTTGAGAGTTTGCAGGGAGCGCACTCACAAACCCCTGTGCATTCCTGGTCTTCATTCAGTGCCTCAATATGCCTTGCCAAGGAAGGAAGAATGAATCATCTCTTTGGTACAAATGGGCCTCTCTTTTATTTCTCATTTAATTCAGAACCTAGGTAGGAAAGAAGGGCGATTTATTGGGCCATTTACGAGACACACCCCACCCAGCATAATGAAATTGTCCAATGGCAGTTCTGAACAGCAAGATTCAAATCAGTCCCAGAAACTGTAATGCTATCTGTCTTCTAATAACCCAGGGTTTGGTATAACTATTTTTCTAAAAATCTCATAAAACATCGTGTGGCAACTTTTTACACCTGGGGAAGACATACCTTGGCATGTCACAGAACAAAGTGCTGAAGCACACCATGTGTCACAAACACGTTATAGGTATGCCAAGATGCTGATCCCATCTGCCCTCAGGGTGGCCAAAAGAGCCTGGGGCAGCCAGGGTCCTCAGGCCAATCACCACCAGCCACAGCTTAACCCAAGGTGCTCTCCAAATACCAGCGCTTTCTATGTGTGTCACTGTAGAAGTAGTAGCTGAATAAAACTCTGAACCACAGCAGCTTAGTCACCTGCCAGGAGCACGGCACATCTCTGGTCAGGATGTAAACGGGCTGCAGGTGTAAAACAGCAGACAACTTTGCTGTGGGTTGCATTATAGAATTTTAATATAATTCACAAACAAATAAACACTGTCATAATTTTTCCATGTCCCAAAATAAAGAAGTCTCACTGGGTCCTCACTACTTACTATGTGGAAATCCAGGAACTAGACGGTGAGGCTATCCTAAAGATTCAAGCCAAGAGCAAAGAGTTCACCTCAACTGACAGAACACATTTTTTTTTCAGGGCAGATATTTGTCTCTCCCTATGAGCATCACCTCTACTTGGATTGCAATTATGTAAATATAAAATAATTTTTACAAAAGTAATAAAATTGAGCTTATTTCCAGCTGGGCTCCAGAAAGCTAAGAATTGCCAAGAACTAACTTCATGTTATTTCTATGTGGAAGAAAAGCACAACAGAAGTCTGCAAGATTACATGTTTAGAGTTTATCATACGTAAGCTTGTCATACAATCTTGACTGAGTATTCTTAGGGCTCAGTTACTTTATCTGTTATGTGAGGATTACAAAGCCAATAAAATCCAAATACTGTTATACAAAAGGATGGATTTTTAAAAAGAGAAACAACTTTAACTTCTATAATAAAACAGTGATGTTTAATAATGGCTATTTTGCCTAAGGTATACTAACAGAGAGTATTTGCCTACTCATCAACCATCAACCACCAACCTGGATGTTTCAGTCAGTTAAGCGTCCTACTTTTGATTGCGGCTCAGGTCATGGTCTCATGGTTCATATGATCCAGTCCTACCTTGGGCTCTGCACTGACAGCAGGGAGCCTGCTTGGGATTCTCTGTCTCCCTTTCTCTCTGCCCCTCCCCCACTTGCACCTGTGCTTCTCTCTCTCTCTCAAAATAAATAAGCTTAAAAAAAAGAAGTATCAATAAAATGAGCATGAAATAATCACACACCATAATCTAAAGAAATAAAATTTCTAGTTTTATCTAATTCAAAAATATAATATATATATATATAGTTACATATATAGCATACTATATATAGTATGTAGTATATACTATATACTATATATATTATATATATTATATACATATACACATATACTATATATATTATATACATATACACAATATTATATATATACATATATATATACACATATATACACACACACACACACACACACACACACACACACACAATCCCCCCCCCAAAATAAGCAGTGAAGCCTAGTGGCTTTAGAGGATCCAGACCCTAGGTATTCATGCTTAACCTTGGACCAATTATTTAACCTTTCATTTCTTCAGCACTAAAACATGAGAATAGTAACACCCAAGAGTTGTTTTAAAAAATTTAGACATATCAAATATTTAAAAGCATGCCTGGCCTATAGTAAGCTCTAAATAGTGCTGGCTATTTCTATTACTCAACAGTAGCACAAATCCTTAACTGCCCCTAACCTCCCATCATACCCATTTAGCCATACTAAGTCTATAGATGCAGAAATTCTAACATTAATTTATTTTTTATTTATTTTTGAAAGAGAGAAAGTGTGAGTGGGGGAGGGACAGAGAGACAGAATCCCAAGCAAGATCCACACTGTCAGCACAGAGCCCAATGTGGGGTTTAAACCCACAAATGGTGAGATCATGACCCGAGCCAAATTCAGATACCCCCTAACATTAATTTTTTAAAACATTAACTAAAGTCCACATTTTGTTTTTATTTTCTTAGTTTTTACCTACTGCCCTTTTCCTGTTCCAGGATCCCATCCAGGATACCTTACATTTTGTCCCTATGTCTCCCTAGGGTTGCTCCCCTTGGCTATGACAGTTTCTCAGACTTGGTTTTTGATAACCTTGACAGTTTTGAGGAGTACTGGTCAGGTATTTTCTACGATGTCCCTCAACTGGGATCTGCCTGATGTTTTTTTTCTAAGATTAGATTGGGGTTATGAATTTGGGGGGGGGAGCAAGACCATATAGGAAAATTGTCATTTTCATCACATCATATCAAGTATATATAATACGACCAGGATATATCACTGTTGACCTTGATGAGCTGGCCGGGGAGGGATGTGTCAGGTTTCTCTAATGTAAATTTGCTCTTTTCCCCCTTTCCATACTGTACTCTTTGGAACAAAGTCACCATATATAGCCCACAGTTAAGGAGTGAGGAGTTACGTCCATCTCCTTCAGGGAAACATATCTCCATAAACTACTTGGAATTCTTTTGTATAGGAAATGTCTTTTCTCCCATTTATTTATTCGTCATTTATTTATATAAGTATGATACAGACTCGTGGTTATTTATTCCACATACTGTGTGTTTACTTGAACATAGCTGTATTCTCTGGAACTGCAAGAGCTCCAGGTTCATCTTGTATATTTCCTGCCCTAATCCATGAGTAACTCCCATCTCTCAAATGATCCCTGGCTCTTTTATTAAAGAATGGTTTTATTCTGAGATATGGCTGAGATACGGCTAAGTAGCGCTTGTTACTTTTAGGCCCTCTTAGCTAACAAAGGAAGGAAATATGTGGGTGTAACTGACCAGTGTATATACAACCAGCTACAAACATTTCTATACGTAGCCATCTGATGTACATTAAGCTAAAGTTTTTTGGTTTTGTTTTTGTTTTAATTTTTGAGAGAGAGAGAGCGTTAGCAGGGTAGGAACAGAGAAGGAGGACAGAGGATCCCAAGTAGGCTCTGCATCAACAGCAAAGAGCTGATTTTGGGCCCAAACTCACAAACCTCAAAATCATGACCTGATCCAAAGCTGGACACTTAACTAACTGAGCCACATGGACGTCCCAAAGCTAAAGTTTTTATTAAGCTAAATCTAAAGCTGATGTCTCCAACTCTAACCCACAAGGTTATTCTAGCCTCCTTCCCTTGTTTACCTGTAAACTCTAAAATAAAATTTTGATTAACACCTTTTCCCATTAAAATATTTCATAAATAAGAAATTTTTTGCACTAAACCTTTTGTTTTGTTTTGTTTTGTTTTGTTTTAAAAAGAGAGAGAATCTTAAGCAGGCTCCACACTCAGCGTGGAGCCCAACGCAGGGTTCCATCTCATGACTTTGACTGAGATCATGACCTGAGCTGAAACCAAGAGTCAGATCTTAGCTGACTGCCACCCAGGTGCCCCTTCACTAAACCTTCTTGAATTTCCCTTCATTCAAGGGATGGCACAAATCTACGGGGACTGTAAGATTTTTGTGGGTGAAATAACACAGATCTTGCAGACAATCAACTGTTTCAAAATCAGAGACAGATTTAAAACATCACAGGTTTCTCTTTGATCTGCTATATAACACTACTGGGGTCACTGAATCTATTGCTTTATGTATTTGAAATTTCAAAGCTACTCTCATCTGTATTTACCAACAAGCTATATATTATCAGATCACATTTAAATTTCTTTTTTTTTCTTCTAAGTAAGTAAACATTTATGTCTCCATCTTGATACTTTACTTTTAGCAAATAAAAATGAAAGTATGAAAAAAGCTGGGCAGATAGAGAATATGTATTCTAAAACCTATAGTGTTCGTGATAACAACAACCAAAAAAAAGACACCCATACCACACCTTGCATAGCCAACAGCAATGAAAATAGCACCTCTGATTTGTTATTCTGGTTCCACTTATGTTTTCTTTGTCTTTTTTTTTTCTTTTCAAGTTTGCCTTTATCTACAAAACAGGCTTTAATCCTAACTTGAAAAATGGCACAGAGGATCAGAACCACAAGATTAAAATGCTTTCATCATGAGTTAAGTTTCTAGTTGGTCATCAAATTAGCAGCAAGACTAAAAACTAACATCTGATTCTAGTGAAAATCAGTAAAATATCCATACCTTGCCAGAGGGATTAGAAATTTGTATAACTTTTCTGGAATAGAAATTTGACAGTGTTCCCCAGGTTTTACTCCATAATTCTACCTTTAGAAATATATGCTAATGAAACAGTCACAAATTGGGCAGAAATGTACACACAAACCCTGTGAAAAATAGCTTTGTTTATACTGGTGTAGAATTGAGAACAATGTAAGATTATGGAGAGATTCAGGTAACTGTGGTATATATTTATACATTGTATGTTGTATTTGGTATGTGTATACACACACACTTAGAGTGTATACTTAGAGCTTATTAATCTAAGAATATATTTATGATATGTTAAGGTTTTTTTTTAAAGGTATGGTATAGGAGAGAAGACTTAGAATCTTGGTGTGAGAAAGTACGGGACAGCTCTCACTAAGAGGCATCTATTAAGCTGGTCAAAATTAGTAAAAGACATAATTTGTACAAAATCTCTGGAGAGTCATCAAAAGAAGTGTAACAGCAGAGAAACTTACTCAAGAACATCTATGAAAATTCAGTAAGAACAGTGGGAGTTTGTGGCTTTCCGGCCAGGCACTGCACCCATCCTACACAGCTCTTTATTTCTAGGAGATGGCGGCCAAGGAACAGTGCCCATCTCTCCCTTCTGTGTGGATTTAGACATTGGAGAATGCTGGTGATCTCATTTTTCACATTCTGTGTTGCAGAAAGCCTACGCCAATCATGTGGTGGCAGCTGGCTGGCAGTGTCTGCTCCCTGTAGGTAGGGAAAATTTGGGAGGGGAGTAATACAGTGTAGTCCCCTGTCCCTACACAGCTCTGTACTGTAGGAGAGCAGCTTCTGGAGGCTTAGCAGAACTGCCTTGCAGCTTCCAAATAGTAGGGGGGGGGGGAATCCTCATTTCTAAGGAACTGGGGATCAATTTCTTGTCTTGGGAGTGAAAAGAAAAGAGGGAAGGGGGAAATGGCAAGAAAAGGACCAGACAGCAAGGCAAAAATAGAATAACAGAGTTTTATAATTCCATACTAAAGAATATATTTTGCTTCTTGAACATTAGAAGCCACAGGAAAAGTCTAGCAAGAGGAATGGTATTATTAGATTTATGTATGGAATTATTGTGCTGGAAACAGAGTAAAAAAAATGGTGGGAAGAGGTGATGATAGAGAGAAGGTAAGAAATCTGATGGGAGGCCATTGGATTGATGAACTAGAGAAAAGACAGTGGATGTAAAGAACAGTGGAGATAAAAGATATTCATCGTGTGGTCACGTAATTTATCCTCCAAGAGGTTTCCTATATAGAGAAGGGGGCATTCTTAGTTACTGTGGGAGTGTTCTGGCACATTATGAGGTGCTTGACCTGCCAGACCATGGACTGCTTCTTTATAAAACCCTCTTTTGGTCTTACCCAGCCTCATAGTTTCAAATAACACCTATGTGCCAACTTACAATGTTTGCCTACAGCTCACATCTGCTCCAAACTCCAGGGTCTTATACCAAATTGTCTACTTAAATTCTAAAATCAGATCTCGAATAGAAATCTCAAACATGGCCAAAATTGAATTTTGATGTCCCTCCCCAAAACCTGTTCCTTCTATGCTCTTCCTCAAATTAGAAAAGGGAAAGACCATCCTGTCAGTTTTCAGGTCAAAAACCCTGAACTCCTCTCTTTGTCTCAAAAGCACATTCAATCTGTCAGGGAATCTTACTGGCTAAACTTTCAATATATCCAGAATTTGATCTCTTCCCTCACCGCCATGACTATCAGTATTCTCGATCAAGCCCCTACCATCTCTCATTTGGATTCTTGCAATAAATTCCTAACTGGTTTCCTACCTCTCTGTGGGCTATTTCTTTTTTTTTTTTTAATATAAAATTTATTGTCAAATTGGTTTCCATACAATGCCCAGTGCTCATCCCAACAGGTGCCCTCCTCAATACCCATCACCCACCCTCCTCTCCCTCTCACCCCCCATCAACCCTCAGTTTATTCTCAGTTTTTAAGAGTCTCTTAAGTTTTGGCTCCCTCCGTCTGTAATCTCTTTTTTTTTTCCCTTCCCCTCCCCCATGGTCTTCTGTTAAGTTTCTCAGGATCCACACAAGAGTGAAAACATATGGTATCGGTCTTTCTCTGTATGACTTATTTCACTTAGCATAACACTCTCCAGTTCCATTCACGTTGCTACAAAAGGCCAGATTTCATTCTTTCTCATTGCCATGTAGTATTCCATTGTGTATTTAAACCACAATTTCTTTATCCATTCCTCTGTGGGCTGTTTTCAACAGAACAGCCAGAGTGGTTAAGAGGTAAATTGTACTATGTCACTCATCTGTTCAATGCCTTAGAGTAGTCCACAAGGTCCTATGTTCTGTATTCCTCAGTCCCAGTCTATCTCCCACTACTCTTGGCCCTTTTTTATTCTGCATCAGCTGCACTGGCCTGCTCACCATTTGTCAAACTTGCCAAGGATACTTCTGCTTCAAGATCTCTGCTTTTGCTCAGCCCTTTCCCTTCAGATAACAACACAGCTCTTGCCTTCAACAATTTCAGATCTTCGCACAAATGTCATCTTTTCAGTGAAGTCTTCCTTGGCTCCTATTTGAACCCCATTCCATTTCTCTCTCGTCTCCTCTCTCTCTCTCTCTCTCTCTCTCTCTCTCTCTCTCTCTCTCACACACACACACACACACACACACTTTTTTTTTTCTCCATGGCTTTTACCACTTCACATTCTTTATTTTTTACTAATTCATTTTATGGTTGGCTTCCCTTTAAGAGACTACAGCCTACATAAGAGAAGGGATTTTTTATGCGTTTTGTTTTCTGCTATATCCTCAGTGCCTAGAGTGCATGAGAAGAAGTAAGTGAATGAATGACCGAATGAAACAAGGGGTCGAGAATGTTTCCAAGCTTCACTTTTGCAACTAAGTGAATGATGGTGTTAAGGCAAAGACTGAAAGGAAAAAAAAATTAGGGAAAGCAGGATTATGTTTTTAAATTAAAGTAAGATAAAACCATGTATTATTTTTTAGAAATGTCAACTTTGCTCATGTTAATACACTTTAATATTTATTCTTAAGGAAACAAGGATAATTTTTGGTCATGGCAAGTTCTGATTTAATATTAGTTTAACAAAGCTGATGGAAAGTGAAATGTCTTTTTAATTCTTTTAAATTTCTTTATAATTTTTTTTAAATTTCTTTTTCTAAGAAAACATGGGATGAAGCCTACCATCTACACGGTCATACTCTCCAAGAAAACTGTCAAGCTTTATTTGTGAAAGTAATGAGCTTACTCTTCCATTTTTATAAATCATATAAAATATTTAATATGCCTTTCCCCTTAGTCCCATCCTACAGGTATTAGACAATGCTGCCAGGTGACCACAGACACCGTTACAGAAGAGGGCAAGTACAATGTCCCTCAATGTACAATGTCCCTCAATGAATGGCACCTTTCCTCTGCTCTGCAACTCACACAGCTCTGGAGACTCTTCACAACTTCAGTCCTTTTTCTATGTACATGTATATGAATACTTTTCTCTCTAGAATCCCAAAGTAGGCAAGTTTTTAATGTGCCTCTATTTAAGAGTAAATAGGGGAACGTCCTCAGTTCCATGTACAGCTCGGCAATTCTGGTTCGAAACGGCAAAACGATGCTTTTCCTTTTGGTACATTTCTCTTTTTACACATCCTTGATAGTGGACTGTACTGATACAGTTACAATATTTTAGGGAAGTAAGTTAAGAAAAGTCACTAATGCTATCCCAATAACCTTTTCCCAAGAGGTCACTCAGATGTTGTTTTCAAAGTGTGAGTGTGTACCTGTGTGCATGTCTGTGTGTTTCTGTGTGAGTAACTGAGCGTACACACACATATATTTGGTGGGGGGGCATTCATTAGGAAGTTAAGAGGAATTTCCATTTTTAGATGGTCAAACAAAATCAAGATCTTCCCAATTTTACTCAGCATAATACTTGGTCTTAATAAAGTGTAATTTGTATAGTACTGAAGCAAATGGACTCTTCTATACTGATGGGGATAATTAGAGTATAAGAGCCTCGCAGACTAGAAATTCTAATGCAGCCTTTTATCAAAAGCAGTCACTCTACCTCAGCCTGACAGTTAACAACATATGATCTGGTAAACAAATACTTTCACACAGAACAAAAGTGCCATTAAAGGCCAAAACTGTCAACACAAATTCCATTCTTAAAAGAGAAAAAATACGTAAACTGTTGATCACCTCTGGTTGTCTTAACTAGCATGGAGGTTGTCATGGAAACATTTCTGCGAAGTTCACAGTGATGAAATACAAACACTTCCAGTTTAATTGCTATTAGGTTTAGCATACCAGAGTTTATTTATACTCAGTGTGCATTATGATAAAATGTAATATAAATAAAGCTTATAATGATCTAGCATAACAATGCCAGCATTTCCTTTTAAAAAATTAAATGAAAATGAAATTCAATGGCAGTTTAAAATTTTTCCCCAGAAAAAAAATAAACTCCCAATTTTCTCAAATACCTACTCTGATATATTCTTTTTCTGTAGTACATTATTTATTAAAATATTTCTATATTTTTACTTTTCCAGCATGTGATTTATAAAAATACCTACTTCACACACTAAAATTCAATTTAACATAAAAGTCCCAGAGTGGCAGAAATGTAAATATTCTAAGTTAATTTTCATATCAATAATATGCAATTATTCACATTTAACTGAGAATTTTGTTTCATTTTGTGATAAAATACTAAGAATGGTTTGCCAAGAAATTTTGTTTTCCTTAATTCTGCTTTCTTAAAAAAGAAATCTATGAAAATACTGAGGAAAAATCACATTATAGACATGTATACAAAATAACATGTTCACAGAATCCAATTAAATACATACTTGATTGTGTGGAATTTTTAAGAGCTAATCTTTCTGATGTGTTCTACAGAGAGATTTTCTAAAAGTTTGAACAAATTTTTTTTCCTCAAGAAAAATATTTAAGTTTACTTTTACCTCATTTTAATGACATCCAAAAAATATAATTTAAGACTAAAAAGTAATTTTTTTAAGTTTTTATGAAATGCCTAACATGTGCCCAGAAATAAGATAATTACTAGGTAGAATACAACAAAAATAAGAAAGTTCCTGCCTCGGCAAAACTTAAATTCTAGTTAATGATGGACAAGTGAAAGCATGGAAGGCAATTGCAGAAAAACACAAAGCAAAATACTATTAGGGCTAAATTAGGAAGTTCAGCCTCTTCCGTAGTGTTAATCAGTAGCAAAAGAGGAAGGAATTGGCATAGGCTTCCAAGTATTCACAGAAAAAGTCAGATGGCATGATTTGCAGTTAGACGTTATCAAATTAAAGGATGCTTACTTGAAATACTCCAAAAACACATGAGGAGTAAAACTTCAATTTTATTATAATTTTCTGAAAATTCATGTTTTTTTTTTAGTCTGAAGTTACCTGCCAGTCAAAATAAGGTCTGCCATATGGCACTGACCTAAAGTTGTCTAGTAGCTAACATATTGAGTATTTGCAGTATCACTTTAATACCCGATAATCAATATGCGTGATCATGGCAAAACGCACAAACAAGTTGATACCAATTGTGTCTCCAGGTTTCAATAGATGGCAAGCAGCACATATGAGATAATAGCACTATACTGATTCACTAACAATAAAATAAAGAGCTTTCAGTTCAAGCCTTTGAATTTTAGTCTAGGGTTTCCCACTGAATATCTGTGTAAACTCTAACAAGTCATTTCTGCAAGGTTGGGCTGTGTTATTCCTAAGGAAACTTCTTGCTCTATAATTTAACATACTATGTACTTGGCTTCCTCCCATCATTCCCGAATGGAAAGGACAAACGGGAGTGGAAGATGTGATATCTCAAACACAACCAAGTCAAGAGGAAAAGGTACTGGCAGCCAGACATACAGATATTTCAGGCAACAGAAGAAGCACAGAGTGTTTTTTATGTCCTAATAAGAAATGGAGAGGATGAAAAGACACAAGACTAAAGTCACTGCGAGGCAGGAAGCCATTTCGGAATACTACAGAGTCTTTAAAAAAACAGTAGTATTCTCTATTTGATTGTTTAAAAATTCTGGATTTCCCCAGAGGACTTTTAACTGGGTTTTCATCATCAGAAAGCATTTATTGAATGCCTAATTGTATGAAGTGCTACACAAAAAGACTTACATAGTAATGGTCCTTGTATCCCTGGGGCTTTTTAAATCTGGGTCAAACAACACTAAAATGGACATGTCCAAGAACATACAAATAGTAGACTAAATATATTTAACCAAGAAATTTTTTAAAATTCTAGTTTTGGAATATCTTCATCCCAGGCTACTTATTTAAAGAGGGAGGGGAACTTTCTGAACTAAACAGAAAGTAAAGTTTTTATTTTTGTTTTTAATGTTTATTTATTTATTTTGATAGAGAGATAGAAGGAGTGGCAAAGAGTGATGATAGAGAGAATCCCAAGCAGGCTCTGTTCTGTCAGTGTGGAGCCCAATGCAGGGTTCAAACCCATGTACTGTGAGATCATGACCTTGGATGCTAAACCAACTGAGCCATCCAGGTGCACCCAAAATAAAGTTTTTAAAGTAAATTTCATAATAGAATATTTACACTGAAAATATAAGAAAAGACACTTGTAAGAATCTGCTTCATAAACGAAAGTTGAGTCATTATAAGGGGAAAAATGAGCTTTACAAGGGTCTATTTAATAGTAGTTTACATTCAGATAAGAGGTGGTGACCTAAAGTTGAATTCCCTGCTCTTCATGACTATATCTCTTTCATTTCAGGGTCATGTTGGGTAATGATCAACCACAGATGATTATGTTAACCAAAGACAATTATGTTACGCATTGATGAGGAACTGGAGAAAATCCCTTAGGTTTAGTTGCATATTAAAACCGAGGCCTTTTATTGCCTCTGATGGTAAAACAGCAACGATTGTTAGAATATTCTTAAACTGTAAAAGATATTAAGGAGCAAAATAAGCATAAGACAGTTTACCACATGCAGTTCCCTGATCATCATTTAAACTAACTTAATCATTAACCCAGTGCCCCGTCCCTAATATCACAATGTATACAGATAAGGGGGTCATGCACCTATCAATTCTCATTGCCAAAACCAGCCACAAATTTTGTATCATGACTATTTTGTTATTCATCAGATATTTAACAAGAAATATGTTCATTTTATTTCCATATTTCTTTCACTTATTTTCTAGTACTGACTATAAACATATGCAGCTACTGTGATACATCAAATAAGGAATACTCTGGAAAGGGGAAAGAGAAAAAGGAAAAGTAGAAGAAACCATGATTTTAAATTCTCTTTAAATCCCAATAAAGTGGTAATTACAAATAATCACTTGACAAAACATCTCCAAACACAACTTTCACTACTCTCTATGCAGTTGAAGCAAGGAATATCTCCGATAAAATTCATAAACTAAAAAAATTAAAATTGAAACAACTGTCCTTTTCTTAGCATGTTCTACCTCGTTGGAAATCACTTCTTTCTGTTTATCAATCCAATGTCTTCTTAGACTCTTTATATCCTCTGGATATTAAAAAAGGAAAAGATCTGATGTCATTTGCAATTGTTCATTGACAAAATTAACTGTTGATGAGTTACATGCTTCAGAATTCTACACCTTTTATCTTTCATTATAGGCTAGATCTATCCTACCCAAAAGAAATTTCAGGCATTATAGCAGGAAGACCTCAATGATCTCCACTCCTGGTATTTATGCCTTCACAAAATCCCTTCCCTCTGAGTGTGGGCAAGACCTGTGACTTGCTTTTAACTTAGTGGGTATAGCAAATGTGATAGGTTGCCACTACCATGATTGTGTTACTTAAGACTTTAACTCTCATCTTGCTAGCGGACTCTGTGAATCCTCTCCCTTGTTGACTTGGATAAAAGAAGTTTTCATGTGGAGATACCCCCATGACAAAAAAACGTGAGCATTCTCCAGTCAACAGCCATTAAGGAACTGAGGCTCTCAGTCCAACAACTCACAAGGAATTGGATCTTCCAACAACCATACATGATTGGAAGTTGATCCTCTCCCAGTTGAAACTTCAGATGAGACTATGGCCTTGACTGACACCATGACTGCAGACTTGTGAGTGACCATGAAGCAGAATACCCAGCTAAGCCATGCCCAGATTCCTGACCCAAAGAAACTGTGAGATAATAAAGGTGTCATCTTAAGCTACTACATTTGTGGTAATTTATTATGCAACAATACATACCTCATACAGCATCAACAAAAAAGCAGAGATTTGGGAAGAGGAAACTGGAAGCATCTAAAAGACTCGCTTCTAACAGTCAGTAGGTTATTTAGTCATTTTGGTTTAGAGGGTTATTTTGGCTTAATCATTTCAAGATGACATGAGCAGGAATACATGACCTCCACACAACTCCTTACCCATCCAGGCTAAACCAGGCAAAGCCCATTACTGACTGAACACTATACAACTGCCAAATTACTGGACTTAGGAGCTTTCATTGCAAAATTATGTATGTCCCTTCATGAGCAGATTATTCTCAAAATCTGTCAATTATTTAACCTTAGCACATGTCCATGTGTCACTATAAGAACTGTACAAATACTATACTATTTAATAATGACTACCAACAGTTTTGGTTGCTGAACCCAACATAGAAGTCAAAATAATATTCCAGTAACATCAATTAAGGAAGAATTGTTTTATAAATAAACCTTTCTATATTTTCACATTTTATGGAAACGGAAGTATTTTAGAAGAGTACATGCTAATCTCATTTGATTACACATTCACACACACGTATACACACATCTACACACACCATATGCATCACATTACACTGACCACATTTACATATAAGTATATACTATAAATTCGTACAGAGAATGCATGCTATTACATGTTTGAATACTTACATAAGTAAACCTATGAGGCATGTGTACATTATTCAGGATTCAGGTCAAATGTCATCTCCTTCATAATTTCTTTTCTGCAACTCATATTAAAATAGAACGTTCCCATAGGCTTCTGGTTATCTATTTAACACTTAATTCATTTGATCTTACATTATACTTAGCTATTTACACAAACATCTCCCTCAGTATATTTTAAGTTCCTTGAGAACGGTGCTATGTCCTCTTCATCTTTAAATCCCCCAAAGACACAGCACAGTACCTTCCTGCATGCAGTGGATTTCTAAAGGAATTCATATGAAATTCAAATTAACTGTTATTTCTTCATATTAATCTCACTAAAGAAAGGTAACATTCTTCACTGGAACCAAATATCTTTTGTATGTACAACTTTCATAGTACATATTCATGAGTGTTTTGTGAACTATGGATAACACTGTAATGGGCATGTGACAAAGATGGCATCTTATCAATGTGGAACCAAAAGAGGAATCCCTCTACTGGATAATCTGCTCTAAAATTGAGATGTGATTGGGCTTTGCATAGAAGGAGAGAGTTGTGGGGAGGAAGGGCAGGAATCTTGATTCACTGAACACCAGGGATCCAAGCTATGGTGAGGTTTCGTAGCCTACAGCAACATCAGATAACTCAGAGAAGACTTCTGAAGGATTTTCAGGGGATTTTTAAGATCTCTGAATTCTTTACAGTCATCAGTTATTATTCTCTCTCCTGGAAACTTCTAGGCCATGGAAGTCTAGGATCCTTGGCTGCTACTATGGGCTCACATTTTAGATTAATATAATATACATGCACTATAATCCAAGTACAGAAGAGAAGATTCACACTGCACTTAAAGTATACAGTTATTTAAGAAGACATAATAATATTGTCATCATTAACTTGCATTCATTCTACACAGTGAATAGGAAAACTTATGCATTTCTTACTTTTTAAAATATTGAATTAAAAGATCTTTGACTACTCCAAGGGCTACCCAATAAAATGCAAATATGATAACCATTAATTCATTCATCTACTCATTTATTAAAACTTTTACTTAGAGTTAGATAGGAGGCAATTTGAGAGATGGTCAAAAAAATTAAATACTGGGCCATGCATGTCTGGTGACAGAAATCCACCAAATAAGCTGAAGACTGCCCTGTGATTCCAGGATTAAATTCAGCAGTGGCTGTGAGTATAGAATTACTCTGTGAGTACAGATATTAGACCTGGGTTTGAGTTCTGATTTCACTGCTTATTAGTTATGCCTCACTGGGAAAGTTAATGTTTATATTCTTGTTCATTCATCAATAAAATATATGCTTCATAGAGTTCTGGTAAGAATTATGGTAATCATTAACTGTAGCAATTATCACGATTTCCTGCACATACTCAACATACAAGATAATGAAGACAACAACGATGATGATGATGATGATGATGATGATGAAGAAGAAGAAGAAGAAGAAGAAGAAGAAGAAGAAGAAGAAGAAGATGATGGAGGAGGGGGAGAGGATGATGACAGAGAAAAAGAAGAAACAGAAGAGGAAGAGAATGAAGAGGAGGAAAAAGAAAGTGTATTTTATTCTGAAACTGCCTTTAACAGGCCAACCACACTCTTAGCTCACTGTCTCTTTATGTACTACTTGGCCTTGGAAAAAAATGGTAAAACATAATCCCTGACCATGAAGATTTCAAAGTCTATTGAGAAAAGTCTGTAACAACAGATTGTGTCATGTTATAATATAGATTAAAATCAGAGTCCTTTGGGAGACTAGAAAAGGCAACCTACCAGTGCAACCAAATAACAAACATATCTCCAGATATTACAAGAAACCCCAGGAACCCTGGGCATCCACTCCAAAAGAGAATTTGGATTTTAAAAAATTATAGAATGATTTTAATGAAATCATGATTAGAATAAAAGTCAATGCTTTTAACACGCTATTGTATCACCACTTTTCAAATCACAAAATTGGCATCGATAGAGTTTGACATGAAAATGGCCCTAGGTTTATTAAGCACAATCGTGTTTATGGTTAGAAATAAGGGAGAATAGACTGTGTTCCCAGTACTATATTCCTCATAAACGTACTTACTCCCTGGGGCCAAATAATCCACAAACAACTACTCTACATGCAATCCCTACCAAAATTCCAATGATTTTTTTTAGAGAAGTAAAAAAAAAAATCTCTTAAAATTTGTATGGAATCATCAAAGACCTCGAATAGCCAAAGAAATCCTCAGAAAGAAGAGAGCAGGAGGCATCACACTTCCTGATTTCAAGCTATATCAAAGCAATAATCATCAAAACAATATGATGCTAGCAATAAAAACAGACAAATAGACCAGTGGGACAGAATCAAGAGCCCAGAAATAAACCCAAACATACACAGTCAACTAATATTTCACAAAGGAGCCAAAATACTCAATAGAAAGACAGTCTTTTCATTAAATGGTGCTGGAATAGTTGAATGTTCACATATCAAAAAATGAAACTGGACCTCTATCTTAGACCACGCACAAAAATTAACTCATCACAAGGATAAGGCATTTTCCTTTTTCCTTTCTTTCCTTTTCATCATATTTATCCGAGAAGACAGATGTTAACTGAACCTATGGTAGTAATCATTTCATATTATATGTATCAAACAATCATGCTGTGTGCCTAAACTTGCAATGTCTATCAATTATTTCTCAACAAAACTGGGAAATTAAAAAAAATACCTACTCTGGCTATGATCAGAACATATGTGTACATTACACAAATTTTACAAACACACACACACACACACGCACACACACGCGCACACACACACACACACACAGGTTGGATAAAAATGGAAGAGAAGCCCATAAAAGTAAAATCAAATAAAAAAAAATTGATACATCAGTTGCTAAGCATGTATGCTCACTCTGTAAATTCTCCTGTAATTCCAAACAGAAGACCAATTTCATCTTCTTAAAAAGCTTTTCAATGTATATAAATTTCCCAGAAGCAGGCATTCTGTTATAGCTTACCATAATGTCAAAAATCTATTTAATAAGAAAATGCTCTGTATAGTAGAAAACTCAAATAGTTTAGAGTGTTTTTAAAAACATTCTACAAACATTTCTGTACTTAATGATAAACACAAGACCTTCACCAAACTTTTATACTCCATATTGAATGTTTTGTTTGTACACGAAGCCAAGAGAAGTAGCAAAGTTGTCTATCTAACACAAATGTGTGATACGTAACTACCAATGAACAAATGTGTGATACGTAACTACTCACAGAGAATCAGATTATGTTCAAACAAGCTACTGACACATTAAAAACACTATGCTATAAATCAGTCTATTATGATAAGGTATCTTCTCGATACATTTTATTAAGTAGGTGATAAACTTAGAGTTGGCTTTTCCATATTTATACTTCTATCACCTTTTTTAAAAAAATCATTATTTTGGTTACTATGTAACATATGTAGTTGATAACACAAAAAGTGGCAAAACCTCAGAAAATTTTTTTATTATAAAAAATATAGGTAAGTTGTTAATTTCTTACTCTACTGTAAACTGTAATTTCCCTCAGTTCAATGCTAATTGTCAGATGCAAAATAAAGCAGAATAATAAGACATAAAAAAAACTTGTAGAAAAAAATCAAGAAACTTACAACATTAATCACAATGTTGTTAGTTGTGCTTACAGGAAAAATCATGAACGAATGAGTTATTTCTGTGACAAATCTATAACTGATAACTACCATACGACTCCTTAAAAATTATGTGTATTCAAATGGTACCTATACTATACCATATAAAAAGTCTTAGATCTGCTAAGCTTTCATGCTGATCCATCAGCTTAGAAAATGTTTGTAAAAATTTTTAAAATGCAGTGTAAACATTTCAGCCCTGAACCTTCTTTCTATGCCTTTGAACCTTCTCTTTCATGTGCAATACCTGACAGCCCACTGAGAATAGCTGCTGAAAGCCCCAAAGATGGTAAAACAGAATTTCTGACTCAGGAAATAAAGATCAGCTGAATAGGATTCCCATATGGCAATCCAGATCAATGGAAAAGCAAGACCAGAAATTTACAGTATCTATCCTACACAGTACAGCATGAGGGTTGTATTTCATTGCTGGTAACAAAACTCCCAGTGGCCAAGAAAAAAAGTAGATACGAAGATTATAAATCCAGTAATGAGAAACTACACTTTATTTTGACATTTTTCTCTAAGTGCAATTAAAAACTCTGCCACCTTATTTGCAATCACTGATATGGTAAATAATTTCTGCAACTAAATAACTGCATTCTGCTAAAACAACTAAAGCTATCATGAGAGGTGGACTGGTATTTACGGAAAATCCTTTACAAATTTCCAGCAACTCTCATGTTACATGATAACGACTTACGTGTTTGATGCCTAGGAAAATGGCTTACTTCAAATTCAAATTTTATGAAGAAAAACTCAGAAAAGACCTCTAAATACCAAAAGTTAATAATTTATAATCAAATTAAAAAACAACCTAAATTATTTCATTACGTTGCTGTCAAGTCTGATGGACTCAGTAATCCATGCTAAGTAAGAATTAGCTCTACAATACCCCTTTTACATGACACTCCAATTGGTATTTCAATATCTGGTAGGCACTAACCCATTGGACAATCCTTTCCCATTTTGGACATCTACATTTTGAGAACTTGTATCTATTTGGTCCTATTCTGACTACTGAGGCTACATAAAATAAATTCCTATTCTATGTAACTATTCTTTAAAACATTGTGCACCAACAAACCTCCCTGTTTCCTGAATTCTGCACTAAATAAGCCAGCAGTTCCTTGCCCAATCTTCTTTTTTTTAATTTTTTTAATGTTTGTTTATTTTTTAAGAGACAGACACAGCGTGAGCGGGGGAGGGGCAGAGAGAGAGGGAGACACAAGAATCTGAAGGAGGTTCTGGGCTCTGAGTTGTCAGCACAGAGCCCCACGTGGGGCTCGAACTCACAGACCGCAAGAGCATGACCTGAGCCAAAGCTGGACGCTTAATGGACTGAGTCACCCAGGCATCCCCTTGCCTTTCTTACGACATTGTTTCTCAGTTCTTTCAAACTAAGGTTTTCCCTAGATAAATTTTAGTTTCAGTTAAAATGTAACACTGACAACTGAATATGATATAGATATGATTTAACCATTTCACAACACTCTCCACACACTAACCTAGCCACCATGTTTTTTGATTTTGCATTTAGATTTTTATAGTCAGGATCTATATACTCACTGCCTACTAGATATTTTCACGTGGATTTCCTACAAACTCCTCAAATTCCAAACGTCCAAAACTGAGTCAGTCTCCCCCTTCACATTTCTATTTCATCACACTCCAAACACACTTCACCTCCTAATTTTCCTATTCCAGTGCCTAGACCAGAAATGGCTACAGATCTGCTAGAATCCTACATTCCTCCTTCTCCCTCATATCTATCAGCCAACTGACAGTCACATTCCATGAAATGGACCATGGGTTTAAGAATCGGGCTCTAAACCAAACTGCTAGGGTCTAAATTCTTGCTCGGCCCTTGCCAGCTGTGTGGTCTTGGACAAGTAACTTAGCCTCTCTGTTACTTAGCTTCCTCATCTATGAAACAAAACTGAAATAAAAATAATACAGGTATACCTCAGAGCTACTGTGGATTTGGTTCCAGACCACTGCAATAAAGTGAATCATCACAATAAAGTAAGTCAAATAAGTTGTTTTCCCAGTGCATATAAAAGTTATATTTACAGTATGCTATAGTCTACTAAATGTGCAATGGCATTGTGTCTAAGAAAAACAATGTACATAGCTTAACTTAACAATACCTTATCATTAAAAAAATGCTAACCATCATTTGCACTTCCAGTGACTCATAACCTTTTTGCTGGTGGGGGGGTCTTGCCCTGATGTTGATGGCTGCTTGATCAGGATGGTGGTTGCTCAAGGTTGGGGTGGTCGTGGCAAGTTTTTAAAATAGGACAACAGTTAGCTTTGCCACATAGACTGACTCTTTCATGAACAGTTTCTCTGTAGGGTTTGATGCTATCTGATACCCTTTTACCCACAGAACTTCTTTCAAAAAATGGGGTCAATCCTCTTGAACCCTGCCACTGCTTTAACAACTATGTTTGTGTAACATTCTAAATCTCTTGTCATTTCAACAATCTTCACTGCATCTTCCCCAAGAGCAGATCCCTTCGGAGAAACCACTTTCTTTGCTCATCTATGAGAAGCAACTCCTCATCCATTAAAGTGTTATCACAAGATTGCAGCAATTCAGTCACATCTTCTGGTTCCACTTCTCATTCTAGTTCCCTTGCTCTAGTTCCCTCAAAGTCATTCATGAGTGTTGCAATCAACCTCTTCCAAACTCCTAATGTTGATATTTTGACCTCTTCCCATGAATCATGAGTGCTCTTAAAGGTATCTAGAATGGTGAATCCTTTCCAAAAGGTTTTCAATTTACTTTGCCCAGATCCATCAAAGGAATCGCTATGTCTGGCAGTTACAGCCTTATGAAATATATTTATTAAAGAACAAGACTTGAAAGTAGAAATTATTCCTTGATCCAAAGGAAAAACAATGGATGTTGCATTAGTAGGCATGGAAACATTGATCACATAGTACATCTCCATCAGAGCTCTTGGGTGACCAGATGCATTGTCAGTGAGCAATAATAATTTGAAAAGTATCCTTGTTTCTAAGCAGTGGGTCTCAACAGTGGGCTTAAATATTCATTAAACCATGTTGTAAACAGATGTGCTCTCATCTAGCCTTTGTTCTGCCATTTACAGAGCACAGGCAGAGTAGATTTAGCATAATTGTGAGGGCCCTAGAATTTTCAGAGTGGTAAATACACATGGGCTTCAACTTAAAGTCACCAGCTGCATTCGCCCCTATCAAGAGATTCAGCCTGTCCTTTGAAACTTTGAAGCCAGGAATTGACTTCTCCTCTATAACTACGAAAGTCCTAGATGGCATCTTCTTCCAGTATAATGAAACTCTGTTTTTTAGTACAGCCACCCCCATTAATGACTTTAGTTAGATCCCCTGGAGAACTTGTTTACAAACAAGTTCTTCTATGTCAGCACCTGCTGCTTCACCTGGTACTCTTACGTGATAGAGACAGCTTCGTTCCTTAAACCTCACAAGCCAACCTCTGCCAGCTTCCAACTTTTCTTCTGCAGCTTCCTCACCTCTCTCAGTCTTCACAGAACTGCAGTTAGGGATGTGCTCTGGCTTAGGCTTTGGCTTAAGAGAATGTCATGGCTGGTATAGTTTGTGGCATCCCCAAAACAATTACAACAGCAACATTCAAGATGACTGATCACAGATAAGATCATCGCAACAAATAATAATAAAAACGTTTGTAACATCGCAAATATCACAAAAATGTGACACAGAGACACAAAGTGAGCAGATGCTATTAGAAAAATGGCACCGATAGACTTGTTCGACACAGGGTTGCCACAAAGCTATTGTTTTTAAAAAAAAAAGAGCAGTGTATGCAAAGTGCAAAAAAACTGCACAAAGTATGTCCACATTTTCATCATAAGGCTGCTGTAAGCACTAAATTAATTCATATATTTAAAGTGCTTTGAAGAGTGATCAGCCATAACCACAGTGAGTGCATAATAAATTTTAGCTGCTATTATAATCATTATTGTCACCTTAATATCTATCTCTCCAATCTGTTTATCATCCTCACCACTACTCATTGAGGTCAGGTCCTTTATTTTTATTTCACCTATATAAATGTCACGGCTTTAAAACTATGGTTTGCACTTCTCTTCTTACTATATTCTTGTTTTCATAACTTTGATCATGTCGTTCCCCCAGTTCCAGTGCTTCAATGGTTTATTACCACCCTTGGGATAAGTGCAAATTATTGAGTACAATATACAAAACCCTAGATAATCAGGTAAATCAAGCCACATCTATCCCCTCCGTTCTTCTGGTATGTGAGGTTTGAATCCCATTGATCAATTTGAACTAGTTCAAAACCAGAGGCTCTCAATTTTTCTTTTAAAGCAAGTTACAAAAGTGGCCAAAATTTGCTCTGAGACTCTGCTGCCCACCACCTATTCATCCCCTCTTATGTTTGCTTACCTCCCGTTGAAAAAGACTAAATGACAGGAGATGCCATTATACAGGAATATATGCACGGGTTTCCTACACGTCTGCTTTTAGCAAGAATCTGTTCAGATCCATTCTTTTCAAAGTGTGGTTGGAAGATCAGCAGCATCAGCATCACCTGGGAGCTTGTTAGAAAAGTTAATTTATCAGGCCCCACACACACCTACTGAATTAGAATTTCTAGGGTGGGCCCAGGATACCATTTTGTAATAAGAACTCTGGGTGATTCTTATTCATGCCAATATTTGAGAAGGTCTGATGAAAATGATGCTGATTGAGGCTTCATTCTTACATGCAGGAGTCAAAAATACTACTGATACAAATACGAATTACAAAATGTATTAAGTAAAGGGTACGATCCTGAAAAAAAAAATTATGATGAATCTAAATCCTTTATAATTCACATGTAAAACAGCAGCATTTACTTTTTAAGTAACTTCCGTGTTTTTTCTTAGTGTTTATTTATTCTTGAGAGAGAGAGAGAGAGACAGAGTATTAAGCAGGCTCCGGGTTCTGAGCTATCAGTACAGAGCCTGATGTGGGGCTCAAACCCACAAACCGTGAGATCATGACCTCAGCCGAAGTAAGACGCTTAACCAAGGGAGCCACCCCGGTGCCCCAAGCAGCAGCATTTTAAAGTTATGACCAATTTAAGATGTCTTGCCTATACACTGATAACAAAACATTTCATAAGAAAATGTTGGTAATTTCAGACACCTGTTCTTAGAGCATGACCAGTTGGAGCTACAACTTACCAAGTATTTTGTAACACTCTGACTTCTAATAGAATATTTAGAATCCTTAGTAGACTCCCATAATGAGCTGGAGTTTGTTAATGAATGCTATCTTTTAGTAAGCCTTAATAAGTTAGGGTGTCAAGTAAGTAGCTCTCAATTGTTCACAGAAGTAGAAACCTAAGCATGTTTTTTTTTTCACTTGTGAGAATGAAAAAGCGAACTTGTATTCAAGGACCAATTTGTTTCTAAAACAGACTCTCCCTGTCCATCAGAAGGTGGCCAACTACTTTGAGAATATCTACTCTAAAGAGCAAAACAACCTTCATCTCTAACCTTTGTACCTGAGTCAAACTGCCTGTAACAATCCAGAATTCTCCTCTGGGAAACCTCTCCCCTCCCCATTCCCCCATTCTGGGGCAGCTGGACCTTCTCTGTCTTCCTCAACCATCCCGTGCAAACCTCGATAACCATACTTACGGTGCAGTGAAATAATATGTTAACTTCTGCGCCTGTCAAGATCTTTTCAAACTTGATTCTGACTGGGTAAAGAAAGGAGTAGTCAAAGGAATTCTAGGTTGATATATAACCAGTCATTTACTATACCTGTCTATTCTTAGCTTTATCACATACTTTTTCTATCTTCAGTCATTCTGAAAACCATTATTTTTTCCCATTTTGAAAATCATGCTTTAATGATGACAAATTTCACAGAGAATAAGAAATTATGCATAAGGACAGTATGAGTGGCATAAATTCTCTATTAATTCATTCATAATCTGGAATGAGAGCACAGTTTCTATTAAGACTTCACATTCTTTTTTGCCATTCTCATTCATAAATGTTACAAAACATTCAACCACTCTGAAGTTAAGAAATAGTAAGTGGAAATATGGTAACAGGCTATGGTAAGAAAAGAACTACACTGGTAATCAAAAGGTTCTGGTTTTAATCTCAGCTTGACTAATAAATATCAGGCTAAAATATCTTAAATTATCAGGGCCTCAGATTCCCAAACTTCAAAATAGAAGTGAAAGATGATTTAGATCCCTCTCAATGGGAATAATAAAAGTCCCATGGGTGGCTAGAAAGATCAAATGAAGCAATGAATATACTGTATATTGTAAACATTCATACAGCATTATTATAATTCTAGGATAATCAACAAGGTAATATAGGGGAAATGCCCCAAAGTACAATCTATATGTGTGAAACCAAAGTTAAAATTTTCCCTGGAGACTATAAAATTATTTTCACCTTCCTGGTTTAGGGAAGCGTTATTTGGATGCAGGCTCTTGCTGTGGCTGCTGTGATCTTCTCCAAGTGTATGTAATAAAAACAACCGGGGAGGGGGGTGGAAGTCCCAACTTCCAGGTATTCTCCAGAAGATCATCTTAGATGGAGACTTGACACTCAGAATATGTAGAGTGTGAAAGGCTGAGAGCCCTTGAGGAATCAAGGGCAAAAGGCCTAAAGCTTTTGGAGAAGCTGTGAAGACAACCCCTCCTCGAACTTCCTCACATCACCTCCACTCACTCTTCTTCCAAATTAATACTTAATCATAATTAGCTTATACATTTTAAAATTTTAATCTCATATGCTTTACTATTATTTTTGCTTATTTTATACTCTATTCCCTTGTCTCCCTTTTTAGCTTCAATTGTTTAAGCATCACACACTTATTGTTGTAACTTTTCACTCTTACCTTTATTTTCTGGCATTGTAGTCTCATCTTTTCTTGCCCTACCATCCTCGTTTATGGCTATCACATTCAATTTCTTTAGAGCTTCAATTTGAATGTCTTAAATGTTTTCAATTTTTTAATTCAAATTCTGATTTTAATAATATTAGAATCATCCTAAATTTTTTTCCCTTGGTCATTTATTTTATGTAACCTGTATTTATTATGGCCAGCAAAAAGCAAGTCCAGAAAAGGGCTAAAAGTAAAGAAAGTCATCATAAGCCAAAAAGCATGTCAGTTTTCCTCCTTGTAACTGCTTTTTCTGCCACTCTGGTTCCCCAGTAGAGTCACTGGTCCAGTCCTGGGTGGCTCTCCAAGGAACTTATGCACCCAGGGACAAAGCCAACCCACAGACCTATTCCCTCTCCCAAGGCCGTAAGGCTCACTCTGCAAATGGCATCTGGGTTTGCTCCAATGGTGCTACTTGTTAACTTCTCAAACTATCCACTGTGTGTATTTTAAAATTCTTAACTCCAAAACACGCAATGAACAGAATTTGGGTCATTCCCCTAAGAGAAATGAGGAGCTATTGTAACCAAAGGGATGATATGAAAATAAGTGTTTTCTAAACATCATTCTGGCTACTTTGCCAGAGCACCTGCAAACAAAGTATAAAAGTGTCCGTGAAGAACTAATCCATTCGTTCAACAAATATGTATTAAGTAACTACCACATAACTGCACTCTGACAGGCACTGATACAGCAAGGGGGGGAAATGATAAAATAGAGGAAAAAAACATACCAGAAATATGTATAGTTAATACATATTTTAAGAGACTACTGCATTAGTTCAAGTAAGAGTTGAAAGTGTCTTAGACTCTGATAGTGGTCCTGGAGACAGGGAAAATTAGAGTGAATGTGGTAATATTTAAAAAGTAAAGTGACAATATTCAGTGATTCAAAACAAAACAATTGTTATGTTATCTTCTGTTTCACACAAAATTTATAAATTTTCAATTGTTAAAAGTAGAGAACACAATTCACTTTTATTTTGGTTCTTCTTCCATGATTTGTCTTTCTATTTGGCTACTATTTTCAGTCTCTTATTCTCTAATACAAGTCAAAATTTTAGAATTCTAGGACTGCAGTATTTTCAGGCAAACAGACTCGAGACCACCAACCATTAGTACTGGGTTCTTTCTGGGAGCTGAACATCAATAACTAGAAGGCAATGCGGAGCTAGGAAGAACACAATTAACCTCCTGGAAATAAAGCATTACCTTACATTCCAACCAAAAAAAATCAAAGAAGAAAGAATATTCAGGAAGAGATGCACAGTGCATTGTTGGAGGCATTTATCTATAGCACAAGGGAGAAGTTAGGGATTAAAAACATAAATTTGTAGTTGTTTCAAAGGATTTAACTGAAATGAAAATAAAGTCTCACAGGTAACTATGGAACGCTGAAATAAGGAAGAGTACTGTACGTCTTAGTCCCTCACACAATCAAGCTCAGAGTTGTGCTTTAATAATATATCTTTGGGTTTTACAGACATAAGAGGATCCTTCAGAAAAATCTGTTGCTGGAATGTTGGCAAGGATACAGCCCTCTCTATTACTCATTACTCCCATGTAAGGCCTGACATGAGAAATCTCTTAGAATTTAGTCCACGAAATGACATTCCCTTTTCTGAAGAATGCTATTCTTCCCTCTTTTTCAAAATGGATATTCTGTAACTAACTACATTCCACTTTAACTACCAGGAATCTCAGAGGCAAAACAGGAGCTTAACCATAGGTCTCTATGTCTTCGGTTTTAGTAGTCATCTCTCATTGTGTTAACTATCTGTACTGCATCATGCATCTGGAGAAGCTCCTGAATCCTTTAACAACTGCTTCATAACAAACAACCCCCAGTTTAGTGGCTTAAAAAACAATTTATTATTTATCATAATTCTGTGAGTTAGCGGTGTGGCTATTACACTTGATGGGGTATGGGCTCGCTCAGGCAGCTCCATTCACCTGGTAGGGCAGCTGGGGGCAGAACTCACTTGAGCCAGCTGGGCCTGGAACTGTCCAGATCTCCCCATGTGGTCTTTCATCCTCCCAGAGACTGGACCAGGTTTCTTCCTATGGTGACAGCAGCATTCCAAGAAGGCAAGCTCCAATGTGCAAGCACTTAGCAACTCTCTACTTGCATCACATTTGCTTAAGTCCCACTGGTCAAGGTCAGTCACATGTGCACACACACACACACACACACACACACACACACACACACCAGAGTTACTATGGAAGGGTGTGGATACTGGAAGGGGTGATTCATTGCAGGCCATTAACTTAACAATCTACGATAGCAGCTCCTAATGGGGCTATTACCTCTTCTTCCAATCCTTCTAATACTTGAAGCATGTTATTCTTTAACAAAGTTTCCTTCCTATCTGCCCCATATCTTATCTTTTTAAGAGCTAAAATATCCTTTATGGGTGTTCTAAGCTCATACTAGTCCAACATATCAGTGAATGAATGCTTATGTAGGATTCAAAAGTATTTTAAAATTTAAAATGCACCATATGCCACAGCAAATGCTCACTCCTAAATTCTTAAAGCTCTCATGGAAGGAATAAAAATTCCTTTAAATTTAAGTGCAAAAGCCTTTAAAAACATTAGTGCCAATTACTTCCCCCACCATGAGAAAATGCATCATTCCACTGTTGATGTCCCATACTCATGTTATTGAGATACTTTGCGTCTCTAGTCAATATTGAATGTATTATCATACAAGGGTCCAGAACGTCTAGAATCTTAAAGTTAGAAAGAGGACCATTATCTTCTGGTTTCTACACTAAGTACACCAAAGAGCAAGACAAGAAGATGCTGAGAAGTATAAAAATGTTAAGCTGAAGAACAATAATATAAACAAAAGAGCAAAAATCACCAAGAAAGGGTAAAGGAGAAAGAAATTCATTAAACTTGTTTCATCTTGCAAGATGTTACTATTTTTCAGATGTCCTATGATAAGACGAAGATGAGTTGAATAGGAAAAAAATTAACTTTTAAAGACATGACTATACATCTTGTGATTTTTATCTGTACTTTTTAATCTCATTGACTTTTTTAAAAACACCAGTTCAAATTCAATTTTAGACTGTAAGTTTTTGTGAAAATCAATGTGTTTTGGGAAAAGGTGTGTGTACATGTGACTTGAGGGTGGCTGAACAGGTAAGGTGGGTCTCTTTGGACATATAAGATTTGCACTATGACTAGGGATAGCACATATAACTATAAAAAAGTCAAAAGAGCCCTTCTGGCTGTGATTATGATGCCAAACAAGATGTTGTTCTGTGAATAGGTGGCAAAATGCTTCAGAGATTTTCCACCAGGGGAGACAAAATGTAGAACTTTACTTATGCACAGAAGACTTTTTTTTTTTTTTTTGTTAAATTAGGCCAACAGCAGAGTTATTTTTAGATTACTTACTTCACTTTCTCTTCTTAATGGGCTGGTATACAAAATAGGACAGAAAATGCACCATATGTCACAGCAAATGCTCAAATCCTAAATTCTTAAAGCTCTCATGGAAATAAAAGAGATCTCTATCTTAAAATATGAGATTTCCATTCAGATGAAATTAAGACCATAACTATTCTGACGGGTATTTAACAGTTAACAAATAAATTACATACACCTTGCTTGAAAAAAACAGGATTTCAGAGAATTTTTCCTTTAATCATTTTTAGGAAAAACAAACTGTAAGAGAAGAGCTAAGGTGTGAATAAATGTGTTGATTTACATTTAAGACTTAAGGTTAACATTTAAATCATACAGCATTTTCAAATTCTATAGTGACTAACAGAGCTCTTGATTTCCTAAAGTTACAAAATTTAGATGACTCATCTACTTGCTCTTTCATAAAATCAATGTAAAGTCTGTTCAGGCAGCCTCAATTCTGTAGAAAGACAAACTTTCAAAACTTATTCTTTGCATTTTGACATAATGCATTCTCATTTATGATTGCAATCATGCTCTACAAAAGTTATATTGTTATTTTGATTTATACTATTACAAATATGACAATGAGATAGAATGTATGACCTTAACGACATCTATGTACAGAATATATGATACTAGAACAAAAAAATATAACTGATTAAAGAAACTGTCCCCACTTTTATCAATGACATAGATATAATTTAAACTATACTAGGAAATAATGAGCTTATTTTAAAATAGATTAATAAAGTCAACAAATATCACACAGCAACATATTCACTATGTTTTTTGGAATGTCTCGATTTTACTGAGTAAACAAAATTGAACGACAACAAAAGTTTTGGCACCTGTTTGAGGTTTAAACCACTGGGTCACAGTTTTCAATTAGGATGAGGAAAACAAAGTGCTTATTTCCTCAAAAATATCAAGTAAAATCTCTAAAGTTTTGGTATTCTCTTGTTTATTGTTCTATTAAATTATAATCTTGTGAGTGCTTCATATGTTAAATGTGCAGGTCTATTTGTTTTCCCCAAAAACAGGGCAGACAAATATTACTAGATACAGTTCATCATTGCACATAACCTAGTTTTAACAAGATTATATGTAGCAATGAAATAAAACATCTTTAAACTAATATAGGTATTTAGATATATAGAAGTTAATTTCTAAATAACACAGGTCTGCTGATAAATTGTAACTTTTCAACAAAACAATTTTAAAATATAACCTTAATAGATAAATTTATGATGTAAAACTAGGAAATTAAAGAATATTATGATGATTAATGTTGCTAAATTAATAGTATTAATAAAATCCTGTGTATAGAGACTACCTTAAATATACATTCTAATTCTTTTTTTTTTTTTTTAAATGTCTGTTTTTGAGAGAGAGAGAGAGAGAGAGAGAGACAGACAGACAGAATGCAAGTCGGGGAGGGGCAGAGAGAGAGAGGAGACACAGAATTCGAAGCAGGTTCCAGGCTCTGAGCTGTCAGCACAGAGCCTAGATGCAGGTCTTGAACCCATGAACTGTGAGATCATGACCTGAGCTGAGGTCGGACGCTTAACCGACTGAGCCACCCAGGCAGCCCTCTAATTCTTACGTTTAAAAATACACTTGAATAATCTGCATTTCGATACAATCCTATACACCTTAGTTCTAAGATATAAACCAAAAGAATAATCAGGTCTAATAGCTGGAAGAAGAATGTTACGCTGAATACAAAAACTAGTTCTCAAAACTTGAAAGAAATCATATTATCTTGCCAATAAAAGTATTAACCAAAGCAAAAAAACTGAAGCACTGAAGTCATAATTGGCTGCTTTTAGAGGAGAGCAGACTCCAAGTGGAGAAGAACAGACAAGTTTACCTGCATTCAGAACTTCACCACACTTTGTGCCAGACACTGGTCTTGGTCCTGAAATAAAAATTCTTGTCTAAATTGTAGTTAAGTAATACTTTATAAAGTCAAGTCAATTAAGTCTAAGGAGACCAACCCTAAAGGTAACAAAAAAAGAGATGAGGTCGCAAAAATAAACATTATAATTCTGAACTTTTATTGAACATTCAACCGGGTTCACACTTTTTTTTTTTTTTTTGGTCCAGTAAGTAAACATGGTAAGTATGTGGAAAAAAACTTTAAAGAAGTGGCAAAATATGTTGACATTTTTATCAGGTGATGTGGCTGTGTCTAAGCAGTTTTATTTTTATCTTTCTCTATTTGCTAAATCCACATTTAAATTAATTAACACTAATTTCACCATTTATCTACTTTAGAATTTTACTGACGATGACCTCTAAGTATGTACAATGGATTCCCAACCTTCCATATTTTATGAATAGATATTTTAGGGCTGGATTAGATATTAAAAAACACCATTCCAAACTATGTTCTTTGGTTTTAAATTGATCCATTATTCCCACTCGAAATGAAGCCCCTCCCATGACACAATATTGTTTAAGAATAGTTACTACACACACACAGTAACCACTTTTTGAGCATGTGCTTTTTATTAGAGGATCACTAACACATGCTCCCAACATCAACGAGCTAAAGAATATGTACTACTTGCCAAACCTTTCTTCCACTGAGCACATATCGCCTCTAAATAATTATTTCCAGACAAATGGGAAAAGGGATTGTGCTTCTTTGACTAAATTATCCAACATATTTTCCTAGCACTGAAGGAGACAGAAGACATATGAGTATGAAGTATCTTCCAAACACTCTTCCTAGTGCTTCCTTACTGCCTGAAACCCATAAAGTCCAATATTTTCCAACTAATTTCCTCAGTGTGTGCATGTAAAATGACAGCTGACAGAATATAGAGGCTTGTGTATTAGAGGGCCACAGCAGCATGCTGTGAAGAGCTCACATCATAGAATACAATGATCTGGACCACTAGATGCAAAGGAGAAGATTCCATTGCCAATAAAAAGTGGTAATTAACTGGACTTATCACAAAAATAGAAAATTACTCCATTTCAGAACCAGGAAAGTTAGCTTCCTAAATTTAAAACCAGGCCGAGTTTAGAGAAAATTCCCAGGCCCAGGGTGAGCTCCCCAGAACAGGAGAGCAGCAACCCTCCAAAAGAAATTACCTAACATACCAGATTTAATTATATGGAAATAGCTTTATCCAAATCCATCAATGGAATACAAGAAAAATACTAACAGGGAGTCAACATTATACCTGGAAAGGAGGAATCTTTTAAATTTATTGTATAATATTGCTTACAAAACATATTCCTCCAGAAAATGAGACTTCAATGGAGTGATGAATTTATTAATCTAAAGACATGTTTAAAAGCCACTCAATAAGGTCTAAGGCTTTGATAAATATAAAAAATAATATAAAACTGAGACAATCTTAAAATACAATGGACATCTACTTTTGCCACATCTAATAGCTTCAGAGAACTTCATGAATAAACCATTGTAACCTCACTTGCAAATACCACAAACAAAATTCAAAATTAATTTGTAAGTTTCAGGTTTCAAGCTTCCAAGGATATACTGATTCAGGCAGAGATAATATCTGACTTCTGAGCACATCCACAAAGTCAGATTTTCCTCTCAAGAATATTCCTACATCAGCTGTTTTGAACTTAACTGCCTGACCAAAGGGGGCAAGAAAATGAGGAACATAATATATTTGCTTCTGGTAAATTGCATACTTTCCTTTCTTCCAGTTCCTCAAAATTCACAGGGGCAGATATGAGGGATGCTCTTTTAGCAGAAAGTGTTGCCCCAATCCTAAACCTTGGCACCGTTTTTTTTTTAAGTATATTTATTTTGAGAGAGAGAGAACATGAGCAGGGGAGGGGCAGAGAGAGAGAGAGAGAGAGAGAGAGAGAGAGAGAGAATCCCAAGCAGGCTCCACGCTGACAACGACCCAGGGCTTGAACTCATGAGCCATGAGATCATGACCTGAGCTGAGATCAATAGTCAGTTGAATGCTTAATCGACTGAGCCACCCAGGCACCCTAGCACTGTTTAAGATGAAAAACATACAAAGTATAGCTGACAAACAAAATATTCTTCCAAGGAAAAAAAAAAGTGGAAGGAGGAGCTAGGAAAAAAAGGCAGTCATAAATAAGATCAGTGCTAAACACTGAAGGGAAGGCATCTACTATCTGGCAGCTGCTGTGTGGGGATCTTTAAAAATATTTTTAGTTCATACAAGTAATAGAATTTTCATCCATATTTTACAATGAAAAATTTAGGTTCAGAGATCAGATAATTTGCCCAAGATCACACAGCCAGCATGGGGCTGAGCCTAGGATTTGCTCTCCGTCTGTCTAATGCCAAGCCCTCCTCTTGCCATGATGTCAAACCCACATCTTAGTTGACAAATATTCCTGCTGGGCCTCCACTGTGTGCACTCATGCTACAAAGAACTACAAAAGGAATAGAAGACATTGCCTTTGCCCTCCAGGCAGTTAACATCTAAGAGGCATTCTGAAGATTCAGATGTCCAATCCATGAGAAGAAATGTGGTATACACAGAGGAAAGAGCAGTAGTCTAGGGAGAGGGAGATGACTCACTCTTGGCTTCACTATATAGTAGCTATATAACCTTGGGTAAATAATAATTGCTAGTATTTCCTCATCTGCAGAGATCTTGTAATATAATACCTGCCTTAATTATCTTACAGAATTAGTTTAACGATCCAATTAGATAATATAAGAGCCTTATTAGCTATAAAATGTTTCACAAATATGAAATGCTAGTACTGCTATTCACGTGTCCATCGTCAGGTCATTACAGAACTTTGGGTAAGTATCTGAATTCAGCAATAAAAAGATTAGCAGACTCACTTTTGTTTCCCAGGCCTTTTTGTTTGGCTTTGTTCTGGCTGGTTAAGAGAGTTTGTGCTCTTAGAGTGAGGATTATTAACCAACTGGTTCTGGCTCTTGATCCCTGCACTGCCCAAGCACTCCAGCTAGCTGTCTGCTGAAGATAGGGTCTGTGACCAAACCACTTTCCCCCGCTACAAAACTGTGACCCCAAGACTATACAGGCAGCATGCTTACTGCTAGCCCAAAGGTAAGGTAGTCCTTTTTCCATTTCCTTCCTCCTTTATTTCCTTTTCTACCTTCTTCATCAGCCATCCTATACAATTAGAACTTTGGGGTGTCTAGCTCACCCCCAAACCCAAAGCTGTACCTCAAATTACAAATTCTTTCTCTCTGTCAACTGTATGAGAAGACCCATTTCCTGAGGGAGGCTGGAGGAACTAGGTTCAGAAAGAAACCAGGTGATTAAGACCTTCTCTGATGAGGTGGAGAATTTGCAAAACAAAAAAACATCCCAGAGCTGGCTGGGAAGAGTTTCTTGAACTAGGCTGTACAAACCACAAGCATTTAAAATAAATAAGCTAAATCAATTCTCTGTATTCAAGACAGTATTAGAACATAATTTCCTATCAATGTTCCCATTGTAAATTAATCAATGTTTAGAATATTCTCTTTCTGTGAGAATTATTACTCCCAATTCCAAATAGCCAGCTGACAAACTGTGGATGGCTTACTACGCTTCAAATACATTTGACTGAAAAAGACTTACTGAAATTCTTTAGATAATCTTCATTTTATTTTCTGTAATTTTAAGCCAACCACTTTGATAATGCATAAGTTGAGCTCAATGAAGCAAAAGCAAACCTTACTGCAACGGAAATGTCACGGAAGCAACTTACACACAACTTGACCAACATCCCAGGCTTTAAATGCGTACCCAACACAACTACTTCTACCTATATTTTTCTCTCTCTCTCTCTTACTCTCTCTCTCCCCCCCCCCCCCCCCCCCCCCAAACTTCTTTGTCTCTGTCTTTAGAGGAAGTTAATACTATTCTCTCCTTCCTACAATTTGTTTTCCGGATGTGACATTGTAGTTTTGTTTTCAGATGAGTAATAGTAATTCAAAATGCTCACTGGATCGAGAAAAATACCAGAAGTAAAACTCTTCATTAGATCTTAGAGATTATTAATGTACTCTCATAGGAATAGTTATATATTTTATATTCTAAGTCACAATTTTATTTCTGATGACCAGTAGAGTTTGGGTTTCATTTCGATTCCCTATATTCCCCCCCAAAATGCTTTAGAAATGCCATATAATATTTTACTCCACTGTTTCCAAAAGCATGGTCTTCATACCACCTTATTTAAGTCATGTACGATATTTTCTAAAAATGCAGACTCCTAACCCCAACCCCTCTCCAGACTACTGAGTCAGAGTAATTCATGTCAGACCTGCAAATAAGCATTTTAACAGCTTTCCCCAAATAATTCTTATAACCAGCAAAATTATCTCAAACGAATGTTTCACTTACTTATACATTTATACATCTGCAACAGCTTCATCTAAAACATTTTATAAACTTAACCACGTGCAAACATATTAGATCTCTATTTGAATAAATGTTTCTAACTTCTAGCAGTAAAGACAATTTCCTCAACTAATAATGTACTTAGCTTGGTGTGTCCTACTTTACCTAGGTACTTTCCAGAGGAGCATTCAACTGCCACATTCAAAAACACTCTAAACTTACTTTAACTTTTACCACCACTTACTGAAATTTAAATTAAGAACTAGTCAAAATGACTAAACGTTTTGTTGAAAATGGGATTAAAAGCCACAAATATAGCTCTTTATTTACAGAAATAAAGGCTACAAATATACATATTAATAGTTTTTTTTAACTAAAGTTGTCTTAAATTTATATCAGCTATGTCATCGAACGTATTTTTTTCCTCCAGTTGTATTTCATCAATTCGCAATTAACATTTGCAAAAAACATCAAAAGAACACCTCACTCTCTGAGGAAGACCAGAATAGTTCATTAGCGATGCATATCCCAGCAGCCCCCATACCTGGCTGCATTAGGTCTTTTTGCACTTTCCGTTTTTTTTTTTAGGTCACACAAATCCTGTAAGTAATGTAATGAAACCACAGGCTTGTCTGTATTTTCTCTTACAGCCAAGCCCTGGCTCATAAATATTTCACTTATTGTTGTCTTAACTCTAAAAGAGATTTGCCTGTATTTTTCTTGCTTTATTTGAAACCTCTCTCTTCTGAAAGTGATTCTGATGATGACTTTGGTAAAGCAGTACATTCTTTTCAAAAGGGCTCTCATTCAAGATGATGGCAACCACCTAGGCCAGCAAACCAAAAATTTTTAATACTCAGAAATATAACATTCATATAATTCTGAACTAAAATATTTCACAAGGAAATACAGTATCATGAGACAGAGGAATGTTCTCCATGCCTTAAAATGGTAAGAAAAGAGTTCACATAAGTACCTTTAGGTTACAGAAAACAAGGAGAATTCAAGATGAGGTCACAGGGAAATGTTAGGAGGAAAGGGTATTGTGAGTTAGGTGGGCATCAAAAATCACAAACTGCTTATTCAAAACAGTGAACAGTGGAAACAAAAAAGGATTAAAATTCCAAGAAAAAAAATAAAGAAATGATGTTGTTCAATACACAACTCTTTCATATGATAAAGCAACAAATGTTACCTCAAATCAGGCCTCCTGTCAAAAAGAGAGATGTGTATTCTGAAGGAAAAAAAAAAAAAAAGATTCTGGCAGTCTACTAGCTACTGAGATTTGTGGACTTGCCCATAGCAAAGAAGAAAGAACATCAAGGAAAAGAACTATTCCTCATTCTTAGTCTTTTCATCCATCTTCTCATCTCCTCCAGCTGAAACTATGTAATCTACAAAGTTTACACCAAAAATAAGAACAGAAGCACTCCCCAAGACAGACTCTGCGAGATTAGCTTTAGTTAACTTAAAAAATACAAATAAAGAAATGCCAGAACACATAAGCAGAAAAACCTAGCTACAGGGTCACCATAAGTAAACATAGTAGGAAATCCTCTTTACGCAAAGACACAGGAGCAAACCTAGTTAAACAGTCATCTGACTAATGGAGGGCACTGATGTGACCAGTTTTCAAATTTGCCACTCCAGCCAAAGACTTCACTCTACATCTAATCTGTAATCTAATCTACATCACTCTACATCTAACTGTATCCTCCCGTTTGGTCTGCCCATATCCTCACTTACCAGTGTATAGAAAAGGTTCTGGTTGTGCCAAAGCTTTGTCTCAAACTAAAGTTGCCTCTACTAGTGTGATTCTTCATGATTCATGACTCTTCTACCTGTCTCGGAACCTTCCTGACATCTTTGTTTTGCCCTGACCTCTGAAAAATGTGAAAGACATTCTTGGTTCACTACCTAGACCCTTTGATGACTCTGCTGGTCACTGTACTTTATTATCTAGATTTATACTGTGATACTAATAATGACAATATTGAGCACCTAATAAATTACTGACATACAAATAATTTCTTCTCTCTGAAGGCTTTAAAAGCAATGAGGAAAATTACTACTTTGACCTTAATAGCAATGAAAAGGGAAGAACTATCATGAAAGATCTTGTCACAGAACTCTTAGAAGTCCATGTCAATTTTAAGGTCATAATTCCAAGCCAGTGAATAAATGTGGCATGGATTTTTGTAACGGAAGTAAAAACGATAAGTCTATATTTATATGAATAACTGTGTGTGTGTGTGTGTCTGTGTGTGTAGCAAAATATAGTCGATAGGCTAAATGTGACTCAGAGCCTGATTTTGGATAGTCTGTTAGGTAAGAATGGTTTTTACAGTTTCAAATGGTTGAATAAAAATCAAAAGAATATTTTGTGAAATATGAAAATGATACGAAATATGAAACATGAAAATGCAAACTTTAGTGTATATAAACAAACCTTACTGTCACACAGCCACATTTAGTTATTGTTCATAACAATATTGTTCAATATTGTTCATATTGTTCATCGTATACTACAATGGCAGAGTTGAACGACTGCGGCAGAGGCCTATGGCCCACTGAGCTTATATTTACTCTCTAGTCTTTTACAGAAAAAATTTGCCAGCTCCTCATATATATGACAGCTTGGCAAATAAGAAATGGCTTGGGATAAATATCTACTGAAATTATGAATTACTGAAAGTGCACTTATGGCCCTACAGTCAGCCTGAGAAGGCACTAAAAAGAGGAAAAAAAATTAGAAAATAGCTAAAAAATCAGAGTTACACAGGCATTATTTGACCTCATAAGTAATTTTACCATAGCAAGGAACGGTCCAGAAACATGACTCAAAGCTTTAATAAATACTTGAAATGGGCTGAAGCAACCCCCTCCGAACCCTCAAAAAATCTAAGAACACTTCAAGATCTTATTTAGATACTGGAAAAAATGTTAAAGAAGACATGAGCCTACTGTCTATGACCGTGGTATACTATCAGATAACTGAGATGAATCTTAGGTGGTTTTTACATTCTCCACCAAAAAGGAATGTGTTGAAACCTAAAATGGAAAATCAAATATGATTAATAAAGAATCAAAGCTCAGTAATTAATAAGAGAACAATGAGTCACTGTAAATAAGTTCATGTATACATGACCAACGGATTACAATCTCAGGGTATTAAAAAGTAAATGTTATAACAGAATGATAGCTGATAACCTTGAAAGAGTTACAAATAACAGGAGAGAGGACATAGCACCTAAGAGGGGCAAATACTGTTTTATTTTTTTAAGGTAAAAGGATTCTAGAAAATGAAGATCAGTGATCTTGACATTATTCCCCAACAAAACTAGAACAGGTTACTAAACAGATGGTTTGTGAGCACTTAAATTTTTTTTAAAAAAAACCTGCCATGGATTTGTTAAAAATAAGCCATGCCAAACCTTGTTTCCTTTTCTGACACGCTACTATATGAGTGAATCAAAGAAATGCATTAGCTGTATAATAGCTGGACCAAGAAAAATATAGAGAAAAGTCTCTCATGGCCAACTTGGGGTAAGTCCACTTACTATTTGTGTAACTTTGGGGAAATTTCTTAATATCTGGGATAAGAGGCAAATTTCATGGGTCTCTGAAGTGTCTGCATGTTTTGTGAGCAAAGGCACTGGCAGTTTTTGTTCTGGACTGTCTTTCCACAAATGTTTGTATAGCAAATAGCCTTTGAAGACAGAAATAGTATCTCCCTATGGAACAAAAGAAAAGTTTACTTACAGCCCATTATAAAAGATCTGGGTTCCTAAACTTGGCATTCCTCATGGGTGATACAACTCACCAAGTGTGCAGCATGAATCTGAGCCACTCTACAGAACTCCTGTGGGACGGAGTGGGGCAGGGGGACAAGGAACCAAAACAAAAAACAAAAAACTCACACTGCTGACTGTACCAGAGGTAATAAAGCTCTGTCTCTGACCCCAAAGTTGTGTGCCTTCCACAAGAATCTATAAAGCACTGGCTGGCTAATTTGTTAACCTGCAAATAGAATAACATTTCATATCCTCCACAACTCAGCTTTGCCATTTGTAAAATGGGAAAATAACAGTACCTCCTTATAGAGGTATCATGAAGATTAAATGAATTAATGCATACAAACTGATTAGAGAATGCTTATTGAAACTAACTGCTCAAAGAATGCTAGCCATTATTATGACTAATTTCAAATGTATATAGGTGGGTCAATAATCACATCCAAAGGATCAATGATAAGTGAAAGACTCCACGTTCACTAACTTTAGTAAAGGTTCCATTCTTAACCCTGTTCTGCTCAATATTTTTATAAATAATTGAATAGAGCTACAAAATGTATTAATCAAGATTATGGATGACACAATTGCTAACAAAGATAATAGAATCAGGAATTTTTTTCTTAGATCCTGACATGTTGAATAACTGAACTATAAAAGAAGAATTTAAAGGGTGCCTGGGTGGCTCAGTCCATTGAGCGTCCAACTCTTGATTTCCACTCAGGTCATGATTCTAGGGTCATAGAATCGAGCCCCGCATCAGGCTCCATGTGCAGCCTGCTTAAGATTCTCTCTCTCTCTCTCTCTCTCTCTCTCTCTCTCTCTCTCTCCACCCCCCCTGCCCTTCTCCCCTACTTGTGCTCTTCCTCTCTCCGAAAGAAAGAAAGAAAGAAAGAAAGAAAGAAAGAAAGAAAGAAAGAA
>NW_024412391.1:30265547-30272386 GCF_014898765.1 Herpailurus yagouaroundi
GAAAGAAAGAAAGAAAGAAAGAAAGAAAGAAAGAAAGAAAGAAAGAAAGAAAGAATTTAAAAGCCATATAAATCCTATTTTTAAAATAAACTCTTCAAATTGTATATTCATGCAACTTATCTAAAATTAATTAAAAATTTAGTAAAAATGTAACATGACTAAAAAAAATGAATCGCTATTAGATTGAAGGGAAAAAATGGAGACAAATTTTCAATGTGTTCTATGTTGATCAGGCAACACTCTTGGTTTGGTATTTAGCTCTGGGTACATTTTAAAGGAAAACTTTGGCAAACAGAAGCATACTCAGAGGAGAGTTATCAGAACTGTGAGGAATGAAATACATCCAAATATTATATAAGGTATAACAGAAGAAACTTGACTTCTTTAGCCTAAGAAAGGAAAGATTTATTAGAAATTAAAACTTTCAGACATCTACAAAGTTATCAACGTGAAATACTCTGTGTAAATCCAAAGGGTAGATCTGGAAACAATGGCTAACTGATCCCAATTCAACGTAAGGAAGAACTTTTTAACAATTAAAGTTTTTCAAATCTTGGATGTAAAGATAACAAACTTTTCATTCGTGGAAGTTTTTGAAAGCCACTTGCCAGGTTTATGACCTTGGGGACTACCTCCTTCACATTCAGAAGTCTTTTCACTGCTCACTTCTTGTCTGAAAAAAAGCCATTGCACAGGAAGTTACTCCAGGCTTCTTGTCTATTTTCACTCCTGTCTTTCACTCCCTGGTTTCTGTTCCATTTCAGCCCAGCTAGCCCCTTCAAACTGACAATTTGTTCTTAGCACCCAACCTGCCTCTCTGATTTACCTCTTTGATTGTTCCCTTTCCATACACTACAGGCCATTGGCAATTTGACAGAGGCTCCTGGAGAGTAAACCCTAGACCCGTCTCCCATCTGACTTGGAAGGGAGAATGGAAAATGAATTTCATGATCTGAAAGGATCTTTTTATTTCTAGGATTCTTAGATTCTTCTTACTTCTTTTGCCATTTGCATAAATTGGTGGATGATCAGTAACTGAGGAATAAACAAGTGAATGAATGACAAAACATTAGGAAACAACTGATGACAAACTTCCTTCTTCTTTAAGAACTAGCTACCTGAATGGATCTTAGATCTTCCAATCAAATGGATGACAAGGAGTGAAAAGACATGACCAGTGAACTCCTGTGGAAACAAGGAAAGCAAGTTTGAAAGCAAGAGAGACTGGAGGTGGGAGCAGGAATGAGGGAAGAGAACTATGGTGAAGACCCCAAAATTAATTTTTAGAAATGACCTCCCAGTAAAGTCTCTTACGTATAAGCCATGCCAACTTTTAAGGCAAAATAAAATCTGAGGCTATATAAAAATGTAATTAGAAAAATAAATAAAAATATATTTGAATGAAAAATGAGAGAATTCTAAACTCAGAAAAAATTATGACAGGAACAAGCAACTGCATTATTGCAAAGGCAAACATGATACACCACAACAATATAAATGAATCTCATATGCATTATTCATTTGCATCACTATATGCAAGACCAAGGTATTATATGTGCATATATGCATTATGCATACAATTAAAGTGAAAGAAGCCTAACTCAAAGGCTACACACTGTATGATTCTATTTATAAGATAGACTTGAATGTGGTATATGTATACAATGGAATATTATTCAGCCATAGGAGAGGAGGGTATCTTGCCACTTGTGACAGCATGGGTGGACCCTGAGCACATTATGCTAAGTGAGATAAGTCAAAGACAAGTACTGATTCTTACATACAATCTGAAAAAGTCACACTTATAAAACACCAACTAAAATGGTGGTTACTCTGGGATGGGGTGTTAGGGATTAAGATTAATGTCACTTAAGGGTACAAACTTGCAACTTGCTTATAAACAAGTCATAGAGATCTAATGTATATGGGATATAGACAACAACGTGGCACTACAGTTATGTAATGTGATAAATGTCACTACAATGGCAATCATGTTATGATATATAAACACATCAAAGTAACACACTAGACACCATAAATTTATACAGTGTAAAATTTGCCTTAAAAAAAAAAAAGCAGACTTGAGAGAACAAAACTATAGGGACAGAAAACAGATCAATGGTTACCAGGGCCTGGAAGATGAGGAAAAAAGGCTGACTAAAAACCATATGGAAAAATTTTGTAACATGATTTTGTTAAAATATACAGAACTTTATACTAAAAAGGGGTTAATTTTGCCATATGTAAATTATCTTTAATTAAAAATAGAAAGAAACTAAAGAGCTTAAAATAATTTTATAAAGATAAATAATTAAAATAGTGTGTCATTAATAAGACACAATAAAAGGAGAAAAAATTACCAGAATCATTTCTACAGTATGATAACCAATATCTTATTATTTTTTAAAATTTTACTTTATTAATTTGAGAAAGAAAGAGAGAGCGAGCACACAAGTGGGGGAAGGGCAGAGAGAGAGACGGAGAGAGAGAATCCCGAGCAGGCTCTGCACTATCAGCACAGAACCCAATGCGGGGCTCAAACCCACCAACAATGAGATCGTGACCTGAGCCGAAATCAAGAGTTGGACATTCAGCCAACTGAGCCATGCAGGTGTCCCACCAATACTTTATTTTTAGAGTGAAATGTCAAATGTATCGCCAAATAGGTTTTTAAAAATAATCAAATACATTTTTACTTCCAACGAAGAGTTCACATGTAAAAATAAAATTATTCATCCACATTCCATCTCTTAAACATACTCTCATAAGAACCATAATCCTAGAAATAAGAAAATAAACATTAAATATTTTGTTAGTTATGTATCCATAGCTTGTTACCATATATTCTCTTTCATTGTACATCTGCACTGAAAATTTGATCTTATATAGTCAGAAAAACAAGTTGTCTCTCAAAATAAAAACAAAACTTGTAACAACAATGTTCTTTTAATATAGTAATATGAGTAAGCATGTACTTAGTCATATTTTAGAATCTGGCACTGTTGCAGCATATTTTCACGATACAATCAGAAGGATACCAAAGAGAATAGATTTGTAAAATCAAAGACCAATAGACATAACAAATGACATTGCCTTTCTTCTGTTTGTGGAACGGTAGGAGCAACAGACACGTAGGGCGTGGGATAGGTTGACATTCTTAAAAATTACAAAACAGCAAAGAATTAGAACTTCACTTAAAAGCATACTTTTCCAGAAAGAAAGAAATATTACAAATTGATCAAAATTATAGATTTAAAATTGTGGAATATGGGACAACACAAAGTCAAGCCGTCCAATGAATTATATTTTTAGTTGCAGGAATATGCATTCTCAGTAACATATGACAAGGTAAAATTGAAATGGGAACGTCTGCAAGCTTACATCACAGCTAAAACCTACCACAATTTATAATCCTTTACATTCAGGGAAGAATTCTTTGTTGCTGTTCTCCTTGTTCGTCTGCATAAAGACAAACCTTGATCCCCACAAGAAAAGCAGCCAGAATAAAGAAAGGGACCACACTTTGCATTGGATGGCACACTCCACGGGGTGTGTATAGTTGATATGATGTATGTGCTGCACAACTGGGGGATGGGGCAGCAAAGCAATAGAGGAATGATCTAGATGAGGCTCTAAAAACTTTTTAGCAGTGCCCAGGAGAAGAAGAAAGACGCCTCAAGAGATTTGGGGCAAAACTTCCTATGTGGCACACTGTATAAAACCGTGTCACTCCCTTTAAGCCAAACTACAGCAAAGACATGTAGTATTCCTACAGCTGGGAGTTGTGTTTCCTTTAATGCCACACAATGCATAGGCTGGACCATGTGGCAGCCCGACATTTTATGTGGGTTCTAAAAATGTATGTCTGTGTGTGTGAAGTCCATCAAAAAGGGGAGCTCTAATTTTAAAAGACAAAGTTTATCAAACAGCTTATCCAACTCCACATCTTATTTCTGGACTGGTGACACTTCGAGCTAAATATATGAATGAGCACAGGACCAGGCAAAATTGTGAAGAAATTAATATTGGGGAAAGTTAATGACGCACCTCAGGGGAGAGAACGCCAGGTGTTTATTTATTCTTCTTTAACCCAAGCATGATCACCCTCACATGCACTCTCCCTTCTCTGAAGTGTGAGCTTTCTGGTTAAACAAGAGGAGGCTCCATTCCTGACGGAGATGGGGGGAAGCGGTGTGAAAACGCCCAATGCGCTACAATAGTAGAAAAAATTACTCTTAAATTTTAACTGAGCCCCCCTGAGCTTCATAAGCAAAGTTACGTGTGGTAATTGTTAGTTTTAATTAGTTTTAATTGTTTTTATTTTAGGAAGTGGTCGTTTTCTTCCATTCATTCTTATGTGTGTGTTTATGGTAGTAAGGAAAAATTCATAGCTTCAATTTTGAAGCTTCAAATTTGATTCATAGCTTCATATTTGATTCTACATATTACAAAAAAGATTTGAGTTGAAAGTAACCTAAAAACTAATTCATGCTCCTTTTCATTTTGGAGGAACTAACCCACCCACCATCACACAACAGTTACAGACAGACCAAGTTCCAGAATGCAGGTCTCCTGGCACTTACCATGGAACTCTGCATAGTAAACCAAGCATCTATTTTACTAGCTGTGGTAATAATTATACTTTCCAGAAGGATCTATCTTCATTCGCATTCTAAAATGCATTATTACTAAAGAAGTACTTTAATACAAAATTTCCTTCTCAAGACAAGGAAAGGATTGGAACTTGGAGTAGCCAAATGGCAGCATGGAGGGCACTGGGTGTCTAAGGAGCAGGAGAAGAGGAGGAGAAGTTAGTAATTTTTTTTAAAGGGGAAACTGGGGTAATTATGTAACAAAAGCCCACTTTGCCTTGCTTCACAGTTTTCCGAGGGCTACATATTCACTGATGGTATAATAAAATATCAGAATGATGTTGAAAGATTTCATAATTCAGTCTGCAGGAAGGAAGAGAGAAAAAGAAAAATGAGAAGAGGCAAAGAGGACCTCCTCCTTTAACATCAATAGAAAAGATGATAAATGCGTTTCTCTATTCTCAAGGTATTTCAAATAAAATTCCTGAACGAGTTACTGCATATTCCAAATATGGACATAATATGTGGGAAGGAGATCTATAGAGCATTAGGTTTAGAAGAAAAAAATCAATGGGGATTATGGAGTATACTTGTGAGGAGCACTGGGGGCTGAATGGAAGTATTGACTATAGTGATGCAGTACACCTGAAACTAGTACTATACTGTATGTTAACTAAGTGGAATTTAAATAAAAACTTAAAAAGCAAAAGAATCTGTGAATCTGTATGATGTTTTACGGAGAGCTGTATCACTTATTCATACCTTAGTTACAGATGTCCAAAAGCAATTTGGGCAAGCTCAAGAGTGAGATTTTAAATTTGGAGAGATGGACCTTCCAAAACTCATAAGTACTCAATCTGCTCTGTTTAAGTGTAGATGCTGAAAGAATGAGGCAAAAGAGAAGTTGTAAACTTATGGTGTGTGTGCCAACACAGAGAGGAAAGCCATCTAAATCTAAAGGTTTTCAGAAGAGACCTTGGCTTAACCCATTTCCTCCTATTCTTCCCCACAGACAATCTCAGAAATACTTGGTATGCCAATGTTGTGTTCATAACGTAGCCATTAGAAATATCTATAGACATTATTTATATTATTCATATTAAGATGTGATTATGAAATATATGATGAAACGTCATTTGGACTGTCCTAAGTATTATTACATGGAAGCACTCAACTATTGAGCATTTGTTGTTGCCCAGAAAGAAAAACATCCATTCACACCTTTCAAAAGCTAAGTATACTATTGTTTCTCAGATCAGAATAAAATAGAGATAGAAAATATTGAACCTGAAGTGTATCCACCTGAGAGGGGAGCCATGCCTTGGTCAATACAGTAGTGAACATGGTATACCAAATGTGACATGGTATAAAATAAGTGAAAAGGAAAAAGGAAGGTGAAAAGCATTGCAGCTACACAAAAAGTGAGTTAATGATATAGACAGAAGTAATTTCTTGGCCCTCTGACAACTCATCCATTCTTTCATTCAATATTTAGTTTTATAGCTGCTACCTAGTGCCAAGCACTGTTCTACGCATTGGATTAGAACGGTGAACGCAAAAAATCCTTGGCTCCCTGCAATACACTTTCTCATCAGGAAAACGTGATAAATAAACAACTTTTTAAAATGTCAGCTGATGATGGTGCTGTGGGGAAAACTAATGTTGGGTAAAGGTGACAACGCATGATCAATGAGTATTTGTTATTTTATATACGACAGTCAGAGAAGGCTTCTCTAAAAAGGGTATGTTTGAGCAGAGACATGAACTTCATGAAGATATCTGAGTGTAGAGCATTTCAGACAGAGAACACAGAAAAAAATCTGTGGTGGGAATCAGCTTATCCTGTTTTGAGAAATATCAAGGAAGCCAGTATGTCTAGAGTTGACTGAATAAGAGGAAAATGTTAGGAAAGAATGTCAGATAGGTAACAGGGGTCAAATAACATGGACTTATGTAAGGTCTTTGTCTTTTATTCTCAGGGACATAAGCTATTGGATGGTTTATAGAAAAGAGTGACATAATCACATATTTTTAAAAGATCACTCTGCTGTGTGGAGAACGGACTGTGTTGCCTAGAGAGAGAAGAAGGGAGATAAATAAATAGCTACTGCCAACAACTCAGGTAGGAGATGATGGTCTACCTGATCAGATTGGTACCAGTGGTGGTACTAACTAGATGTATAAAACGAGCTTGGGGGATGAGGGGAGGCACTTACCTAAACTAAAGGCAGACTCAGAAAGGCGGTT